>NC_092336.1:597150000-597471250 GCF_046630445.1 Rutidosis leptorrhynchoides | reverse complement strand
AGTGGACTTTTTCAAGTCCAAAATTCATGAACTTAATTTTTGAAAGATAATGCCATTTGAGACTTGTTTATTTGCTAGTAATGATTATTTTGACATGTTATTTGAGTTGAATGCTTATGAACTTGGCGAAAATTTTCGTATATGCTTATTTGAAAAAGTGTAGATTTGATAAAAATGTGAAAATAAGCTTAAGTTTGATATAAATTGATAATGTCATTGTAATTATTTTGATTGATGATTTTGCTGACACTAATGCATATTTGGATGCACAAAATTTGTGTTTGATGTATTTTGCAGAATGAAAGGGGTGAATCTTCATCCCAAGCCCGCCATGCTCCTGCTGAGAACTTGGAACAACAGGAGGTAGATAACTACTACAAGCAGGATGTACCTCATCCAGTCATGACCTTTTCAGATATGCACTTGGAACAGTTGCACCCGAACCTGCGATTTGACAGACTTTGGATAGATTATCCAAAATATCAACGGGGTTTGCATACTCTTCATTCCAAGGTTGTTGAGGTACCGAGGGTCATAGAATGGGGACCCTTAGAAGCTGTAGAATTGGCCGGGCCAATTAGGGAATTACTGGTACAGAGGTATGGTAATTCTTCTTTTAATGACTGGATATGTTTATTCACCATACGCAGACCTGTATATAAAGTATGGTGTGAAGAGTTGTTATGTAGTATAGAGTTGAATGATCGGGTAGCTAGTTTAACCGATCGTTCTTTTATTAGATTTTTGTTAGGCGGTTCGATGCGCCACATGTCTTTACTGGACATGGCTCAGGCTTTACGTATATATACGCCTGAGGAGTTAGCGTCTGCCGATTGTAGAGGATTGATACTAAACGGTAGAAAGATAGATGAGAATTTTGATACACACGGTGTGTGGAGTCAAATGACAAGCCATCACCGTTTCAAAGGGGGAAACTACTCTTATTTGGATATAGATAGAGCCGAATTAAGAGTAATACATAGGTTTTTAGCTAATTCGATTACACAAAGGGGTAAAAACAAAGAAAAGGTAAATGAACAAGATTTGTTTTACCATATGTGTATTCGAGACCCACACAGCGCTGTAAGTATACCATATTGTGTGGGTTATTATTTATCAGCTATGGTTCGGGGGATGCGTCCACATAGCATAATAGGAGGTGGTATTTTTATTACTTTGATTGGTGAATATCTCGGTGTGGATATAAGTCGGGGGGGATTATTAGTAGAAGAGCCGGAACCCCGCGACACTATAGGTTTAAATGTATACCATGGTGCGAAAGTTTTGAAGCGGCGAAATAACGCCGCAGTACGATACAATGGTAGACATCCACAGGTGGAGAGAAACCAGGAACAAGGTAATGTAGGAGGGGGGAATGAGATGCAAGAAATGCATATGTTTATAGCTTCTCAGGAATACGAAAATGCTAGACAGAGAGCATTTGAAGATTGGCAAGTTCATCAGAACCAGATCATAGCGCATTGCCAACATATAGGTAGAAACTATATTCCTACACCGAAACCCGTCTTCCCTCCTTGGTCGATAGAGATGCAGCCACCATATCCTACGTATGACCCTGCGGAAGCATTCTATAGCACTTATGGTTATGCCTGGAACCCCTATTGGTACCAATATCATCCTTAGTTTACTTTTTATTTTTTATTTTATTTTGTAATTTGTAATTATTGATACATTTAATATTTTTGTTAATATTGTAATCATTTTTATAATTATCTAACTTTTATTCTTAGATTTTAATAATTTTTGAATGTGGGGTAATAAACCAAACTTCAAAAATATGTATATATGTTTGCAGTTTATCTTATGTACACAACAGGGTAAAACAACGCATTTTCAAAGACTGGCATTAAGTTCAGCAAAAGCAACTAATTTTGACGACAAGATGCAAAATATATGTGAAATAACAACAAGACGGAATGAACAAATGATGTGCACCATTTATCATTCAGCAAACAAACGCCAATATATTTGGAAACTTTGGTAAAAATTTAATCATTTTCACACAAATCACCCTCAATAATTTAAATTGTTACTGATTTCTTGCAAATGAGGGCATTGCAAGATCTTAAGTGTGGGAAGGGGTTAAATTCTTTCGGATTTTAAAATTTTTTACTTTATACACTTGGTTACCATTAAAAATACTAGTAAAGCAGTAGTTGTATTAGAATCTAGTGCTCTCTGATAAAAAAGAACAGCCCTAGTCTTATATACTGACTACCCAATTCTAGTAAAATTTTTCAAAATTTTCAATTAAATGAATTCAAAATCATGTTTATACATATTTATGAACGATAAAACTAGGTTTTAACACCGAAATTATTGTTACCTCGGAAAGGACATAAATTGAGAAACAAATTAAAATGTTAAAATTCATTTAAAATGGAATAGAGGACGATAAAAAGAAAAATAAAAAGCCAAGTGTGGGAAAATTTACCAAATTATTTTAAACATATGTCACATATATCTGTAACAAATAACTGAAAATACTTTTGCTTTGGACTAAACTAAACTGTTTTACCCAATGAAAGAAAAGAAGAGATGGATCTACACGATGAATCAATTCCATCATTAAAAGGAAGTAAAGTCTTCCGAAAAAGACACGCGCTTCTTGATTTAGGTCATGAAGTTGTCGTCCAGACCAGCTGTAGGTTGACGAAAAATCTAGAAAAGTCATCACTAAAATCAGCAGGAAATCCACGGACCTCAACATTAAACAGGGTCGCCAAGTGGTCAGATTTATCCTAACCATGAGAAGGATTTATCTCGTACAATGGGGGGCACCATGCAAATTAGCTGGATAAGACTAATGAATCAGATCCCCAGAAAGGATAATCTCCTTAAAGATTAAAAATCAGCTTTTAAGACTGATATTACTCAATCCTTGAGATTGACCTTAAAGATTGAGAATTCAAACTCATGGAATTCGATGATATCTAAACTCGAGCTTAAACGAGAAAATATTTTGATCAAAATTACAAACCGATTTGTTTTCTGAAAACCCTATTTTCAATGCGTTCATTACGATTGAACGTAAAATCCTAGGAATTCACCTGGAATTCATTAGGTCACCTGAACTAAATCGGGTGTCAACCGTAAGAATGGTGGTTGCATAGCATGGTCAAAGACAGGACCTTGTGCCAGACCGACAAATTATAAAGGTGAGCTTTACTATTGCTCCTACCAAGGATAGTAATTGCGTCCGACACGTTATAGACCATAATCAAAAGCATGCCACGGGACATTGCCTTAAACAGTTGCTTGTTCAACGCTTTCCTTTACAACCGGACGGTAGTTTGCCGAAAGGTAATATACGGAACAAGTAAACTGGACGTGTTGCTTTCCCAATACAAGGTTAGCAAGTGGGTGACACAAAACCGCAAGTTTTGAGCTAAAATTTTCAAATCTGAAACCCACCAAACCCACAAATATTTTGCAAACACCGGTAAAGGGTTATTCCGGAAAATTTATCTAGGGTAAAAACTAGATTTAATTTTCAAAAGATCAAATGTTTTCATAAAGATCCAATTTCCTTAATGGATCTAAATTTTTATAGTCATGTGGGACTGTAAACCATATCGTTACTACCATTGTTTATACCGCCATATAGAAATCACTGATGTACAAAGTGTGAAGAATAAAGAAGTGATTCTAGTATTTCAAGACAATATTGCTTGAGGACAAGCAACGCTCAAGTGTGGGAATATTTGATAATGCTAAAAACGAACATATATTTCATAGCATTATTCCTCAAGAAAGACAAGCTTTTAGTTGCAATTGTTCTATTTACAAGTGATATTCGTTTAAATAATAAAAAGTGAAGACAAAAGACAGATTCGACGAATTGAAGACGCAAACGACCAAAAAGCTCAAAAGAACAAAAGACAATCAAAAAGGTTCCAATTATTGATAAGAAACGTCTCGAAATTACAGAAGTACAAGATTCAAAACGCAAAGTACAAGATATTAAATTGTACGCGAGGACGTTCGAAAATCCGGAACCGGGACCAGAGTCAACTCTTAACGCTCGACGCAACCGACTAAAGTTTACAAGTTAACTATGTATATAAATATAATATAATATATAATTAATTATATTAATTATATATATATTATATATATATTATTAAAACCGTCGGCAGCAAGAAACTCCAAGGGTGTGAGCTGTAAATATATCTCCGCGACTCGCGGAGTTTGAGTGGCATTTTGCCGCGAGTCGCGGAGCCCCAATTTTCAACTCTGGCTATAAAGCCAACCGAATTCTGATCAAATTTCATATCTTATTTCTCTATCTCTCTCAATATATACGATATATATATATATATAATTTATATTTTAATTTTAAATCCTAATAATAAGGGTATGTTAGCGAATGTTGTAAGGGTGTAAGTTGAAATTCTGTCCGTGTAACGCTACGCTATTTTTAATCATTGTAAGTTATGTTCAACCTTTTTATATTAATGTCTCGTAGCTAAGTTATTATTATGCTTATTTAAAACGAAGTAATCATGATGTTGGGCTAATTACTAAAATTGGGTAATTGGGCTTTGTACCATAATTGGGGTTTGGACAAAAGAACGACACTTGTGGAAACTAGGCTATGGGCTATTTATGGGCTTTATATTTGTTTAACTAAATGAAAGTTTGTTAATGTTAATATAAAGATTTACAATTGGGCGTCCCTATAAATTACCATATACACTCGATCGGACACGATGGGCGGGGTATTTATATGTACGAATAATCGTTCATTTAACCGGACACGGGAATGGATTAATAGCCACTAGAATAATTAAAACAGGGGTGAAATTACATTCAAGGGTAATTGGTGTAATTGTTAACAAAGTAGTAAAACCTTGGTTTACACGCAGTCGATAACCTGGTGTATTCATTAAACAAAGTATTAAAACCTTGTTACAATTCGAATCCCCAATTAGTTGGAATATTTATCTTCGGGTATAATAATAATTTGACAAGGACACTTGCAATTTATATTTATGACTGATGGACTGTTATGGACAAAAACCAGACGGACATATTGAATAATCCAGGACAAAGGACAATTAACCCATGGGCATAAAACTAAGATCAACACGTCAAACATCATGATTACGGAAGTTTAAATAAGCATAATTCTTTTATTTCATATTTAATTTCCTTTATTTTATATTTAATTGCACTTCTAATTATCGCACTTTTATTTATTGTTATTTTATTTAATCGCACTTTTAATTATCGTACTTTTTAATTATCGCAATTTTATTTTATCGCATTTTTATTATTCGCAATTTCATTATCGTTATTTACTTTACGCTTTAATTTAAAGTCTTGTATTTATTTTTTTTTACATTAGGTTTTAACTGCGACTAAAGTCTTAAAATCGACAAACCGGTCATTAAACGGTAAAAACCCCCCTTTATAATAATAATATTACTTATATATATTTGTATTTTTATAAAAGTAAACTAATATAGCGTTGAGCTTTGTTTAAAGATTTCCCTGTGGAACGAACCGGACTTACTAAAAACTACACTACTGTACGATTAGGTACACTGCCTATAAGTGTTGTAGCAAGGTTTAAGTATATCCATTCTATAAATAAATAAATATCTTGTGTAAAATTGTATCGTATTTAATAGTATTTTCCTAGTAAAATAATAACTATTTTATATACACCTCGCTTCGCATCAGTATCCAAAGGTGCTATCACTAGCGTATGCATGTATGTATGCTTAACTCCAAGCATGAAATCAGAGTGTATGCATGTATGCTTGACCCCAAGCAAGTATGAATGTACGCGGAAGCATGTATCAAATAGCCATGTATGAACCTGAGAAACATATAGAAAACTGTCAACGAAAAACGTTGGTGAAATCATAGGTGTTTGTAATAAACGTTGTTTTTGAACCACAAGATTTAGTATTCCCATAACGTTGATTATCATAATCGTTTGCATTCCAAAAGTATTATTCGCGAGCACCCAATTATCAAGGCTTAACGTTTCCTTCCATAGAACCCCATCACAATAGTGTTAGAACATACACTGTTTCTCGAAAATATATTTCATCCGTAGACGGTAGCGAACCGTCCGTAATGAGGGTTTGTCAAACCCGTATGGCCACACAATATAAGTTCTCGCTTACACCCTGCAAGTGTAACTAATGATAATCGAATTGAGGATTTTTGTTCTAACTCGCTGTGGAATGTTTGTTTCCTTGTACTTGTGTTCAAAGTATAAAAGTAAGTAGTACAAAATGTAACAAAGTATATGTTTCTCAGCCCACAATTTAAAAGTATAAAAAGTTGTTGAAAAGGTGGGACTATGATCTCACCTCGAGTGCATGAGTATAAAAGTACTTCACAAAGTAAACGTGTGCATGATTGTTGCTTAGCCTTGACCTAAACAAGTAAGTTGTATCAATTAACCGGTTACGACACAAGGTCGGGCGAAATGTGTTCAATTAGTCCTATGGCTCGTTATGACTCGAATAGTATAGCATGTGAATCACGTTGTCAAGTTTCATGCAAGAATCAAGTATAAAATAAGATTAGAACGATTGTATAAGTGTTTTGTTAAGTTTGACTAAAAGTCAAACTTGGTCAAGTCAACGAAAAAGTCAACACGTTCGGGTCGGGTCCCAAACTATTTTTCTAAGCTTAGAAGTCATATATGAGCATGTTGGCCAAGTTACATGTTAATCGGAGGTGCGTAGCATAGCAAACATTTTTCGAAATTTGACAAAGTAGGTCAGAACCCAAACACGGCTATTGCCGCGCCGCGGCCAGAGGTGTCGCACCGCGACATTAGGCGTGGCCTGGTACCTGGTCAGTTTCAAAAGTTCAAGTCTTGATCCAAAATTCAATTTAGCACAAAACGCAAACCGTAAACACTTAGAATACGCATCTTATATCATTGGAAAGCTCTTTTGACAAGGAATACAATTAACTACCTTTCACAAGCAAAAGCATCAATTACAATAACCGAAAACTCGTCAATTGATCAAGAAGGGTTTATTTTCAAAGTTTCAAGTTCGTAAAACGTATTTTATGATTCGGGAATCCAATTTACACATACGATATGCCGTTCCGAAGGTAATTAAGCATACAATGCATCTAAACACTTACTAACAACATTAACAAGCATTCAACGCATCAAAAGTTCATTTCAAAGTCTATCAAACCCTAACCAAAATTCACAAAAATCAATAATCATGTGTTTGAAGTTTTCTTAATCAACCTACGCATCAAAACGAAGCTAGTGATACTAGTAACACAATTAAAACATGAACTTTAACAATCAAACAACATTTAATCTTCCAAAATGCAAGATTAAGCAAACCCATTTCAAATGTTCAAACTAGTTACTCAAAACAACAAATCGAGCAAGTAAATCATATATTCATGCTAGACACGAGCCATAGACACTAACTAACACCATTTCAAATCAAAAACACGAATTTAGAGAAATCTAGAGTTTTAGAAATGTTACCCAAACGTGATGAAGTTGGTATCAAATTGTAGAGGATGAAGAGAGGATTCCAAATATGTAATTTGTTTTGTTGTAAGCCTCCTAGATCGAATTTAGATGATGAATGATTGAATTGGGTGTTTGTGTGTGTGTTCTTACTAGAGAGAAAGAGAGAGAGATGGAGATGATTGAATGGTGGTGATTGGGGTGGACTAGTTGACCTAGTCAACTAGTTTGCCCCGTGTCAATTTTAGTCCCTCGAGTTTAGAAGCGGGTGCGGGATTTACCGAACGGATATTTTGAAAACGCTCGAGTAAATGAGTGATGTTATAATTAAATAACGGAAATATTATGAACGTTAGTCAACGAAAGTTACGAATTTTAAATAACGAAAGATATTATAAATAAAAAAAGACAGTGTTAAAAATAAATTTAACGGAAAAACGCGGGATGTTACATTACCTACACCTTAAAAGAAATTTCGTCCCGAAATTTAGTTGAAAGTAGTAGTCGTTGTTCCTTCATCGAGATCGTGCGTTGCCCATTCTACGGATAAGTGAAAGTACTTCATCGGGCATTTCAACGAACTTTGACAGTCTGGGTTTTACGTTGTTTCAGAGTTTGGTTTCATGATTCAAAATTTCAACCGGTCCTCCTAGGAAGCGGAGTTTGTCATCGATAGTAAGCTCATCGAAAAGGATAACAAGTTCTTGTTTCGCAAGACACGCCTTTAAGTTTGATACGTAGAATTTAGGATGAACGGAGACTCGAATGAGTTGAAAAATCTAAACGGCTAGTAACGGGTCCAAAACGCCCCAGGATTTTAAAAGGACTAAAAATATCGCGGATTTAGCTATCTACGTTTCCCGAAACGGATTACACCTTTTCAAGGTGCGACTTTAACGTTACGCGGTTACCCACTTGGAATTCGAGAGGTTCACATCTAACATCGGCATAGTTCTTTTGGCGACTACGATCCGCCTTGAGCCTTTCTTGGAATTGAAAAATTTTCCGGTTGTTTCATGAATGATTTCGGGTCCGGTGGTTCGCTTGTCACCTACTTCGGTTCAACGATTAAGAAAACGATAATTGCGGCTATACGGGTCCTCGAAAAGTGTGACGTTAATACTCGAATGAAAATTATTGTAGTAAGAGAATTCGGCTAAAGGAAAATACTCTTATCAAGTAAATTTGGAGTTGATAACACAAGCTCGTATTACGGTTTCCAAGGTTTGAATTGTACATTTGCTTTGTTCGTCGGTTTATGGTTGATGTGTTGTACTCATGTTTAAACGTGGTCCCGAGACTTTTTGTGAGGCACTCCAAAATCTAGAAGTGAAACGAGGATCTCGATCCGAAACGAGGTACATCTCCGTAAGGTATATTTGAAAGAGTTTGTTAGGACGTGAAAACGTTTGTTGGAACAAGTTTCTGTTTCTCAAGAATTTCACGCCGCGGAAGATTTATCGGTTTCCGAAAACGTTTGTCGGAGCAAGTTCTCATCGGTCTCTGAAAACGTTCGTTTGGGCTATTCACCCTCGAGGCGAGTACTAGTATAACGTGAAGAGTCTATCTCTCCATTGAAAATTTAGAATCAAAGATTTCCTTATACGGAAGTACGAGTGTAATACGAGAGAAGTTTCTGCCTCGATGTGAGCATAACAAACATATTGAAGTGTGCCAATAAAACTGTGCGAAAATGAGATAGTATACACGTGTAACATATGTTTGATGTTGGAAGAATTTGTCATTCATTCGGAAGCATAAATATGGTTCGACAATATTCGAAGGTGTGTCCCCGGTATGGTTGTTGTCAGTACTTTCGGAGTTTTCAGATGTCCAAACATGAATAGATGAAGTCATGTACATGGCACATGGTGGTGATTAGGTTGATCGAGTCTAACCACCATCACGTGTCATTAGAACTTTGGTATGTCTTACCGTAATATAACCACGTTGATCGAGTGTCGTTATATTACGCTAACTCATACCTCCATTCCCACATCACACCATAACATCAAGTTCGTGTAACTGTGAAGATCTAATATGAACAAAATGTAACGACGTCTCAAACGTGACTCGTATTAAATCGAAAGAATTAGTGCAACTATAAAGAAGCGTTCCCCGAGGGAAGTGTATAAATGATTGTTCACGTCAATGCGGTTCGAGTCAGACAAAAATGTATTCAGGTATGAAAAGAGTAACGAGTCATGATAACGAGTAGCACGCAACCGTAGTGATAAATGTTGTTGACGATACTCACCTAGAGTAGTGATGGTAGTAACACCAAAAAGTAGATAGTAAGAAACACCAGTGGGAAACAGATAGTAAGTTGAAACGGTGGCAAAATAACAATCCGGGAGACAGAGTTCCCGAACAAGTGTGACTAATGAAGTCGTCGTCATCCATACGTGTATGAATCATGAATTTACGTGTGTTACCAAAAAGTGGCGGAATACGAGTTCGTATGATGAAGGTTGGGTACCATTAAAAAAGTTTGCCTAAGAATGATTCAAGTATAATGCACAAGTAGTCAAGTAAGTGCTATCTATAGCAAATGTATGTCAGAATGCAAATGCTAACTATCCGGTTGTAGTCTAGACTCACTAATGCGTCCTAACGACTCTGTTAGACACACTAATGCACATCCTAGTTCCCTACAACCAACGCTCTGATACCACTTGTAACGACCCGACCAAAACCGTTATTGACGGCGCCGCTACTTAGGTCCCGTTGCGTGGTCATAATCCCTATATGAGACGCGTTTGACCAAAATTATGTCGCATTCATTTGAAATGTGCATGACTTGCAAAGTTTAGTTCACCAAACGGATCGACAACAAGTTTAAGTTTACAAAAGTAGTAAAGTACAAATGAAATATCTTGCGACATAATTAGTTTAAAATCACAGTTGCTATAAATAGCGTAAGTATGTAAACAATATGTTTGAATCCAAAGGTGCTATCACTAGCGTATGCATGTATGTATGCTTGACTCCAAGCATGAAATCAGAGTGTATGCATGTATGCTTGACCCCAAGCAAGTATGAATGTACGCGGAAGCATGTATCAAATAGCCATGTATGAACCTGAGAAACATATAGAAAACTGTCAACGAAAAACGTTGGTGAAATCATAGGTGTTTGTAATAAACGTTGTTTTTGAACCACAAGATTTAGTATTCCCATAACGTTGATTATCATAATCGTTTGCATTCCAAAAGTATTATTCGCGAGCACCCAATTATCAAGACTTAACGTTTCCTTCCATAGAACCCCATCACAATAGTGTTAGAACATACACTGTTTCTCGAAAATATATTTCATCCGTAGACGGTAGCGAACCGTCCGTAATGAGGGTTTGTCAAACCCGTATGGCCACACAATATAAGTTCTCGCTTACACCCTGCAAGTGTAACTAATGATAATCGAATTGAGGATTTTTGTTCTAACTCGCTGTGGAATGTTTGTTTCCTTGTACTTGTGTTCAAAGTATAAAAGTAAGTAGTACAAAATGTAACAAAGTATATGTTTCTCAGCCCACAATTTAAAAGTATAAAAAGTTGTTGAAAAGGTGGGACTATGATCTCACCTCGAGTGCATGAGTATAAAAGTACTTCACAAAGTAAACGTGTGCATGATTGTTGCTTAGCCTTGACCTAAACAAGTAAGTTGTATCAATTAACCGGTTACGACACAAGGTCGGGCGAAATGTGTTCAATTAGTCCTATGGCTCGTTATGACTCGAATAGTATAGCATGTGAATCACGTTGTCAAGTTTCATGCAAGAATCAAGTATAAAATAAGATTAGAACGATTGTATAAGTGTTTTGTTAAGTTTGACTAAAAGTCAAACTTGGTCAAGTCAACGAAAAAGTCAACACGTTCGGGTCGGGTCCCAAACTATTTTTCTAAGCTTAGAAGTCATATATGAGCATGTTGGCCAAGTTACATGTTAATCGGAGGTGCGTAGCATAGCAAACATTTTTCGAAATTTGACAAAGTAGGTCAGAACCCAAACACGGCTATTGCCGCGCCGCGGCCAGAGGTGTCGCGCCGCGACATTAGGCGTGGCCTGGTACCTGGTCAGTTTCAAAAGTTCAAGTCTTGATCCAAAATTCAATTTAGCACAAAACGCAAACCGTAAACACTTAGAATACCCATCTTATATCATTGGAAAGCTCTTTTGACAAGGAATACAATTAACTACCTTTCACAAGCAAAAACATCAATTACAATAACCGAAAACTCGTCAATTGATCAAGAAGGGTTTATTTTCAAAGTTTCAAGTTCGTAAAACGTATTTTATGATTCGGGAATCCAATTTACACATACGATATGCCGTTCCGAAGGTAATTAAGCATACAATGCATCTAAACACTTACTAACAACATTAACAAGCATTCAACGCATCAAAAGTTCATTTCAAAGTCTATCAAACCCTAACCAAAATTCACAAAAATCAATAATCATGTGTTTGAAGTTTTCTTAATCAACCTACGCATCAAAAGGAAGCTAGTGATACTAGTAACACAATTAAAACATGAACTTTAACAATCAAACAACATTTAATCTTCCAAAATGCAAGATTAAGCAAACCCATTTCAAATGTTCAAACTAGTTACTCAAAACAACAAATCGAGCAAGTAAATCATATATTCATGCTAGACACGAGCCATAGACACTAACTAACACCATTTCAAATCAAAAACACGAATTTAGAGAAATCTAGAGTTTTAGAAATGTTACCCAAACGAGATGAAGTTGGTATCAAATTGTAGAGGATGAAGAGAGGATTCCAAATATGTAATTTGTTTTGTTGTAAGCCTCCTAGATCGAATTTAGATGATGAATGATTAAATTGGGTGTTTGTGTGTGTGTTCTTGCTAGAGAGAAAGAGAGAGAGATGGAGATGATTGAATGGTGGTGATTGGGGTGGACTAGTTGACCTAGTCAACTAGTTTGCCCCGTGTCAATTTTAGTCCCTCGAGTTTAGAAGCGGGTGCGGGATTTACCGAACGGATATTTTGAAAACGCTCGAGTAAATGAGTGATGTTATAATTAAATAACGGAAATATTATGAACGTTAGTCAACGAAAGTTACGAATTTTAAATAACGAAAGATATTATAAATAAAAAAAAGACAGTGTTAAAAATAAATTTAACGGAAAAACGCGGGATGTTACATATTTTGACACGATAAGCAAAGTTTGTTAAGTTAAATCTCAAGAATTTTAAACTGTGTTCATACATTCATTATAACCTCGACCAAATTCCGACGAGTCACGAACCGTTATATATAAATAGATATGTATATGTATATATATATTATAACTTGAGAATATTAATAAAGTATTAAACGTATAATACTTTACACGAATGTATTTGTTTCAATATGATTTTCGACGAAATTAAAAAGAAATATATTAAATGATTGAATTATAAGAAACATTGAATTATGATTACAAGTCTCTGTTGAGAGGTTCACTATGATTTGAGAAAATCTATTCCTCTTAACGATATTCAGAATAATTTGTAAAGCTATTTATAAATAAAAACAAAAAGTGTCATTTACAAAAGTTAGACAAAAGTTAGTGGAGAATTGGTTTCCATAATATTCTATTAATCTATTTTCAAACGTACAAAGACGTTTTCAGTTTAAAAAGAACTTTATTATTAAAACGTATATAACTTTTATAAATATCTAGAATCACTTTTGACAACTCATTACTCAACCAGTATAATAAATATAACGATATTTATATTTTATTTCATTAAATATATATAATGATTTAAATTAATATTACATATATTTATACGCGTATTATACATACATAGTTTTTATACTTTTACTATACTTTAACTTTACCTTTACTATACTTTTACTTTACTTTAACTTTAATAATTCACTTTAATAATTCATACTTTAATAATTCACTTTAATAATTCATACTTTAATAATTCAATTTAATAATTCACACTTTAATAATTCACTTTAATAATTCATACTTTAATAATTCACTTTAATAATTCATACTTTAATAATTCACTTTAATAATTCATACTTTAATAATTCACTTTAATAATTCAAAAATCTATTATAAATAGAATTTAATAGGTTTCATTATTTCATAGAAACTTGAAAATATATTTCTCTAAACTCTCTCAATCGATTTATATATATATATATATATATATATATATATATATATATATATATATATATATATATATATATATATATATATATATATATATATTTGCTCTGTATTATTTCAAGATATTATTAGTATACATAAAATATTACGACGGAGTGCTGTCTGAGTGATTTCAAAATAGTTTTTTTGAATGAGTCGAAGCTAAGGAAATTATGGGTTATAGCTATGGAGGTGATGGGTATGGTTCATGGGTATGCTCGTGAGGTCAATCTAGTGTTTATCATCTCCGTTGCGTCTACGTACTTTCCTGCAATATTGAATCTCAATATTGATACGTTCGTGAATCCGAGGCCAACCTTGCACTTGTTAAATGACGTTATATGTATTTTTACTACGAAATACAGTATTGTGAGTTTCATTTGCTCCCTTTTATATATATTTTTGGGACTGAGAATACATGCGCTGTTTTTATAAATGTTTTACGAAATAGGCACAAGTACTAAAACTAATTCTACGTGGGTTTAAACCAGAAATATACCCTTAGCTTGGTAAAATTAAACTACTTGTCTATGTACGGTAGGCGCGAATCCTAAAGATAGATCTATTGGGCCTGACAAATCTCATCCTGACTATGGGATGCTTTAGTACTTCGAGGTTATTTTAAACACACCTGATCTGGTGTACTTCAGAGGGTAAAACATGAACGTTAAGGCTTGTTATCGGGTGCCTACAACTTATAGAATACTTTTATACACTTGCGAGTGTACATATATTTATAAACGGAAATCTTGTGGTCTATTAATATATTGAAATGATTGTTATGATAAAGCTATAAACTCACCAACCTTTTGGTTGACACTTTAAAGCATGTTTATTCTCAGGTATTAAAGAAATCTTCCGCTGTGCATTAGCTCATTTTAAGGATATTACTTGAAGTCATTCATGGCATATTTTGAAAGACGTTGCATTCGAGTCATTGAGTTCATCAAGATTATTATTAAGCCAATTATAGTTGGATGTATTATGAAATGGTGTGCATGCCATCAACTTTCGTTGTAAAGAAAGTTTGTCTTTTAAAAACGAATGCAATGTTTGTAAAATGTATCATATAGAGGTCAAATACCTCGCGAAGCTATGGTTTGTATTGTGAATCGTTTATAATGTATATGAACGGGTCCTTTCAATATTCTTATATGCATCTTATTAATGTCGGTTACCAGGTGTTTACCATATGAATGATTTTTATCTCTATGTATGGGATGTATATTGAAATATGAAATCTTGTGGTCTATTATTATGATTTGATAATATATAGGTTAAACCTATAACTCACCAACATTTTTGTTGACGTTTCAAGCATGTTTATTCTCAGGTGATTATTAAGAGCTTCCGCTGTTGCATACTAAAATAAGGACAAGATTTGGAGTCCATGCTTGTATGATATTATGTAAAAACTACATTCAAGAAACTTATTTTTGATGTAATATATTCTTATTGTAAACCATTATGTAATGGTCGTGTGTAAATGGTATATTTTAGATTATCATTATTTGATAATCTATGTAATGCTTTTTAAACCTTTATAGATAAAATAAAGGTTATGGTTGTTTTAAAAATGAATGCAGTCTTTGAAAAACGTCTCATATAGAGGTCAAAACCTTGCAACCAAATCAATTAATATGGAACATTTATAATCAATATGAACGGGACATTTCAGTTGGTATCCGAGTGTCATAACCCGACCTTAACCATAAGGACGAATACAATAACATATGATTTCATCGCGAGGTATTGACCTCTATATGCGACATTTTTTAAAAAACTGCATTCGTTTTTACAATACAAACCATAGCTTTTATTACAAATACAAGGTTTAAACAACTTAATAATGATTATCGTTTAGCGATAATCTTAGACTTACAAACTTTACATGTGATAATAACAATACGACCTCCAACATATTTTACATTACAAATCCTCCGATATGCAGTTTTATTTTTGACACAAATATGCATACTCAAGATCTTGCTTAAATTCAACATGTTGCAGCGGAAGCTTTTAGTTATCACCTGAGAATAAACATGTTTAAAACGTCAACATAAAGTTGGTGAGATATAGGTTTAATGCCGGCAGCGTTATAAATATAGACCACAAGATTTCATATATAAACGTTTTAATAAAAATATTCTAAGTTGTTGAGCACTTGATAACCATACTTAACATTTAATCAACGTCGCATATTCCCTTTATTATGAAATCTTACTACACCGTACCAAGTGTAGTCACCGAAACGAAGTACTGTGCAACCGTTGAATACTGGTCATCCAGTCCGGTTGGGGTTGTCAGGCCCGATAGATCTATCAACAGGATTCGCGTTTACAATACCTCATGTAAATAATAGTTACCAAGTTACAGGGAAGTATGCCAGTGGTACAACTCAACGTAGAATATATATTTTTAATCACTTGTGTCCATAACGTAAATCATAAAATGCATGTATTATCATCCCGAAATATTTAGAGTTTAAAAGTGGGACTATATACTCACTTTTGCCTTGAAGGTATTTATCACGACTTGGTCTCCGATTGATATCACAAACCTAACCATATATATAATATATCAACATATTTTCTTTTCAAGTAATCGTTATATATATATATATATATATATATATATATATATATATATATATATATATATATATATATATATATATATATATATATATACTTTTAATACTTTTAATATTTTCTTAGTCCGTAGTTAGCAGTCCGATGTTAGTGGTCCACAATTAGTTGCTTAAATAAAATAAATAAAGACCCCATCGTATTCGTATTGATCAGAATTAATCTTGACCCATGGTACCATGTTGTCAAATGACATGTTGCGTACATAAAGTACCGTGTTGTCAAATGACGTGTTGTGTACAATCATGAGGTCTTATGATTAATCTTCTCGTGTTGTTTACGGGTGGTCCTGAAATATATAAAATCAAATCATAAGTAAATATATATTAAATATTATGTTAATTAGCCAAGATATGATTAATCCGATTTTGTCATAATATGATATATTACAGGTCTTGAAGTGTTTTTAAAAATCAAATTAGAAGGATCTATTTAGTTTGCGAACAAGTTTGAAATCACTCAAACTATGTTCTTGTTGTTAAAATTTTACAACACAAAATAAGATAGCTATATAAATATGAATCGAATAAGGTTATGAATAAGGTTACTACCTCAAGTTACTTGGACAAAGCTACTGGAAAAGGTAAGAAAAATCTTGGAATCAAAAGAGTGGTGGAGTGGGATTGAAATATTGGAAGTAATCTCCTTGAAATCGGATGACTATATTGATACGTTCTTGAGTAGGTAAATGAAGAGAGATTAGGGAGTGAATTAACTTGAAAGAAATTTGGAAATGAAATTGTATGTGTGTGTGTGCAAAATAGCATGATTATGGGATGGATATATAGGAGATTTAGTTTGTTTACTTGCACAAAAGTCACACATGAGGTAAAATGGCTGGTTCCCACATGTAACATCATGTCTAGTGGCTGATCATTGAAGTTTATTGTTGGTATATACCAATAGTAAATACGTATAGAAGCTGGGTATGATACGGTTACATATACCCTAGATATACTTGTAGAAATTTTGAGGAATCGGAACAAGAATTCAAATATGGACGGGTTTATAACTGTAAAAGAGGCTCAAAACTGGGCTTTTATTTTTGGGTCAAACCGGGCCAAAATAAAATTTTAAGACATTTTTAATAAAGCAATGTTAGCCCAAAAAAAATTCCCAAAAGCAATTTTTAATAAAGCAATTTAAGACATTTTATTTTTTGGCTCTGCCCCTTGGACCCCGCTTATCGGGGGCGCTGCCCCCGAACTCCCGTCATAATCAAGATAAGTTCAAACAAGTGTGCACTCCACATAATCGTAAGTATATATGTCAAAGAACGTTACATATAGTTATCGTTTTGAAAACTTAAGTTAGTGGTCTCAAAGTATACTTATAACTCATTGTTGTTAGTTCACAATGAAATGTTAAACCATCCTTAAATCATGTTAAATATGTATAGATATGTACATATACATAATCGTATAATTATCGTGTGTTATATAGTTCATGATATCATCGGTCAAATTGGACGATCAAATGTTGTGTGAAACTCTTTTCAAAAACATAAGTCTCAACAGTTTGAATTGCTTATCATGTTGGTAAGGTTTATTTTATGTAAATATTAATCTCATAAGTATAAAACGATCGGAAAAATCCGGGTCGTTACACCGAGCGTTGGTCTTAGAGAACCAGAAATTTGCATTAGTGTATCTTATCGAGTTTGTTAGGATACATTAATGAGTCTGGACTTCGACCGTGTTTTCTTTAAAAACGATTGCTTAACACTTTTGTTGGAAACTATATATTATTAACATGTAAATATTATGTGATATATTAACCTCTTAATGTGTTTGATATTGTATGATAGATGTCTACCACTAGTAGAAATCCCATCGATTCACCTAATAATAATGAAGAGTCGAATATATTTTGGGAAGATTCACAAATTCCCGAAGAGGAGCCGGAAGAAGAGGAACCGGAAGAGGAGGAACCGGAAGAAGAGGAATCGGAAGAGGAGGAACCGGAAGAAGAGGAACCGGAAGAAGAAGAGGTTCCAGAGGAAGAAATATTGATACCTATAGTAAATCGATTAAATAAAAGAAAATCCTCAACCAACGGACCAAAGTTAATAATGGTCAATGGTGTTTTCGTCGAGAAAGAAAAATATTGGGAAGATTATCAATTTTCTGATGAATCGGATCCCGATGAGGATTCCGATGATGTTATAGAAATTACCTCGACCCAATTTAATAAAGCGAAAGAAAATAATAAGGGAAAAGGTATAAAAATAGAGAAACCCGATACCAACCCCGATGAACTTTATATGTATCGGCAACATCCGTATTTCCTAAAATGTAACAATGACCCGGGAACCTCTAAACCAGCAGGTTTTTCTAAACCATTGTGGAAAACGACGGCTCGTATTAGAGGAACACCATATATTCCTAGAAAATTAGGAAAACGAACCAAGTCCGAAGAAGAAGAAACCAGTGATTCAGATTATAGGGTTGTAATCATGTTGTGTATTATATGTATTGTAGTGTGCTTGTACTTTTATGTTCTATGTAAAAATTGCTTGTATTGTTTGTTAATTATCTTTTACGAATCTAATCCTTGTCTATTTTACAGTATAAAAACAAAATGGACGTTAAGGGTAGACAACCGAATATTTTAGAAGATCTACCAGAGGATATGATTCAGGAAATCTTGTCTAGAGTCGGTCAGAATTCATCAGCACAATTAATTATGGCAAAATTAACTTGTCAAACATTTGAAAGACTTTCCAGAAATGCCTTAGTTTATAAAAGGTTTTCCTTTGATAGGTGGGGTATATCACATTGGGGAGATCGTAAGTTACGCCGTATTTTCTTTAAAGCGTTAAATGCGGGGAACCCAAATTCAATTTTACGCTACGGGTTAAGAACCTATTTTGACTCAACATATCCCAACATAGGATTTCGTGAATTAGAAAGAGCTTCTAACATGCAACATAAAGAAGCATGTTATACTTACGGGTTAGTGATGTTTGCTTCTTACCAAAGTGAGAAAAAGAACATCGGATTGCAGCTTTTAAATAAAACCTTCCCACAAGTGACGGATTCAGTAGTTGGGGTGAGAAACAAGGTTTTTAGATTATTACGGGGCTGTTGGACATTACAAAACCCTCGTCCTTTTGACGACATTACAACATGCTGCCTAGCCAATGGTCATAACGGTTATTTTCCACAAGACCAAGGATGGGAAGTCGTCTTAGTAAAACCAGAATGCATGACTTATTTCTGGACTTATGAATTACGTGTCTTTATTTCCTTTGCTGAACAACTTGCGTATTAACTAGATTTATCTTTAAAACTATCATGTATCAAAGTGTATTATATTTCATGTTATATGTAATATAGCGATGTTGTAAGTTTGAAGAATATTTATATGTGATATATTATTATAATCAGTTTTTCATATGGAATTATAGTAGTTGAATTGTATATTAGCTACTAAGTATGAACTTAACGGGTAGGTAGTACCCGAATTTAAACTTATAAAATGCTAATATGAAGAAAAAGCTTCTATAAATGAGTTCATATTATGCTACGAAATACTATTGACTACTCTTAATATTCTGTATGATTAACTCGATTCAGTTGGCTATTTTGAAGGAAATGGCACCGACTACTCGACACACCATGAATATGAGCGAAGAGGAATTTCGTACCTTTCTTGCTGCAAACATAGCCACAGTACAGGCTGCACTACATACCAATAATAACTCTGAATCTAGCAATGCGGCTAACGGCGTAAGAAATCGTGTAGGATGCTCCTACAAAGAATTCACTGCCTGCAAACCTTTGGAATTTGATGGAACCGAAGGACCAATTGGATTGAAACGATGGACCGAGAAAGTCGAATTGGTGTTTTCCATAAGTAAGTGTACTAAAGAGGACAAAGTTAGGTACACTACGCATACCTTCACAGGTACTGCGTTAACGTGGTGGAACACCTATCTTGAACAGGTAGGACAAAATGCTGCTTACGCACTACCGTGGTCGACATTCAAGCAATTGATGAACGAGCAGTACCGTCCTAGAAGCGAAGTCAATAAACTCAAGGCAGAACTTAGAGAGTTACGAACACAAGGGTTCGACGTCACCAGTACAACAACAACAACAATTACAACCACAATCGCAACAACTATCCCAACAACCGCAACAACAATTGCAACAATAACCGCAATCCTAATAATAACTACAACAAACATCCCAACAACTACAACAACCATTTCAACAACAATAACAATCCCAACAACAACCTCAATAACAACAACGGCAACAAAAACCAAAAACAGCCATGTCATAGGTGTGAAGAAAATCATCAGGGGTTTTGCACGACATTTTGCAACAGGTGTAAAAGAAATGGTCATAGTGCAACAAAGTGTGAGGTCTACGGACCAAAGTTTAAAATAACTAAAGGAACAAATAATGTCGGAACAAGTAATGCTGAAACGAATAGTGTCGGAGCAAGTAATACCAACGCTGTTTGTTATAAATGTGGAAAACCGGGTGTGACACCGCTGATTTTTTTTTTTTTTTTATAAATACGTGGCGGAAGCATTAACGTTAATTAAACCATTATAATAATATAAACATATCATAATTACATAACCAAAACAGTTGACAGCTAGCATTTAACTAATACATATGGTGTCACGTGACGTTTCAACAAAAGTTTAGTTTTATAGGAAAAGACACATCAGAGTTGGCTCCTGTCAAACATAACATCAGCATGCCCCGTCTTCTCCCCAAAAGCATCATCTCTACAAAAGCTAATAACCTGCAGGGAGGAGATGGAGGGGAATTAGCACGAAGCTAAGTGAGTACGACTAACCACAGGCAATAGTGTACAGAACAATTATACTAATCATGTCACAAAGAGCTAACACACAAACATCACCCAAGTGCCGTCCACAGAGACTCTGGCGGCTCGGCCAAACCATTAACCACCAGTTGATCGGGCTGGGGCTTACCAGAAGTTCCTCCACCACCGTATGTATATACATAATCCACACGCGACGGACGCGTCATTCACATATATATACACCACGGCTGTCTAGGCTACCACAGAGGAACCCAACCCGCAGGTTGATCTCTCCTACCGAGGCTACCACACAATAGGGACGCACTGGGCTCCAGCAGACAAGCATCAACTAACATGCAGTCATCACAATAAACTAACTAACTGTATCAATAAGTACAACTAACTAGCATGTCAGTCATAATATAATATGCTACTCTATACTAAATTCCACAGTTAGTCCCACTCACCGATTACCAGCAAACGAGAAGGTGTTCAGCTATCTAATCACTGAACCTTCTCTTTCTCCTTTTCTCCTGAGAAATACATATACACGAGTTAGTTTATGTCCATAAACACCAAATAACACAAATATAGAAATTTTGTCAGAAAATCTGTCCGCTAAAATTTTTCTGTTTAACACTTATGCACTTTTGAAATTTTCATCAAAATCTCAAAATACAAACGGGCAGCATAACGGCTAGAAATCAACACTTGGTAAAATTTCCACTGCCCAAGACACTCGGTCGACTGTCAGAGACAGTCGGCCGATTGTCTACACACACTCGGCCGATTGACAAGTCACTCGGTCGATGGTCTTTCACAGACACACTCGGCCGTGGGTCTCACTCACTCGGTCGATGGTCGAGTCAGTCGGTCGAGTGTCTCGAGACACTCGGCCGACCATGTTCATCTGCAGAAACTGAAGCCAAAGTGACGGGTTTCACCCAAATTCATCCAATTCTTGCTCTAGAGCTCGATTTTTACCTCAAAACTGACCAAATCTAAGACACTATACATCAAGAAACATAAACCCACAAGATTTGGACTCAAACAACATCAAATTCAACTCTTTTGACCCAAATTACCCACTTTGTAAAAACTATCACAAAAAACCCAATTTTCTTGAAGATTAAATCATGAAAACTTGTGATTCTTACCTTGATAGAATCAGTAGATCATAAGGAACACGAAAATGTAAATGATTTGAGCTCAAGAACAAAGATTAGAAATTAGGGTTTGGTATGTGAAAGAGATGAAGGTACGGGAGGGTTTGGGAGTTTTCTAGAAAATGAGAAGGGAAGCCAGCACTTAGTCACTTAATTGGGTTTAATTCCCACACTGAGTGACACACGGGTATTTATCAGTTATCTGATATCTTTCGTACATCATTTGGCAAACCAAACGAAGTCCAAATTAAATAAACAAACCTGTTCTGTGACCCTTGTCACAAACTGGTCCTAACCTCATCATTAATTAATAATAAACATTAAATGAAAATAAAAGCATATAATAACGCAACACCAACTAAAGGGCAATATAGTAATCTTACATCTAGGCCCACTTGAGGATGTTACACAGGGCCACATTATTAGAAATTGCCCGAATCAGGGGAATACTAATGGGCAGGGCCGTGGAAGAGTTTTCAATATTAATGCGGCAGAAGCACAGGAAGACCCGAAGCTTGTTACGGGTACGTTTCTTATTGACGATAAATCTGCTTATGTTTTATTTGATTCGGGTGCGGATAGAAGCTATATGAGTAGAGATTATTGTGCTAAATTAAGTTTCCCATTGACGCCTTTGGATAATAAATTTTTACTCGGATTAGCAAATGGTAAATTAATTTCAGCAGATAATATATGTCGGGATAGAGAAATTAAACTGGGTGATGAAATGTTTAAGATTGATTTAATACCAGTTGAGTTAGGGAGTTTTGATGTAATAATTGGCATGGACTGGTTGAAGACAGTAAGAGCAGAGGTCGTTTGTTAAAAAAATGCGATTCGCATTATGCGTTAAAAAGGAAAACCTTTAATGGTGTACGGAGAAAAGAACAACGCGAAGTTAAATCTTATTAGTAGTTTGAAGGCGCAAAAACTAATAAGAAAAGGTTGTTACGTCATTCTAGCACACATCGAGGAAGTTAAACCTGAAGAAAAGAACATCAGTGATGTTCCCGTCGCAAAAGAATTTTTCGATGTATTTCCGAAAGAATTACCGGGATTACCCCCACATCGATCCGTTGAATTTCAAATAGACCTTATACCAGGAGCTGTACCAATAGCTCGTGCTCCATACAGACTCGCACCCAGCAAAATGAAAGAATTACAAAGTCAGTTACAGGAACTTTTATAGCGTGGTTTCATTCGACCAAGTACATCACCATGGTGAGCTCCTGTTCTGTTTGTCAAGAAGAAAGATGGTACATTCAGGTTGTGTATCGACTACCGAGAGTTGAACAAACTTACCATCAAGAACCGTTACCCATTACCAAGAATCGACGACTTATTTGATCAACTATAAGGCTCGTCGGTTTATTCGAAGATCGATTTACATTCTGGATATCACCAAATGCGGGTGAAAGAGGATGACATTCCGAAGACTGCTTTTAGGACGTGTTACGGCCATTACGAGTTTATGGTTATGCCGTTTGAATTGACTAACGCACTTGCTGTGTTCGTGGACCTCATGAACTGAGTGTGTGGGCCATATCTTGATAAGTTTGTCATTGTTTTCATCGATGACATACTTATTTACTCGAAGAATGATCCAGAGCACGAAGAACATTTGAGAAATGTGCTAGAGTTTGATGTGCGTAGAGGTGTATACGAAATAGTTATATTTTTACTAGGAAATACTATTAAATACGATACAATTTACACAAGTTATTTATTTATTTATAGAGTGGATATACCTAAACATTGTACAACACTTATAGGCAGTGTACCTAATCGTACAGTAGTGTAGTTTTTAGTAAGTCCGGTTCATTCCACGGGGAGCTAGCCAAGTTTAACGCTATATTTTTAAAACTAAATTTATATATAAATATATAAATAAATATAAGTAGTATTATTATTATAAAAGGGGGTTTTTACCGTTTAATGACTGGTTTGTCGATTTTAAAACTTTAGTCGCAGTTAAAACCTAATGTAAAATATTAAAAATAAAAGTGCGATAAATTAAAGTGCGATAAAAAAAATGACAGTAAATAAAATTGCGATAATTAAAAATTACGATAATTAAAATGACGATAAATAAAATGACGGTAAATAAAAGTGCGATAAAATATGAAATAAAGGAATTATGCTTATTTAAACTTCCGTAATCATGATGTTTGACGTGTTGATTTTAGTTTATTACCATGGGTTAATTGTCCTTTGTCCTGGATTATTCGATATGTCCATACGGTTTTGTCCATAATAGTCCATCAGTCATAAATATAAAGTGCGAGAGTCTTCGTCAAATTATCCTTATACCCGAAGTCAAATATTCCAACTAATTGGGGATTTGAACTGTAACAAGGTTTTAATACTTTGTTTAATGAATACACCAGGTTATCGACTGCGTGTAATCCAATTTTATTACTTTGTTAACAATTACACCAATTACCCTTGTATGTAATTCACCCCTGTTTCAACAAGTCTATTGATTATTAATCCATCCCCATGTCCGGTCAAATGAATAATTATTGGTATTTATAGATATCCCGCCTATCGTACCCAGTCAAGCGTATGTGGTTATATATAAATACGTCAAATTATAAGTCTATATATTAAATTAACGAGGTATCATTTAGTTAATATAAAGCCCATTAATAGCCCATAGTCTAATTTCCACAAGTGTCGTTCTTTTATCCAAACCTCAATAATGGTCCAAAGCCCAATTACACCGTCTTTAATATTTTAGCCCAACATCACGATTACTTCGATTTAAATAAGCATAATAATAACTTAGCTACGAGACATTAATTTAAAAAGGTTGAACATAACTTACAATGATTAATAATAGCGTAGCATTACACGGACAAAATTTCGATTTACACACTTACAACATTCGCCACTATAACCTTATTATTAAACTTTAATATTAAAATTATAATTAAAATTAAAATATAAATATATTTGAGAGTAAGAGAGATTGAAATATTATATGTTATGAGCTCGAGCACCAAACTGCTTTTTATAGGAATGTGGCCAGAAAAAGTTGGCCATGCGATCGCATGGGAATTAGGCCTCCAGGCCATGCGATCGCATGGAGCAGGAATCCAGCTCACATACTTTGTTTTCTTGTTTGCCGACGATTTTAATATATAATATAATATATATAATTTTTAAGAATTAATTATATATTATATTATATTCATGTGCATAGTTGACTTGTAATTTTTAGTCCGTTGCGTCGCGCGTTGAGACTTGACTCTGGTCCCGGTTCCGGATTTTCGAACGTACTTTCGTACTATTTAATATCTTGTACTTTGCGTTTTGCGACTCGTACTCTTGTAATTTTTAGACGTTTCTCATCAATAATTTGAACCTCTTGGATTGTACTTTGTACTTTTGAGCTTTTTGGTCGTTTGCGTCTTCAATTCGTCGAATCTGTCTTTTGTCTTCACCTTTTATTATTTAAATGAATATCACTTGTAAATAGAACAATTGCAACTAAAAGCTTGTCTTTCTTGAGGGATAATGCTATGAAATATATGTTCGTTTTTAGCATTATCAAATATTCCCACACTTGAGCGTTGCTTGTCCTCAAGCAATATAGTCTTGAAATAAAAATACTAGAATCACTTCTTTATTCTTTACACTTTGTACATCAGTGATTTCGATTTGGCGGTATGAACAATGGTAGTAACATTGTGGTTTATAGTCCCACATGACTATGAAAATTTAGATCCTTAAGGAAATTGGATCTTTATGAAAACATTTGATATTTTGAAAATTAAATCTAGCTTTTACCCTAGATAAGTTTTCCGGAATAACCCTTCACTGGTGTTTGCAAATTGTTTTTGTGGGTTTGGTGGGTTTCAGATTTGAAAATTTTAGCTTGCAACTTGCAGTTTTGTGTCACCCACTTGCTAACCTTGTATTGGGAAAGCAACACGTCCAGTTTACTTGCTCCGTATATTACCTTTCGGTAAACTACCGTCCGGTTGTAAAGGAAAGCGTTGAACAAGCAACTGTTAAGGCAATGTCCCGTGACATGCTTTTAATTATGGTCTATATCGTGTCGGATGCAATTACTATCCTTTGTGGGAGCAATAGTAAAGATCACCTAATAGTTTTTCGGTCTGGCACAAGGTCGTGTCTTCGACCATGCTATGCAACCACCGTTCTTACGATTGACACCCGATTTGGTTCAGGTGACCTAATGAATTCCAGGTGAATTCCTAGGTTTTTACGTTCAATGGTAATGAATGCATTGAAAATGGGTTTTCAGAAAACAAATCGGTTTGTAATTTTGATCAAAATATTTTCTCGTTCAAGCTCGAATTTAGATATCATCGAATTCCATGAGTTTGTAATTCTCAATCTTTAAAAATCAATCTCAAGGATTGAGTAATATCAGTCTTAAAAGCTGATTTTTTTTATCTTTAAGGAGATTATCATTTCTGGGGATCTGATTCATTAGTCTTATAAGCTAATTTGCATGGTGCACCCCCATTGTACGAGACAGATCCTCTCATGGTTAGGATAATTCTAACCACTTGGTGACCCTGTTTGATGCTGAGGTCCGTGGATTTCCAGCTGATTTTCGAGAAAACTTTTCAAGGTTTTTCGTAGACTCTACAACTGGTCTGGACGACAACTTCCTGAC
Source organism: Rutidosis leptorrhynchoides (assembly GCF_046630445.1). Classification (NCBI taxonomy): domain Eukaryota; kingdom Viridiplantae; phylum Streptophyta; class Magnoliopsida; order Asterales; family Asteraceae; genus Rutidosis; species Rutidosis leptorrhynchoides. The sequence goes on along the minus strand of NC_092336.1, from coordinate 597,444,317 downwards.
CTAAATCAAGAAGCGCGTGTCTTTTTCAGAAGACTTTACTTCCTTTTAATGATGGAATTGATTCATCGTGTAGATCCATCTTTCTTTCAAATATATTACAATTTACCGGGTAAAACAGTTAATTTTATCCAAAACAAAAGTATCTTCCGAAAAACCCTTGACTGCATTAACGCATAAAGGGAGGAAATTTGAATGAAAGGATGAACAAGAAAAAGCGTTTCAATTGTTGAAGAAAAAGTTAACTACAACACCTATATTGTCATTACCTGAAGGGAATGATGATTTTGTGATATATTGTGACGCCTCAAAGCAAGGTCTCGGTTATGTATTAATGCAACGAATGAAAGTAATTGCTTATGCGTCTAGACAATTGAAGATTCACGAGCAGAATAATACGACGCATGATTTGAAATTAGACGCGGTTGTTTTTGCATTAAAGACTTGGAGGCACTACTTATATGGGGTCAAAAGTATTATATATACCGACCACAAAAGTCTTCAACACATATTTAATCAGAAACAACTGAACATGAGGCAGCGCAGATGGATTGAATTGTTGAATGATTATGACTTTGAGATTCGTTATCACCCGGGGAAGGCAAATGTGGTAGCCGACGCCTTGATCAGAAATGACAGAGAACCCATTCGAGTAAAAGCTATGAATATAATGATTCACACTAACCTTACTACTCAAATAAAGGAGGAGCAACAAGGAGTTTTAAAAGATTGAAATTTAAAGGATGAAATATCTAAAGGATCGGAGAAGCATCTTAATATTCGGGAAGACGGAACCCGGTATAGGGCTAAAAGGATTTGGGTACCAAAATTTGGAGGTATGAGAGAAATGGTACTTAGAGAAGCTCATAAAACCATATACACAATGCATCCTGGAACGGGGAAGATGTACGAGGATCTCAAGAAACATTTTTGGTGGCCGGGTATGAAAGCCGATGTTGCTAAATACGTAGGAGAATGTTTGACGTGTTCTAAGGTCAAAGCTGAGCATCAGAAAACATCAGGTCTACTTTAACAACCCAAAATCCCGGAATGGAAATGAGAAAATATTACCATGGATTTCATCACTAAATTGCCAAGGACTGCAAGTGATTTTGATACTATTTGGGTAATAGTTGATCGTCTCACCAAATCAGCACACTTCCTGCCAATAAGAGAAGATGACAAGATGGAGAAGTTAGCATGACTGTATGTAACAACCCTCACTTTTCGACTTCTAAATTACTGAATTAACCCTAGGGTTATATGTCTGACTATATGTATTAAGGGTTGCTATATACAATTAAATATTGACCGAATAGTAATTTTTAGTCAACAATGTACGCTTCAATAAATAATATATTATTAATTTATATAATTTGACATAATTTAACTAAGTATATAAACTTTGTATCACTTTTATTATTTAGTTAATGTATTATATATTTAACTATATAATAAATCCAATTATATATAAATGTAATAATATTTACAAACTTACTAAAACTATAGTTTAATAATTAAAATCATAATTATTATTAAAAATACAAAATACCAAATTATTTATTATTTTTATGCAAAATTTGTATTTATTAATTAAATAAAACAAAAAAAATAAAATAAAATATTATTGACAAATATTCTTGGAAAAGCATTAAATCAATTTGTTTATTTATATAAAAAAAATCCTTAAAATAAATGAAAAAAAAAAATAAATAAATAAATAAATTACTTTTTAATTAAAAATTGTAATGGAAAAACTACTTTTATTATTTTATTTTGTGCATTATCCCATGACCTAACATTTAATATTTTTTAATTTTAAAATCCCATTAAGAATTAAAATATTTCTTTTTATTTTAATTATTTTATTCTTTTTACCTAATTTTTTCAAGTATAAATACCCCTCATTTCTCATTCAAACTCACACCAAAATTTCTCTCATTTTCTCTTTGAAGAATTACTACTAGTAAGTATTCTTTTCTTACTTTTTATTTTTTTACTTTTTACTTTTTACTTTTTACTTTTTACTTCGGTTATTTTTTTTACCGAAACATGTAAATAATGTTATAAATTATATGCAATTAAAAATAAAATAAATAACATGTATACACTATTACTATTACTAGCACCTATAACCTACTACTTATACTGTAACATAAAAACATTTTGGGATATGTATTAGAGATGTATAGATCTTCGAACTTTCTTGACGAATGGTTTCTATGAGATTCTAGGCAGAGGGTTTGGATTTCCGATTTAAAGGGTCCTATGGCTCAAGCCCCTAGATCTAAATTAGCCATTTGAAGGGAAAGGGGTGATTGGAAGCTTATCTAATATGACAAGTATCCTAAAATGGAAAACACTTATAAAAGTAGAAACTCTCTAGTCATAGAAACTTAGTAAAATAAGAAACTTTCTAAAAATGGATACTTTATAAAAATAGTAACTTACTAGGAATAGAAACTTAGTAAAACAAACTATACTTAAACACATACTTAAACTTAAACATGGGCAAAACACTTAACTACTCTTAAATGTCAATAGGTTGACTTTCCTGCTCACTCGTTCAACTCTTTATTCCGAGGAATAACTCTCTCTCTACTTACTAAGGTGAATTCATAGCCCCTCTTTATTGCTAGCAAACTTACTTACTTTACTTGGGGTGAAACACATGCTGTTTTTACTTTTTACACTTTAGACACAAGTACCAAACTGTTAAACTATGCTATACCCGACTATGTCCGACTAAGTCCCTACAGTGATATTTTTAATTGCTGCTGCATGCTTAATTATTGGGGGTAGGCCTATCGGGAGTAACGTCCCCGATATATTTGACCAAGTCATTGTATTACTTAATAATGAAATTAAACCGACAAGGACAGACACAACTTGTCATGGGGCAAACTTGAACGTTTAGTCTAAATATCATGCATTGGCATAACTTTTTGATCCTGCGGGAGATCAACTTTACAAACTAAATCTTGTGGTCTAAAACAACGACAAACTTTTTGTAAAGCCTATGAACTTCACTCAATCTTTTTGGTTGACACTTTAGCATGTTTTGTCTCAGGTGCTGTTTGATTCAAGCTCTTATACTTACTGCTTATGTGATGCTACTTGGACATAGGATCAAGAGATATCGCATTTATTACTTCTGCATGTGAACATTTACGATATTGTTATTCCTGTCAATGTAACGATATTTCATTTTCCGCTGCGTACTCATTAAAGTTAAATTCATCATTTAGTATTGTTCTCATTTATTATAATATGTTGGTATGTTTTGATATTAGTGACGTTCCTTCCAGACCCTATTGGGAGGACGTTACAGATTGGTATCAGAGCATAACCAGGCTGTTATAGAGAACCAGGATTGCATTTTTATGTGTGCCTTACTTGTTAGCTAGGGTGCCTTAGCAATCTAGGAAACTATAACCTTTCCTGCCTTAGAATTAAAGCACTTAGGATTGCCCCATAATCTTAACGATTATGCTTTAATAAATTTGACTTAAAGATTCTAATCAAAATATCCTTCCTAATGTTAGGATGTCTAATTATCATCAAACGACCAAAATGAATCTTTTCAAGCCAACCGAAAAAGATACTGAAAGGTCTTCCACAGAAATACCAGTCCAAAGTCCACCTTATGGCTTTGGTGGTCCTCGTTCACCAAAATATAGTCCGGATACTTTACCTAATTCTCCCGATCACTACCCGACCCCGAAAACTGAAGACAAGGGGAAACGTCCTAAGGAAACTGGTCCGTCAAGGAAAAGAGTCCGATCTTCTTCTTATAATGATGCTGCTAAGTATGAGGGATTGCTTCGCCACATGGCGAGAGTGGAGGTCCGTATGGATGAGAAGGACCGCGAAATTAAGAAGTTGGTGGAGGAAAATGTTGAACTAAGAAAAGAGTTAAGGCTCCTAAAGTACGAGGAAGAACGCAACACTCGTTTGGGAAAGCAATCACTTGCTCATCTCCAGGAGGATGTTAACTTCCGAATAAAAATGGAGAGAAGCCGAGTCGACAAACAACTTGCCTTAAGGGAATACGACATCAATGCCGTTAACAGTCGTGTTACCAACCTTTATGACAATCTCGAATATCTCTACGAAAAGCAAAAAGGGAAGAACGAGTGATATGATAAGTTTATCAAAGAGTCTCTCAACTCTCAAACCAAAAGGTTAGAGAAACTTGTGAATAATAACATGGAAAAAGTGATGAAGCAGTTTGAGGACGAAAAGAAGAGATATGAAGATTATTTCAATCTTAATAATATTTAGTTATCTTTCCTATTTTTCCATCTATGTAAAGGCTATGCCTTAAAACTATTTCTAATTCCGAATCGTATATTAAGGCTTATTTAATGCCTAGTTCCTTAATAAAATAAAGTGTTTTATTTATATCATGTATTATGATAAAACTGTTCATGTTCCATTGAGAAATGGAGAGACTCTCATCATCCAAGGTGAAAAGAGTGGTTCCAATCTCAACATCATCTCCTGTATTAAAACTCGCAAATACCTTAAGAAAGGTTATCCAACTATTCTAGCTCACGTTAAGATGATTGAATCGAAAGAGAAGCGTATTGAAGATGTACCAGTGGTTAAAGACTTTCCCGATGTGTTTCCCGAAGATCTTCCTGGTCTTCCACCTCATCGACAAGTTGAATTTCAAATTGATTTAACTCCTGGTGCTGCTCCTATTGCTAAAGCACCGTATCATTTAGCACCCTCCGAGATGAAGGAACTTTCCAACCAGCTCCAAGAACTATTGGATAAAGGTTTCATTCGTCCAAGCTCGTCCCCATGGGGAGCTCCTATTCTATTTGTTAAAAAGAAGGATGGTACGTTAAGGATGTGCATTGATTACCGCGAACTTAACAAGCTTACTATCAAGAACCATTATCCGTTGCCACGTATTGATGATCTATTCGACCAACTTCAAGGGTCAAGTGTTTATTCAAAGATTTATTTAAGGTCCGGATATCACCAACTTAGAGTCAAGGAATCCGATATTCCTAAGACTGCTTTTCGCACTCGTTATGGGCACTATGAATTCTGTGTCATGCCTTTTGGTTTGACCAATGCTCCTGCCGTTTTCATGGATCTCATGAACCGTGTCTGCAAACCTTATCTTGATAAATTTGTCATTGTTTTCATTGATGACATTTTGATCTACTCTAAGAGTAAGAAGGAACATGAGCAACATCTGCGCGTGATTCTTGAACTCTTACGAAAGGAACAACTCTACGCTAAGTTTTCTAAGTGCGAGTTTTGGCTCAAAACCGTACAATTCCTCGGACACGTTGTTGATAGTAATGGAATACATGTCGATCCAGCTAAGATTACCGCTATCCAGATCTGGGATATACCAAAGACTGCGAAGCATATTCGTCAATTTTTGGGACTTGCCGGTTATTATCGGAGATTCATAAAGGATTTTTCCCTTCTTGCCAAACCTCTTACGAAGCTAACTCAAAAAGGGAAGAAATTTGAGTGGTCCGAAGAACAGGAATCTGCTTTCAAGATTCTGAAGGAGAAATTAACCACAGCCCCGATTCTATCTTTACCTGAAGGTACTGACGATTTTGTTATTTACTGCGATGCCTCAAAGCAAGGCTTTGGTTGTGTTTTAATGCAATGTGAAAAGGTTATTGCCTACGCATCTAGACAGTTGAAGAAACACGAGGAGAACTATACCACACACGACCTTGAGTTAGGTGCCGTGGTATTTGCATTAAAGATATGGAGACATTATCTATATGGTACCCAGTTTACGGTGTACACTGACCATAAAAGTCTTTGACACATCTTTGATCAAAAACAGCTGAATATGAGGTAAAGCCGATGGCTCGAGTTATTAAACGATTATGACTGTAAGATGGAATATCATCCTGGCAAGGCAAACGTAGTTGCCGATGCCCTCAGTCGAAAAGACGATGTTAAACGTGTTCGTGCCTTAAACCTGAAAATCAAATCAAATCTTATATCACGAATCTGCGAAGCTCAAATGGAAGCTATTAAACAAACACTTATCGAAGGTGAAGGACCTATCGGTTTCGAGAACCAACTCCAAGTGAAAGCTAATGGTACATGGTACTTTGGCAACAGAATTTAGGTTCCTCGCTTCGGTAATCTCCGTGAACTAGTCTTGGATGAAGCGCATAAGACTAGGTATTCTATTCATCCGGGTTCTAGTAAGATGTACCAAGATGTGAAGGAATTCTACTGGTGGCCTAATATGAAAGCCGACATTGCTACTTATGTTAGTAAGTGTCTCACTTGTTTGAAAGTCAAGGCTGAACATCAAAAGCCTTCTGGCCTGTTGACACAACCCGATATTCCGCAGTGGAAGTGGGAATGTATCGCTATGGACTATATTACTAAATTGCCCAAGACTTCTAGTGGCAATGATACTATATGGGTCATAGTAGATCATCTTACTAAATCTGATCATTTCTTACAGATCAAGGAGACCGACAAGATGGAGAGATTGTTACAACTGTATATCAAAGAAATTGTCTCTCGTCATGGTGTTCCTATATCAATCATATCCGATCGCGACAGTAGATTCACTTCCAGATTCTGGAAATCCTTACAATCTGATCTTGGAACTCAACTCGACATGAGTACTGCTTATCATCCACAAACCGATGGTCAAAGTGAACGAACCATTCAAACATTGGAAGATATGCTTCGCGCTTGTGTTATCGACTTCGGCAAAGGCTGGGATAGACATTTGCCTTTGGTTGAATTCTCTTACAATAATAGTTACCACTCAAGTATTAAGGCTGCACCTTTTGAGGCCTTATACGGACGAAAATGTAGATCCCCACTGTGCTGGGATGAATTAGAGGACAGACAGTTAACTGGTCTTGAAATCATACACGAGACAACCGAAAAGATAGTTCAGATTAAGAAACGAATAGAAACTGCCCGCAGCCGACAGAAGAGCTATGCTAATAAAGGTCGGAAAGATTTGGAATTCCAAGTTGGTGACAAAGTCATGTTGAAAGTATCCCCTTGGAAAGGCGTCGTTCCTTTTGGTAAACGAAGCAAACTAAGTCCGCGTTTTGTTGGACCCTTCAAGATTACTGAAAGGATCGGACCCGTGGCTTATCAATTAGAATAACCTGCTGAACTTAGCAGAGTACACAACGTATTTCATGTCTCGAATCTTAAAAAGTGTCTCGCTGATGACACTCTCGTTATTCCTTTGGATGACATTCGCATTGATGATAAAATGCACTTCATAGAGGAACCCGTAGAAGTCATGGACCGATCTGCTAAACGCTTAAAACAAAGCACCATACCTATTGTTAAGATCCGTTGGAATTCACGACGTGGCCCCGAGTATACCTAGGAACGTGAAGACCAAATGAAACAGAAATATCCCCATCTCTTCTCAACCGCTGATGCATCCGAGAAGTCTACCTAAAACTTCGGGACGAAGTTTTTATTAACGGGGAGATACTGTAACAACCCTCACTTTTCGACTTCTAAATTACTTAATTAACCCTAGGCTTATATGTCTGACTATATGTATTAAGGGTTGCTATATACAATTAAATATTGACCGAATAGTAATTTTTAGTCAACAATGTACGCTTACATAAATAATATATTATTAATTTATATAATTTGACATAATTTAAATAAGTATATAAACTTTGTATCACTTTTATTATTTAGTTAATGTATTATATATTTAACTATATAATAAATCCAATTATATATAAATGTAATAATATTTACAAACTTACTAAAACTATAGTTTAATAATTAAAATCATAATTATTATTAAAAATACAAAATACCAAATTATTTATTATTTTTATGCAAAATTTGTATTTATTAATTAAATAAAACAAAAAAATAAAATAAAATATTATTGACAAATATTCTTGGAAAAGCATTAAATCAATTTGTTTATTTATATAAAAAAAATCCTTAAAATAAATGAAAAAAAAATAAATAAATAAATAAATAAATTACTTTTTAATTAAAAATTGTAATGGAAAAACTACTTTTATTATTTTATTTTGTGCATTATCCCATGACCTAACATTTAATATTTTTTAATTTTAAAATCCCATTAAGAATTAAAATATTTCTTTTTATTTTAATTATTTTATTCTTTTTACCTAATTTTTTCAAGTATAAATACCCCTCATTTCTCATTCAAACTCACACCAAAATTTTTCTCATTCTCTCTTTGAAGAATTACTACTAGTAAGTATTCTTTTCTTACTTTTTATTTTTTTTACTTTTTACTTTTTACTTTTTACTTTTTACTTCGGTTATTATTTTTACCAAAACATGTAAATAATGTTATAAATTATATGCAATTAAAAATAAAATAAATAACATGTATACACTATTACTATTACTAGCACCTATAACCTACTACTTATACTGTAACATAAAAACATTTTGGGATATGTATTAGAGATGTATAGATCTTCGAACTTTCTTGACGAATGGTTTCTATGAGATTCTAGGCAGAGGGTTTGGATTTCCGATTTAAAGGGTCCTATGGCTCAAGCCCCTAGATCTAAATTAGCCATTCGAAGGGAAAGGGGTGATTGGAAGCTTATCTAATATGACAAGTATCCTAAAATGGAAAACACTGATAAAAGTATAAACTCTCTAGTCATAGAAACTTAGTAAAATAAGAAACTTTCTAAAAATGGATACTTTATAAAAATAGTAACTTAATAGGAATAGAAACTTAGTAAAACAAACTATACTTAAACACATACTTAAACTTAAACATGGGCAAAACACTTAAGTACTCTTAAATGTCAATAGGTTGACTTTCCTGCTCACTCGTTCAACTCTTTATTCCGAGGAATAACTCTCTTTCTACTTACTAAGGTGAATTCATAGCCCCTCTTTATTGCTAACAAACTTACTTACTTTACTTGGGGTGAGACACATGCTGTTTTTACTTTTTACACTTTAGACACAAGTACCAAACTGTTAAACTATGCTATACCCGACTATGTCTGACTAAGTCTCTACAGTGATATTTTTAATTGCTGCTGCATGCTTAATTATTGGGGGTAGGCCTATCGGGAGTAACGTCCCCGATACATTTGACCAAGTCATTGTATTACTTAATAATGAAATTAAACCGACAAGGACAGACACAACTTGTCATGGGGCAAACTTGAACGTTTAGTCTAAATATCACGCATTGGCATAACTTTTTGATCCTGCGGGAGATCAACTTTAACTAAATCTTGTGGTCTAAAACAACGACAAACTTTTTGTTAAACCTATGAACTTCACTCAACCTTTTTGGTTGACACTTTAGCATGTTTTGTCTCAGGTGCTGTTTGATTCAAGCTCTTATACTTACTGCTTATGTGATGCTACTTGGACATAGGATCAAGAGATATCGCATTTATTACTTCTGCATGTGAACATTTACGATATTGTTATTCCCGTCAATGTAACGATATTTCATTTTCCGCTGCGTACTCATTAAAGTTAAATTCATCATTTAGTATTGTTCTCGTTTATTATAATATGTTGGTATGTTTTGATATTAGTGACGTTCCTTCCAGACCCTATTGGGAGGACGTTACACTGTATTTGAAGGAAGTCGTCTCCAGACATGGAATACCAATCTCTATTATCTCTGATAGGGATGGCAGATTTATTTCAAGATTCTGGCAGACATTACCGCAAGCATTAGGAACTCGTCAAGACATGAGTACTGCCTATCATCCACAAACTGATGGGCAAAGTGAAAGGACAATACAAACGCTTGAAGACATGCTACGAGCATGTGTTATTGATTTTAGAAACAGTTGGGATCGACATCTACCGTTTGCAGAATTTTCCTACAACAACAGCTACCATTCAAGCATTGAGATGGCGTCGTTTGAAGCACTTTATGGTAGAAAGTGCAGGTCTCCGATTTGTTGGAGTGAAGTGGGGGATAGACAAATTACGGGTCCGGAGATAATACAAGAAACTACCGAGAAGATCATCCAAATTCAACAACGGTTGAAAACCGCTCAAAGTCGACAAAAGTGCTACGCCGACATTAAAAGAAAAGATATAGAATTTGAAATTGGAGAGATGGTCATGCTTAAGGTTGCACCTTGGAAAGGCGTTGTTCGATTTGGTAAATGAGGGAAATTAAATCCAAGTTATATAGGACCATTCAAGATTATTGATCGTGTCGGACCAGTAGCTTACCGACTTGAATTACCACAACAACTCGCGGCTGTACATAATACTTTCCACGTCTCAAATTTGAAAAAAATGTTTTGCTAAAGAAGATCTCACTATTCCGTTAGACGAAATCCAAATCAACGAAAAACTTTAATTCGTCGAAGAACCCGTTGAAATAATGGATCGTGAGGTTAAAAGACTTAAGCAAAACAAGATACCAATTGTTAAAGTTTGATGGAATGCTCGTAGAGGACCCGAGTTCATCTGGGAATGAGAAGATCAGATGAAGAAGAAATACCCGCACTTATTTCCAGAAGATACGTCAACACCTCCAACTGCTTAAAATTTCGGGACGAAATTTATTTAACGGGTAGGTACTGTAGTGACCCGAACTTTTCCATGTTTATATATATTAAATGAAATTGTTATTTACATGATTAAGTGTTTCCAACATGTTAAGCAATCAAACTTGTTAAGACTTGATTAATTTAAATAGGTTTCATATAGACAATTGACCACCCAAGTTGACCGGTGATTCACGAAAGTTAAAACTTGTAAAAACTATATGATGACATATATATGATTATATATATAGTTAACATGATATTATGATAAGTAAGTATCTCATTAGGTATTTTAACAATGAGTTATATACATAAAATTGAGTTTATTGAATTAAGAAACTCGAAACGATATATATAACGATTATCGTTATAACAACGTCTTACTAAATACATATGAATCATATTAAGATATTGATACACTATGTTTAATCATGATAAATGATAAGTAAACATGTCATTAAGTGTATTAACAATGAACTACATATGTAAAAACAAGACTACTAACTTAATGATTTCGAAACGAGACATATATGTAACGATTATCGTTGTAACAACATTTAACTGTATATATATCATACTAAGATATATTAATATATCATAATATCATGATAATGTAATAATTTAACATCTCTCTAGATATAATAAACAATGGGTTAACAACATTTAACAAGATCGTTAACCTAAAGGTTTCAAAACAACATTTACATGTAACGACTAACGATGACTTAACGACTCAGTTAAAATGTATATACATGTAGTGTTTTAATATGTATTCATACACTTTTGAAAAACTTCAAGACACTTATCAAAATACTTCTACTTAACAAAAATGCTTACAATTACATCCTCGTTCAGTTTCATCAACAATTCTACTCGTATGCACCCGTATTCGTACTCATAAAATACACAGCTTTTAGATGTATGTACTATTGGTATATACACTCCAATGATCAGCTCTTAGCAGCCCATGTGAGTCACCTAACACATGTGGGAACCATCATTTGGCAACTAGCATGAAATATCTCATAAAATTACAAAAATATTAGTAATCATTCATGACTTATTTACATGTAAACAAAATTACACATCCTTTATATCTAATCCATATACCAACGACCAAAAACACCTACAAACACTTTCATTCTTCAATTTTCTTCATCTAATTGATCTCTCTCAAGTTATATCTTCAAGTTCTAAGTGTTCTTCATAAATTTTATAAGTTCTAGCTTCATAAAATCAAGAATACTTCCAAGTTTGCTAGCTTACTTCCAATCTTGTAAAGTGATCATCCAACCTTCAAGAACTTTCAAGCCATCCAAGGATCCTTTGAAGCTAGATCTATTTTTCTCAATTCCAGTGGATTTATCCACAAAACCTGAGGTAGTAATGATGTTCATAACATCATTCGATTCATATATATAAAACTACCTTATTCGAAGGTTTAAACTTGAAATCACTAGAACATAGTTTAGTTAATTCTAAACTTGTTCGCAAATAAAAGTTAATCCTTCTAACTTGACTTTTAAAATCAACTAAACACATGTTCTATATCTATATTGTAACACCCCGCCAAAATCGCCATTGACGCGAATGTTAACTCTGATCCCAGTGCTCGGCTTGACTTCTAAGTAACAGCAGAGTTCTACAGCGGAAGCAATATATCTAAGTACCTGAGACAAAACATGCTTAAAAGTGTCAACCAAAATGGTTGAGTGAACAACATAGGTTTAATAGTTATAACAAGTTTTAGAGCACAAGATTTAGTTAGGGTTGACTGATATAAAATCAATCAATAGAATGAAGTGTGTTTATTAATATAATGAATATATTAACAGTGACCGATAAAGTTTGTTTATTAATATAATGAATATATTAACAGTGACCGATAAAGTTTGTTTACTAATATAACGAATATATTAACAGTGATCGATAAAGTTTGTTTATTAATATAATGAATATATTAACAGTGACCGATAAAGTTTGTTTATTAATATAACGAATATATTAACAGTAACCGATAAAGTTTGTTTATTAATATAACGAATATATTAACAGTGACCGATAAAGTTTGTTTATTAATATAACGAATATATTAACAGTGACCGATATTGTCAACAGACAAAGTATGTTTACTAATATAAAGAATTATATTAGCAGTGACCGTTATTGTTAACAAACAACATGTAATGGATAAAATTTGAGTACTTGTGTCTAAGCGTAAAACAGTTTAAAAGCAAGCATGTGTCTCACCCCAAAGTTTATAAAACAGTTAAGAAATAGTAAAAAGAGGGGCTATGAAGTTCACCTTAATAGCAGATAGATATTCCACTCAAGTTATATGATCGTAGTGTTGAACACGGAGATCTCAACCTAGAGATATTATGTTTGATTAGTTAATGTCTAATAGACATAAAGTTTATTTATTAATATAGGAAACTATATTAATATTGACCGTTCTCGAGAAAAGTTGTATTTATATAAGTGATAATATACTTAGTGTACTTAAGTGTTACTATATAGATAAGTATATAAGTTATACTAATAATAGTATTATTCTTTAATTAACCAATTATTATGTAATCTTATCAATACATGTTACATATATATACAATATACACCTATGCGATACATACATATATTCCTTATTATTATTATACATATATGTGTTTACAACTATATGATATATGTATATATTATATGTAAGTGTTATATATATATATATATATATATATATATATATATATATATACATTAATGTAAAGGTGGTACATATATATACATATAACTACTTTACTTTCTATGTTTTACTAACATAACATACCTACACATGTATACATACACACACACGTACATATACATACATATGTACACATACATATACACGTATGTATATATATACATATATACACAAGCATATACTCACAATATACACATACACATATGTACGTATGCATGCATGCATGCATGCATGTATCATTATCATTATTAACCATTAATCATTAGCACTTAAAATCATAATCTTAATCTTGAACTTTTAATCATAAACTTTTTATAAAAACATGATCAGTTAATTTCAAGGGTTAAACAATAATTACAACAAACTTAATTACCTAATTATAAATATTATGTCTAGTTAAGGATTAAAAACGTAATAGATAATTATGAATATCCAATTTTGTAAATATGTTGATACACTATGGGTAAGAAGTGTAAATTCTAATCATTCATGTTACCTTTAATCGACACAACCATTTTTATTATTATTATTTTTATGTTTAATATTATAACTTCGATTTTAATTCAATCTTTGTAATACTTGATAATATAGGGGCTGGAAATGAAAACTCACAATATGTAGTTCATGTCTTTATTAATTCGTTTGTTAACAGAAGCATGAAACAGAGTACTATTATTTTATATCTTTTAAATCTTTTATTCATTGTCACTGTAATGTATTACTCCGTATTATTTTTTTTATCAACTTCTAACTAAAGTGATATTATCTCCAAATTATTAATCAATACTTACAATAGAACATAAGGAATTGAAACTAATAAAAAGTATGAGCAAGTCTTGGATCAAGGGATACCTCAAGTGAGTAGAAGATCAAGAAAAAGATGATTAATGATGATGATGATTCCGAACAGCAGTAGCAGTGAAAAACAGGAACAAACGGGTGAGTTTTGGGCTGTTTTGTGGTCGCAGAAACAGCAAAAAATAGCAGCAGACCGGGCGTCTTTTGAGGGCTGTTTTGGGGCGATTTATGGTGGTGTTTGGTGGCGATTTAACTGTATATATATCATACTAAGATATATTAATATATCATAATATCATGATAATGTAATAATTTAACATCTCTTTAGATATAATAAACAATGGGTTAACAACATTTAACAAGATCGTTAACCTAAAGGTTTCAAAACAACATTTACATGTAACGACTAACGATGACTTAACGACTCAGTTAAAATGTATATACATGTAGTGTTTTAATATGTATTCATACACTTTTGAAAGACTTCAAGACACTTATCAAAATACTTATACTTAACAAAAATGCTTACAATTACATCCTCGTTCAGTTTCATCAACAATTCTACTCGTATGCACCTGTATTCATACTCGTAAAATACACAGCTTTTAGATGTATGTACTATTGGTATATACACTCCAATGATCAGCTCTTAGCAGTCCATGTGAGTCACCTAACACATATGGGAACCATCATTTGGCAACTAGCATGAAATATCTCATAAAATTACAAAAATATTAGTAATCATTCATGACTTATTTACATGTAAACAAAATTACACATCCTTTATATCTAATCCATATACTAATGACCAAAAACACCTACAAACACTTTCATTCTTCAATTTTCTTCATCTAATTGATCTCTCTCAAGTTATATCTTCAAGTTCTAAGTGTTCTTCATAAATTCTATAAGTTCTAGCTTCATAAAATCAAGAATACTTCCAAGTTTGCTAGCTTACTTCCAATCTTGTAAATTGATCATCCAACCTTCAAGAACTTTCAAGCCATCCAAGGATCCTTTGAAACTAGATCTATTTTTCTCAATTCCAGTAGATTTATCGACAAAACCTGAGGTAGTAATGATGTTCATAACATCATTCGATTCATATATATAAAACTACCTTATTCGAAGGTTTAAACTTGAAATCACTAGAACATAGTTTAGTTAATTCTAAACTTGTTCGCAAATAAAAGTTAATCCTTCTAACTTGACTTTTAAAATCAATTAAACACATGTTCTATATCTATATGATATGCTAACTTAATGATTTAAAACCTGGAAACACGAAAAACACCGTAAAACCAGACATACGCCGTCGTAGTAACACCGCGGGCTGTTTTGGGTTTGATAATTAAAAACTATGATAAACTTTGATTTAAAAGTTGTTCTTCTGGGAAAATTATTTTTCTTATAAACATGAAACTATATCCAAAAATCATGGTTAAACTCAAAGTGGAAGTATGTTTTTCAAAATGGTCATCAAGACGTCGTTCTTTCGACTGAAATGACTACCTCTTACAAAAATGACTTGTAACTTATATTTCCGACTATAAACCTATATTTTTTCTATTTATATTCATAAAATAGATTTCAATATGAAACCATAGCAATTTGATTCACTCAAAACGGATTTAAAACGAAGAAGTTATGGGTAAAACAAGATTGGATATTTTTTTATTGTTGTAGCTACGGGAAATATTGTAACAATTCTATACAAATCATATCCTAGCTAACTTATATTGTATTATACATGTATTCTAATATATTATGTAATCTTGGGATACCATAGATACGTATGCAAATGTTTTGACATATCATATCGACCCATGTATATATATTATTTGGAACAACCATAGACACTCTATATGCAGTAATGTTTGAGTTAGCTATATAGGGTTGAGGTTGATTCCAAAAATATATATATACTTTGAGTTGTGATCTAGCCTGAGATGTGTATACACTGGGTCATGGATTGATTCAAGATAATATATATCAATTTATTTTTGTACATCTAACTATGGACAACTAGTTGTAGGTTACTAACGAGGACAGCTGACTTAATAAACTTAAAACATCAAAATGTATTAAAAATGTTGTAAATATATTTTGAACATACTTTGATATATATATGTATATATTTTTTATAGGTTCGTGAATCGACCGGTGGCCAAGTCTTACTTTCCGACGAAGTAAAAATCTGTGAAAGTGAGTTATAGTTCCACTTTTAAAATCTAATATTTTGGGATGAGAATACATGTAGTTTTATAAATGTTTTACGAAATAGACACAAGTAAATGAAACTACATTATATGGGTGAATGATCGAAGCCGAATATGCCCCTTTTGCTTGGTAGCCTAAGAATTAGTAAACCGATCTACTAATTGACGCGAATCCTAAAGATAGATCTATTGGGCCTAACGAACCCCATCCAAAGTACCGAATGCTTTAGTACTTCGATGTTGTTTTATCATGTCCGAAGGATTTCCCGGAATGATAGGGGATATTCTTATATGCATCTTATTAATGTCGGTTACCAGGTGTTCACCATATGAATGATTTTTATCTCTATGTATGGAATGTATATTGAAATATGAAATCTTATGGTCTATTATTATGATGTAATAATATATAGGTTAAACCTATAACTCACCAACATTTTTGTTGACGCTTCAAGCATGTTTATTCTCAGGTGATTATTAAGAGTTTCCGCTATTGCATACTAAAATAAGGACAAGATTTGGAGTCCATGCTTGTATGATATTATGTAAAAACTGCATTCAAGAAACTTATTTTTGATGTAATATATTCTTATTGTAAACCATTATGTAATGGTCGTGTATAAACGGTATATTTTAGATTATCATTATTTGATAATCTACGTAATGCTTTTTAAACCTTTATAGATAAAATAAAGGTTATGGTTGTTTTAAAAATGAATGCAGTATTTGAAAAATGTCTCATATAGAGGTCAAAACCTCGCAACGAAATCAATTAATATGGAACGTTTATAATCAATATGAATGGGACATTTCAACAAAAATGTTTACATTTACATTCTCATTCATTTTCATCAACAATTCTACTCGTATGCACCCGTATTCTTACTCGTACAATACACATCTCCTAGATGTACATACTATTGGTATATACACTTCAATGATCAGCTCTTAGCAGCCCTTAATGAGTCATCAAACATGTGGGAAACATTCTTTGTAATCTAGTATGAATTATTTAGCAAGATTACAAAAATGTTGTTAATCATTCATGACTTATTTACAAGAAAACAAACTTACACATCCTTTATATCTAATCCATATATCATGACCTAAAACATATACAAACACCTTCATTCTTCAATTTTCTTCATCTAATTGATCTCTCTCAAGTTCTATCTTCAAGTTCTAAGTGTTCTTCATAAATTCTATAAGTTCTAGTTTCATAATCTCAAGAATACTTTCAAGTTTGCAAGTCTACTTCCAAGCTTTCTAATCCATTACAAGTAATCATCTAAGATCAAGAAACTTTTGTTATTTATAGTAGGTTATCATTCTAATTCAAGGTAATACTCATATTCAAACTTTGATTCAATTTCTATAACTATAACTATCTTATTTCGAGTAGAAAATCTTACTTAAACTTGTTTTCGTGTCATCATTCTACTTCAAGAACTTCCAAGCCATCGAAGATCCTTTGAAGCTCAAGTTTATTTTTGATCATTTCCAGTAGGTTTACCTACTAAACTTGAGGTAGTAATGATGTTCATAACATCATTCAATTCATATATATATAACTATCTTATTCGAAGATTTAAACTTGTAATCACTAGAACATAGTTTAGTTAATTCTAAACTTGTTCGTAAACAAAGTTAATCCTTCTAACTTGACTTTTAAAATCAACTAAACACATGTTATATATCTATGTGATGTGCTAACTTGATGATTTAAAACCTGGAAACACAAAGAACACCGTAAAACCGGACATACGCCGTCGTAGTAAAACCGCGGGCCGTTTTGGGTTAGATAATTAAAAACTATGATAAACTTTGATTTAAAAGTTATTCTTCTGGGAAAATGATTTTTCTTATGAACATGAAACTATATCCAAAAATCATGGTTAAACTCAAAGTGGAAGTATGTTTTTCAAAATGGTCATCAAGACGTCGTTCTTTCGACTGAAATGACTACCTCTTACAAAATTGACTTGTAAACTGTATTTCTGACTATAAACTGATACTTTTTGTGTTTAGTTTCATAAATTTCAGTTCATTATGAAGCCATAGCAACTTGAATCACTCAAAACGGATTTAAAACGAAGAAGTTATGGGTAAAACAAGATTGGATAATTTTGCTTGTTGTAGCTACGTGAAATTTGTAACAAATCTATACAAATCATAACTTAACTAACTTATATTGTATTATACATGTATTCTAACATATATTATGTAATCTTGGGATACCATAGACACGTATACAATGTTTTGACATATCATATCGACCCATCTATATATATATTTCGGAACAACCATAGACACTCTATATGCAGTAATGCTTGAGTTAGCTATACAGGGTTGAGTGAAATGTCCCGTTCTTATTGATTAAAAACGTTCCATATTAATTGATTTCGTTGCGAGGTTTTGACCTCTATATGAGAAGTTTTTCAAAGACTGCATTCATTTTTAAAACAAACCATAACCTTTATTTCATAAATAAAGGTTTAAAAAGCTTTACGTAGATTATCAAATAATGATAATCTAAAATATCCTGTTTACACACGACCATTACATAATGGTTTACAATACAAATATGTTACATCGAAATCAGTTTCTTGAATGCAGTTTTTACACAATATCATACAAACATGGACTCCAAATCTTGTCCTTATTTTAGTATGCAACAGCGGAAGCTCTTAATATTCACCTGAGAATAAACATGCTTTAAACGTCAACAAAAATGTTGGTGAGTTATAGGTTTAACCTATATATATCAAATCGTAACAATAGACCACAAGATTTCATATTTCAATACACATCCCATACATAGAGATAAAAATCATTCATATGGTGAACACCTGGTAACCGACATTAACAAGATGCATATATAAGAATATCCCCATCATTCCGGGACACCCTTCGGATATGATATAAATTTCGAAGTACTAAAGCATCCGGTACTTTGGATGGGGCTTGTTGGGCCCGATAGATCTATCTTTAGGATTCGCGTCAATTAGGGTGTCTGTTCCCTAATTCTTAGATTACCAGACTTAATAAAAAGGGGCATATTCGATTTCGATAATTCAACCATAGAATGTAGTTTCACGTACTCGTGTCTATTTTGTAAATCATTTATAAAACCTGCATGTATTCTCATCCCAAAAATATTAGATTTTAAAAGTGGGACTATAACTCACTTTCACAGATTTTTACTTCGTCGGGAAGTAAGACTTGGCCACTGGTTGATTCACGAACCTATAACAATATATACATATATATCAAAGTATGTTCAAAATATATTTACAACACTTTTAATATATTTTGATGTTTTAAGTTTATTAAGTCAGCTGTCCTCGTTAGTAACCTACAACTAGTTGTCCACAGTTAGATGTACAGAAATAAATCGATAAATATTATCTTGAATCAATCCACGACCCAGTGTATACATATCTCAGTATTGATCACAACTCAAACTATATATATTTTGGAATCAACCTCAACCCTGTATAGCTAACTCCAACATTCACATATAGAGTGTCTATGGTTGTTCCGAAATATATATAGATGTGTCGACATGATAGGTCGAAACATTGTATACGTGTCTATGGTATCTCAAGATTACATAATATACAATACAAGTTGATTAAGTTATGGTTGGAATAGATTTGTTACAAATTTTCACGTAGCTAAAATGAGAAAAATTATCCAATCTTGTTTTACCCATAACTTCTTCATTTTAAATCCGTTTTGAGTGAATCAAATTGCTATGGTTTCATATTGAACTCTATTTTATGAATCTAAATAGAAAAAGTATAGGTTTATAGTCGGAAAAATATGTTACAAGTCATTTTTGTAAAGGTAGTCATTTCAGTCGAAAGAACGACGTCTAGATGACCATTTTAGAAAACATACTTCCACTTTGAGTTTAACCATAATTTTTGGATATAGTTTCATGTTCATAATAAAAATCATTTTCTCAGAATAACAACTTTTAAATCAAAGTTTATCATAGTTTTTAATTAACTAACCCAAAATAGCCCGCGGTGTTACTACGACGGTGTAAATCCGGTTTTACGGTGTTTTTCGTGTCTCCAGGTTTTAAATCATTAAGTTAGCATATCATATAGATATAGAACATGTGTTTAGTTAATTTTAAAAGTCAAGTTAGAAGGATTAGCTTTTGTTTGCGAACAAGTTTAGAATTAACTAAACTATGTTCTAGTGATTACAAGTTTAAACCTTCGAATAAGATAGCTTTATATGTATGAATTGAATGATGTTATGAACATCATTACTACCTTAAGTTCCTTGGATAAACCTACTGGAAAAGTGAAAAATGGATCTAGCTTCAACGGATCCTTGGATGGCTCGAAGTTCTTGAAGCAGAATCATGACACGAAAACAAGTTCAAGTAAGATCATCACTTGAAATAAGATTGTTATAGTTATAGAAATTGAACCAAAGTTTGAATATGATTATTACCTTGTATTAGAATGATAACCTACTGTAAGAAACAAAGATTTCTTGAGGTTGGATGATCACCTTACAAGATTGGAAGTGAGCTAGCAAACTTGAAAGTATTCTTGATTTTATGTAACTAGAACTTGTAGAATTTATGAAGAACACTTAGAACTTGAAGATAGAACTTGAGAGAGATCAATTAGATGAATAAAATTGAAGAATGAAAGTGTTTGTAGGTGTTTTTGGTCGTTGGTGTATGGATTAGATATAAAGGATATGTAATTTTGTTTTCATGTAAATAAGTCATGAATGATTACTCATATTTTTGTAATTTTATGAGATATTTCATGCTAGTTGCCAAATGATGGTTCCCACATGTGTTAGGTGACTCACATGGGCTGCTAAGAGCTGATCATTGGAGTGTATATACCAATAGTACATACATCTAAAAGCTGTGTATTGTACGAGTACAAATACGGGTGCATACGAGTAGAATTGTTGATGAAACTGAACGAGGATGTAATTGTAAGCATTTTTGTTAAGTAGAAGTATTTTGATAAGTGTCTTGAAGTCTTTCAAAAGTGTATGAATACATATTAAAACACTACATGTATATACATTTTAACTGAGTCGTTAAGTCATCGTTAGTCGTTACATGTAAATGTTATTTTGAAACCTTTCGGTTAACGATCTTGTTGAATGTTGTTAACCCATTGTTTATTATAACAAATGAGATGTTAAATTATTATATTATCATGATATTATGATATATAATATATCTTAGTATGATGTATATACAGTTAAATGACAACGATAATCGTTACATATATGTCTCGTTTCGAAATCATTAAGTTAGTAGTCTTATTTTTACATATGTATTTCATTGTTAATACACTTAATAATATATTTACTTATCATTTAACATAATTAACCAAGTGTATCAATATCTTAATATGATTCATATGTACCTAGTAAGACGTTGTTATAACGATAATCGTTATATATATCGTTTTCGAGTTTCTTAAATTAATAGTCTCATTTTTATGTATATAACTCATTGTTAAAATACCTAATGAGATACATACTTATAATAAAAACATGTTAACTATATATATAACCATATATATGTCATTGTATAGTTTTTACAAGTTTTAACGTTCGTGAATCACCGGTCAACTTGGGTGGTCAATTGTCTATATGAAACATATTTCAATTAATCAAGTCTTAACAAGTTTGATTGCTTAACATGTTGGAAACATTTAATCATGTAAATATCAATCTCAATTAATATATATAAACATGGAAAAGTTCGGGTCACTACAGTACCTACCCGTTAAATAAATTTCGTCCCGAAATTTTAAGCTGTTGAAGGTGTTGACGAATATTCTGGAAATAGATGCGGGTATTTCTTCTTCATCTGATCTTCACGCTCCCAGGTGAACTCGGGTCCTCTACGAGCATTCCATCGAACCTTAACAATTGGTATCTTGTTTTGCTTAAGTCTTTTAACCTCACGATCCATTATTTCGACGGGTTCTTCGATGAATTGAAGTTTTTCGTTGATTTGGATTTCATCTAACGGAATAGTGAGATCTTCTTTAGCAAAACATTTCTTCAAATTCGAGACGTGGAAAGTATTATGTACAGCCGCGAGTTGTTGAGGTAACTCAAGTCGGTAAGCTACTGGTCCGACACGATCAATAATCTTGAATGGTCCAATATACCTTGGATTTAATTTCCCTCGTTTACCAAATCGAACAACGCCTTTCCAAGGTGCAACTTTAAGCATGACCATCTCTCCAATTTCAAATTCTATATCTTTTCTTTTAATGTCAGCGTAGCTCTTTTGTCGACTTTGGGCGGTTTTCAACCGTTGTTGAATTTGGATGATCTTCTCGGTAGTTTCTTGTATAATCTCCGGACCCGTAATCTGTCTATCCCCCACTTCACTCCAACAAATCGGAGACCTGCACTTTCTACCATAAAGTGCTTCAAACGGCGCCATCTCAATGCTTGAATGGTAGCTGTTGTTGTAGGAAAATTCTGCTAACGGTAGATGTCGATCCCAACTGTTTCCGAAATCAATAACACATGCTCGTAGCATGTCTTCAAGCGTTTGTATCGTCCTTTCGCTCTGCCCATCAGTTTGTGGATGATAGGCAGTACTCATGTCTAGACGAGTTCCTAATGCTTGCTGTAATGTCTGCCAGAATCTTGAAATAAATCTGCCATCCCTATCAGAGATAATAGAGATTGGTATTCCATGTCTGGAGATGACTTCCTTCAAATACAGTCGTGCTAACTTCTCCATCTTGTCATCTTCTCTTATTGGCAGGAAGTGTGCTGATTTGGTGAGACGATCAACTATTACCCAAATAGTATCAAAACCACTTGCAGTCCTTGGCAATTTAGTGATGAAATCCATGGTAATGTTTTCCCATTTCCATTCCGGGATTTCGGGTTGTTGAAGTAGACCTGATGGTTTCTGATGCTCAGCTTTGACCTTAGAACACGTCAAACATTCTCCTACGTATTTAGCAACATCGGCTTTCATACCCGACCACCAAAAATGTTTCTTGAGATCCTTGTACATCTTCCCCGTTCCAGGATGTATTGAGTATCTGGTTTTATGAGCTTCTCTAAGTACCATTTCTCTCATATCTCCAAATTTTGGTACCCAAATCCTTTCAGCCCTATACCGGGTTCCGTCTTCCTGAATATTAAGATGCTTCACCGATCCTTTGGGTATTTCATCCTTTAAATTTCCCTCTTTTAAAACTCCTTGTTGTGCCTCCTTTATTTGAGTAGTAAGGTTATTATGAATCATTATATTCATAGATTTTACTCGAATGGGTTCTCTGTCCTTCCTGCTCAAGGCATCGGCTACCACATTTGCCTTCCCCAGGTGGTAACGAATCTCAAAGTCGTAATCATTCAACAATTCAATCCACCTACGCTGCCTCATATTCAGTTGTTTCTGATTAAATATGTGTTGAAGACTTTTGTGGTCGGTATACATAATACTTTTGACCCCATATAAGTAGTGCCTCCAAGTCTTTAATGCAAAAACAACCGCTCCTAATTCCAAATCATGCGTCGTATAATTTTGTTCGTGAATCTTCAATTGTCTAGACGCATAAGCAATCACCTTCGTTCGTTGCATTAATACACAACCGAGACCTTGCTTTGATGCGTCACAATAAATCACAAAATCATCATTCCCTTCAGGCAATGACATTATAGGTGCCGTAGTTAGCTTTTTCTTCAATAATTGAAACGCTTTCTCTTGTTCATCATTCCATTCAAATTTCTTCCCTTTATGCGTTAATGTAGTCAAGGGTTTTGCTATTCTGGAAAAATCTTGGATGAACCTTCTGTAGTAACCAGCTAGTCCTAAAAACTGGCGTATGTGTTTCAGAGTTTTCGGGGTTTCCCACTTTTCAACAGTTTCTATCTTTGCCGGATCCACCTTAATACCTTCTTTGTTCACTATGTGACCGAGGAATTGAACTTCTTCCAACTAAAATGCACACTTTGAAAACTTAGCGTACAATTCTTCCTTCCTCAATACTTCTAACACCTTTCTCAAATGTTCACCGTGTTCTTGGTCATTCTTTGAGTAAATAAGTATGTCATCAATGAAAACAATGACAAACTTGTCAAGGTATGGTCCACACACTCGGTTCATAAGGTCCATGAACACAGCTGGTGCATTAGTTAAACAAAACGGCATGACCATAAACTCGTAATGACCGTAACGTGTTCTGAAAGCAGTCTTTGGAATATCATCTTCTTTCACCCGCATTTGATGATACCCGGAACGTAAGTCAATCTTTGAATAAACAGACGAGCCTTGTAGTTGATCAAATAAGTCGTCGATTCTCGGTAGTGGGTAGCGGTTCTTGATGGTAAGTTTGTTCAACTCTCGGTAGTCGATACACAACCTGAATGTACCATCTTTCTTCTTGACAAACAAAATAGGAGCTCCCCACGGTGATGTGCTTGGTCGAATGAAACCACGCTCTAAAAGTTCTTGTAATTGGCTTTGCAGTTCTTTCATCTCGCTGGGTGCGAGTCTGTAAGGAGCACGAGCTATTGGTGCAGCTCCTGGTACAAGATCTATTTGAAATTCAACAGATCGATGTGGGGGTAATCCCGGTAATTCTTTCGGAAATACATCGGGAAATTCTTTTGCAATGGGAACATCATTGATGCTCTTTTCTTCAGTTTGTACTTTCTCGACGTGTGCTAGAACAGCATAGCAACCTTTTCTTATTAGTTTTTGTGCCTTCAAATTACTAATAAGATGTAGCTTCGTGTTGCCCTTTTCTCCGTACACCATTAAGGGTTTTCCTTTTTCTCGTATAATGCGAATTGCATTTTTGTAACAGACGATCTCTGCTTTCACTTCTTTCAACCAGTCCATACCGATTATCACATCAAAACTCCCTAACTCTACTGGTATCAAATCAATCTTAAATGTTTCGCTAACCAGTTTAATTTCTCGATTCCGACATATATTATCTGCTGAAATTAATTTACCATTTGCTAATTCGAGTAAAAATTTACTATCCAAAGGCATCAATGGACAACTTAATTTAGCACAAAAATCTCTACTCATATAGCTTCTATCCGCACCCGAATCAAATAAAACGTAAGCAGATTTATTATCAATAAGAAACGTACCCGTAACAAGCTCCGGGTCTTCCTGTGCCTCTGCCGCATTAATATTGAAAACTCTTCCGCGGCCTTGTCCATTCGTGTTCTCCTGGTTCGGGCAATTTCTAATAATGTGGCCCGGTTTTCCACATTTATAACAAACTCCATTGGCATAACTTGCTCCGACACTACTTGCTCCGCCATTACTCGTTCCGACACCATTTGTTCCTTTCGTTCTATTAACCCCTGGTCTGTAGACCTCACACTTCGCCGCGCTATGACCATTTCTTTTACACTTGTTGCAAAATTTGGTGCAGAACCCCGAGTGATACTTTTCACACCTTTGGCATAGCTGCTTCTGATTGTTGTTGTTGTTGCGGTTATTATTGTTGTTGGGATGATTATTGTAGTTGCTGTTGTTGTTGTTGTTGTTGTTGTTGTTGTTGTTGTTGGGCCGTTTGTTGTAGTTGCGATTGATGTTGCGATTGTTGGGATAATTGTTGCGATTATTGTTGTAATTGCTGTTGTTGTTGTATTGGTGATTCTTATCACCGTTTTCCTCCCACTTTCTTTTGACTTGCTTCACATTGGCCTCTTCAGCAGTCTGTTCTTTAATTCTTTCTTCAATCTGGTTCACTAGTTTGTGAGCCATTCTACATGCCTGTTGTATAGAGGCGGGCTCGTGTGAACTTATATCTTCTTGGATTCTTTCCGGTAATCCTTTCACAAACGCGTCGATCTTCTCTTCCTCATCTTCGAATGCTCCCGGACACAATAGGCACAATTCTGTGAATCGTCTTTCGTACGTGGTAATATCAAATCCTTGGGTTCGTAACCCTCTAAGTTCTGTCTTGAGCTTATTGACCTCGGTTCTGGGACGGTACTTCTCGTTCATCAAGTGCTTGAATGCTGACCACGGTAGTGCGTACGCATCGTCTTGTCCCACTTGCTCTAGATAGGTATTCCACCATGTTAACGCAGAACCTGTGAAGGTATGCGTAGCGTACTTCACTTTGTCCTCTTCAGTACACTTACTTATAGCAAACACCGATTCAACCTTCTCGGTCCACCGTTTCAATCCGATCGGTCCTTCGGTTCCATCAAATTCCAAAGGTTTGCAGGCAGTGAATTCTTTGTAGGTGCATCCTACACGATTTCCTGTACTGCTAGATCCAAGGTTATTGTTGGTATGTAGCGCAGCCTGTACTGTGGCTATGTTTGAAGCTAGAAAAGTACGGAATTCCTCTTCATTCATATTCACGGTGTGTCGAGTAGTCGGTGCCATTTCCTTCAAAATAGTCAAATGGAACAAGTTAATCATACAGAATATTAAGAGTAGTTAATAGTATTTCGTAGCATAATATGAACTCATTTATAAAAGCTTTTTCTTCATATTAGCGTTTTATAAGTTTAAATTCGGGTAGTACCTACCCGTTAAGTTCATACTTAGTAGCTAATATACAATTCAACTACTACAATTCTATATGAAAAACTGATTATAATAATATTTCGCGTTCAAACTTTTATACAATATTTTACAAACTTACAATACCGCTTATTTTACATAAAGCATGAAATATAGCACACAATAACTTTGATACAAGATAGTTGTGAAGATAATTCTAGCTAGTACACAAGTCGTTCAGCAACGGCAATAAAGACACGTAATTCATACGTCCAGAAACAAGTCATGCATTCTGGTTTTACTAGGACTACTTCCCATCCTTGGTCTTGTGGAACATAACCGTTATGGCCGTTGATAAGACATCGTGTTGTAACGTCGTCAAAGGGACGAGGGTTACGTAATGTCCAACAGTCCCGTAATAATCTAAAAACCTCATTTCTTACCCCAATTACCGACTCCGTCACTTGTGGAAACGTTTTGTTTAATAGTTGTAGCCCGATGTTCTTGTTCTCACTTTGGTGAGAAGCGAACATTACTAATCCGTAAGCATAACATGCTTCTTTATGTTGCATGTTAGCCGCTTTTTCTAAATCACGAAGTCCAATATTTGGATATATTGAGTCAAAATAATTTCTTAACCCGTTGCGTAAAATAGCATTTGGGTTCCCTGCAATATATGCGTCAAAGTAAACACATCGTAACTTATGGGTTTCCCAATGTGATATCCCCCATCTTTCAAACGAAAGTCTCTTATAAACCAAGACATTCTTGGAACGTTCTTCGAATGTCTTACAAACTGATCTCGCCTTAAATAGTTGTGCCGAGGAATTCTGACCGACTCTAGACAAGATTTCATCAATCATGTCTCCGGGTAGGTCTCTTAAAATATTGGGTTGTCTATCCATTTTGTGTTTTTAAACTGTAAAATAGACAAGAGTTAGATTCATAAAAAAAATACTTATTAATACAAGCAATTTTTACATATATCATAAAGCATAAGCACACTATATTACATATATTACACCACACGAATACAACTATCTTATTCCGACTCGCTCGTTTCTTCTTCTTCGGTTTTGGTTCGTTTTGCCAAGTTTCTAGGGATATATGATGTTCCCCTAATACTAACTGTCGTTGTCCACATTGGTTTAGAAAAACCTGGTGGTTTAGAGGTTCCCGGGTCATTGTTACAACTTAAGGACTTTGGGGGTTGACGATACATATAAAGTTCATCGGGGTTGGAATTAGATTTCTCTATTTTTATGCCCTTTCCCTTATTATTTTCTTTTGCCTTTTTAAATTCAGTTGGGGTAATTTCTATAACATCATCGGAATTCTCGTCGGAATCCGATTCATCGGAGAATTGGTAATCCTCCCAATATTTTGCTTCCTTGGCGGAAACACCATTGACCATAATTAACCTTGGTCGGTTGGTTGAGGATTTTCTTTTACTTAACCGTTTTATTATTTCCCCCACCGGTTCTATTTCTTCATCCGGTTCCGATTCTTCTTCCGGTTCCGATTCTTCTTCCGGTTCCTCTTCGGGAACTTGTGAATCAGTCCACGAATCATTCCAATTTACATTTGACTCTTCATTATTATTAGGTGAGTCAATGGGACTTGTTCTAGAGGTAGACATCTATCACATAATGTCAAACACGTTAAGAGATTAATAAATCACATAATATTCATATGTTAAAAATATATAGTTTCCAACAAAAATGTTAAGCAATCATTTTTAAAGAAAACACGGTCGAAGTCCAGACTCACTAATGCATCCTAACAAACTCGATAAGACACACTAATTCAAATTTTCTGGTTCTCTAAGACCAACGCTCTGATACCAACTGAAATGTCCCGTTCTTATTGATTAAAAACGTTCCATATTAATTGATTTCGTTGCGAGGTTTTGACCTCTATATGAGAAGTTTTTCAAAGACTGCATTCATTTTTAAAACAAACCATAACCTTTATTTCATAAATAAAGGTTTAAAAAGCTTTACGTAGATTATCAAATAATGATAATCTAAAATATCCTGTTTACACACGACCATTACATAATGGTTTACAATACAAATATGTTACATCGAAATCAGTTTCTTGAATGCAGTTTTTACACAATATCATACAAACATGGACTCCAAATCTTGTCCTTATTTTAGTATGCAACAGCGGAAGCTCTTAATATTCACCTGAGAATAAACATGCTTTAAACGTCAACAAAAATGTTGGAGAGTTATAGATTTAACCTATATATATATCAAATCGTAACAATAGACCACAAGATTTCATATTTCAATACACATCCCATACATAGAGATAAAAATCATTCATATGGTGAACACCTGGTAACCGACATTAACAAGATGCATATATAAGAATATCCCCATCATTCCGGGACACCCTTCGGATATGATATAAATTTCGAAGTACTAAAGCATCCGGTACTTTGGATGGGGCTTGTTGGGCCCGATAGATCTATCTTTAGGATTCGTGTCAATTAGGGTGTCTGTTCCCTAATTCTTAGATTACCAGACTTAATAAAAAGGGGCATATTCGATTTCGATAATTCAACCATAGAATGTAGTTTCACGTACTCGTGTCTATTTTGTAAATCATTTATAAAACCTGCATGTATTCTCATCCCAAAAATATTAGATTTTAAAAGTGGGACTATAACTCACTTTCACAGATTTTTACTTCGTCGGGAAGTAAGACTTGGCCACTGGTTGATTCACGAACCTATAACAATATATACATATATATCAAAGTATGTTCAAAATATATTTACAACACTTTTAATATATTTTGATGTTTTAAGTTTATTAAGTCAGCTGTCCTCGTTAGTAACCTACAACTAGTTGTCCACAGTTAGATGTACAGAAATAAATCGATAAATATTATCTTGAATCAATCCACGACCCAGTGTATACATATCTCAGTATTGATCACAACTCAAACTATATATATTTTGGAATCAACCTCAACCCTGTATAGCTAACTCCAACATTCACATATAGAGTGTCTATGGTTGTTCCGAAATATATATAGATGTGTCGACATGATAGGTCGAAACATTGTATACGTGTCTATGGTATCTCAAGATTACATAATATACAATACAAGTTGATTAAGTTATGGTTGGAATAGATTTGTTACAAATTTTCACGTAGCTAAAATGAGAAAAATTATCCAATCTTGTTTTACCCATAACTTCTTCATTTTAAATCCGTTTTGAGTGAATCAAATTGCTATGGTTTCATATTGAACTCTATTTTATGAATCTAAATAGAAAAAGTATAGGTTTATAGTCGGAAAAATATGTTACAAGTCATTTTTGTAAAGGTAGTCATTTCAGTCGAAAGAACGACGTCTAGATGACCATTTTAGAAAACATACTTCCACTTTGAGTTTAACCATAATTTTTGGATATAGTTTCATGTTCATAATAAAAATCATTTTCTCAGAATAACAACTTTTAAATCAAAGTTTATCATAGTTTTTAATTAACTAACCCAAAATAGCCCGCGGTGTTACTACGACGGTGTAAATCCGGTTTTACGGTGTTTTTCGTGTCTCCAGGTTTTAAATCATTAAGTTAGCATATCATATAGATATATAACATGTGTTTAGTTAATTTTAAAAGTCAAGTTAGAAGGATTAGCTTTTGTTTGCGAACAAGTTTAGAATTAACTAAACTATGTTCTAGTGATTACAAGTTTAAACCTTCGAATAAGATAGCTTTATATGTATGAATTGAATGATGTTATGAACATCATTACTACCTTAAGTTCCTTGGATAAACCTACTGGAAAAGTGAAAAATGGATCTAGCTTCAACGGATCCTTGGATGGCTCGAAGTTCTTGAAGCAGAATCATGACACGAAAACAAGTTCAAGTAAGATCATCACTTGAAATAAGATTGTTATAGTTATAGAAATTGAACCAAAGTTTGAATATGATTATTACCTTGTATTAGAATGATAACCTACTGTAAGAAACAAAGATTTCTTGAGGTTAGATGATCACCTTACAAGATTGGAAGTGAGCTAGCAAACTTGAAAGTATTCTTGATTTTATGTAACTAGAACTTGTAGAATTTATGAAGAACACTTAGAACTTGAAGATAGAACTTGAGAGAGATCAATTAGATGAATAAAATTGAAGAATGAAAGTGTTTGTAGGTGTTTTTGGTCGTTGGTGTATGGATTAGATATAAAGGATATGTAATTTTGTTTTCATGTAAATAAGTCATGAATGATTACTCATATTTTTGTAATTTTATGAGATATTTCATGCTAGTTGCCAAATGATGGTTCCCACATGTGTTAGGTGACTCACATGGGCTGCTAAGCGCTGATCATTGGAGTGTATATACCAATAGTACATACATCTAAAAGCTGTGTATTGTACGAGTACAAATACGGGTGCATACGAGTAGAATTGTTGATGAAACTGAACGAGGATGTAATTGTAAGCATTTTTGTTAAGTAGAAGTATTTTGATAAGTGTCTTGAAGTCTTTCAAAAGTGTATGAATACATATTAAAACACTACATGTATATACATTTTAACTGAGTCGTTAAGTCATCGTTAGTCGTTACATGTAAATGTTGTTTTGAAACCTTTCGGTTAACGATCTTGTTGAATGTTGTTAACCCATTGTTTATTATAACAAATGAGATGTTAAATTATTATATTATCATGATATTATGATATATAATATATCTTAGTATGATGTATATACAGTTAAATGACAACGATAATCGTTACATATATGTCTCGTTTCGAAATCATTAAGTTAGTAGTCTTATTTTTACATATGTATTTCATTGTTAATGCACTTAATAATATATTTACTTATCATTTAACATAATTAACCAAGTGTATCAATATCTTAATATGATTCATATGTACCTAGTAAGACGTTGTTATAACGATAATCGTTATATATATCGTTTTCAAGTTTCTTAAATTAATAGTCTCATTTTTATGTATATAACTCATTGTTAAAATACCTAATGAGATACATACTTATAATAAAAACATGTTAACTATATATATAACCATATATATGTCATTGTATAGTTTTTACAAGTTTTAACGTTCGTGAATCACCGGTCAACTTGGGTGGTCAATTGTCTATATGAAACATATTTCAATTAATCAAGTCTTAACAAGTTTGATTGCTTAACATGTTGGAAACATTTAATCATGTAAATATCAATCTCAATTAATATATATAAACATGGAAAAGTTCGGGTCACTACATTGAGGTTGATTCCAAAATAATATATATACTTTGAGTTGTGATCTAGCCTGAGACTTGTATACACTGGGTCGTGGATTGATTCAAGATAATATATATTGATTTATTTCTGTACATCTACCTGTGGACAACTAGTTGTAGATTACTAACGTTGGACTGTTAACTTAATAAACTTAAATCATTAAAACGTAATAAAAAAATGTTGTGAATATATTTCGATCATACTTTGATATATATGTACATATTTGTTATAGGTTCGTGAATCGACCCGTGGTCAATTGTTGTTTTTCCGACGAAGGAAATCTGTGAAAGTGAGTTATAGTCCCACTTTTAAAATCTTTTATTTTGGGATGAGAATATATGCAGTTTTATAAATGTTTTACAAAATAGACACAAGTGATCGAAATTACATTCTATGTTGAATTATCGAATCGAATATGCCCCTCTTTAGCTTGGTAGCCTAAGAATTGGTGTTTATTATAATTGCCACCAATTCCCGGAATGATGGGGATATTCTATATGCATCCTGTTAAGGTCGGTTACCAGGTGTTCATCATATGAATGAATTTTATGCAGTTTGCATGTTATTTAGAAATGGAAATTGAAAATCTTGTGGTCTATTATTACGAATTGATAAATATATAGGTTAAACCTATAACTCACCAACATTTTTGTTGACGTTTAAAGCATGTTTATTCTCAGGTGATTATTAAGAGCTTCCGCTGTTGCATACTAAATAAAGACAAGATTGGAGTCTGCATGCTTGTATAATATTGTTTAAAAACTGCATTTGAAGACTTATATTGTTGTGTAATATTATTGTAAACCATTATGTAATGGTCATGTGAAAATGCTATGTTTTAGATTATCATTGTTTGATAAACGTCATAATATTTTAAACCTTTATCGATAAAATAAAGGTTATGGTTTGTTTTAAAAATCGAATGCAGTCTTTGAAAAACGTCTCATATAGAGGTCAATACCTCGCAAGGAAATCAATTAATATGAAACGTTTATAATCGATTAACGTATTTGATATTGTGTGATAGATGTCTACCTCTAGTACAAATCCCATCGACTCGCCTAATAATAATGAAGAGTCGAATATATTTTGGGAAGATTCACAAATTCCCGAGGAAGAACCGGAAGAGGAGGAACCGGAAGAGGAGGAACCGAAAGAAGAAGAGGTTCCGGAGGAAGAAATATTAATAACTACAGAAAAACGGTTAAATAAAAGAAAATCCTCAACCAATGGACCAAAGTTAAAAATGGTCAATGGTTTTTCCGCCAAGGAAGCAAAATATTGGGAAAATTACCAGTTTTCTGATGAATCGGATCCCGATGAGGATTCCGATGATGTTATAGAAATTACCTCAACCCAATTTGAAAAAGCAAAAGAAAACAATAAAGGAAAAGGCATCAAAATAGAAAAACCCGAGCCCAAAACTGATGAACTTTATGTTAACATGAAGTACCCTGATTGAAATGTCCCGTTCATATTGATTATAAACGTTCCATATTAATTGATTTCGTTGCGAGATTTTGACCTCTATATGAGACGTTTTTCAAAGACTGCATTCGATTTTAAAACAAACCATAACCTTTAAAATATTACGACGATTATCAAATAATGATAATCTAAAATATAGCGTTTTTCACACGACGATTACATAATGGTTTACAATAATATTACACATCAACATAAGTCTTCGAATGCAATTTTTAAACAATATTATACAAGCATGGACTCCAAATCTTGTCCTTAATTTAGTATGCAACAGCGGAAGCTCTTAATAATCACCTGAGAATAAACATGCTTAAAACGTCAAATCTTGTCCTTAATTTAGTATGCAACAGCGGAAGCTCTTAATAATCACCTGAGAATAAACATGCTTAAAATGTCAACAAAATTGTTGGTGAGTTATAGGTTTAACCTACATATTATCAAATCATAATAATAGACCACAAAATTTCATTTTTATAACACATCTCATATCAAGCATTTCGCAAACTGCATAGAGATAAAAATCATTCATATGTTGAACACCTGGTAACCGACCTTAACAAGATGCATATAGAATATCCCCATCATTCCGGGACTCTCATCGGATATGATAAATCGAAGTACTAAAGCATCCGTAACTCGGATGAGGCTTGTTGGGCCAAAATAGATCTATCTTTAGGATTCGCGTCAATTAGCGGTCATTTCCCTAATTCTTAGGCTACCAAGCTAAAAAGGGGCATATTCGGTTCGATAATCCAACAAAGAAAGTATTTTCGATTACTTGTGTCTATTTTGTAAAACATTTATAAAATCGCATGTATTCTCATCCTAAAAAAATAATAAATTTTAAAAGTGGGACTATAACTCACTTTCACAGATTTTTACTTCGTCGGGAAGTAAGACTTGGTCACTGGTCGATTCACGAACCTATAACAAATATGTACATATATATCAAAGTATGTTCAAAATATATTTACAACATTTTTAATACGTTTTAATGATTTAAGTTTATTAAGTCAGCTGTCCTCGTTAGTAACCTACAACTAGTTGTCCACAGTTAGATGTACAGAAATAAATCGATATATATTATCTTGAATCAATCCACGACCCAGTGTATACACGTCTCAGGCTAGATCACAACTCAAAGTATATATATTTTTGGAATCAACCTCAACCCTGTATAGCTAACTCAATCATTACTGCATATAGAGTGTCTATGGTTGTTCCAAATAATATATATACATGGGTCGATATGATATGTCAAAACATTTGCATACGTATCTATGGTATCCCAAGATTACATAATATATTAGAATACATGTATGATACAATACAAGTTAGCTAGGATATGATTAATATAGATTTGTTACCAATTTTCACGTAGCTACATCAAGCAAAATTATCCAATCTTGTTTTACCCATAACTTCTTCGTTTTAAATCCGTTTTGAGTGATTTAAGTTGCTATGGTTTCATATTGAACTTAAGTTTATGAATCAAAACAGAAAAAGTATAAGCTTATAGTCGAAAATACAGATTACAAGTCATTTTTGTAAAGGTAGTCATTTCAGTCGAAAGAACGACGTCTTGATGACCATTTTGAAAAAACATACTTTCACTTTGAGTTTAACCATGATTTTTGGATATAGTTTCATGTTCATAATAAAAATCATTTTCCCAGAAGAACAACTTTTAAATCAAAGT
The DNA here is from genome assembly GCF_046630445.1 of Rutidosis leptorrhynchoides. NCBI lineage: Eukaryota > Viridiplantae > Streptophyta > Magnoliopsida > Asterales > Asteraceae > Rutidosis > Rutidosis leptorrhynchoides. Next base: position 597,409,041 of record NC_092336.1, on the reverse strand, counting down.
TTATCATAGTTTTTAATTAACTAACCTAAAACAGCCCGTAGTGTTACTACGACGGCGTATGTCCGGTTTTACGGTGTTTTTCGTGTTTCCAGATTTTAAATCATTAAGTTAGCATATTATATAGATATAAAACATGTGTTTAGTTGATTTTAAAAGTCAAGTTAGAAGGATTAACTTTGTTTGCGAACAAGTTTAGAATTAACTAAACTATGTTCTAGTGATTACATGTTCAAATCTTCGAATAAGATAGCTATACATATATGAATCGAATGATGTTATGAACATCATTACTACCTCAAGTTTAGTAGGTAAACCTACTGTAAATGATGAAAAAATAACTTGAGCTTCAAAGGATCTTTGATGGCTTGGAAGTTCTTGAAATAAAATCATGACACAAAAACAAGTTCAAGTAAGATTATTACTCGAATTAAGATAGTTATAGTTATAGAAATTGAATCAAAGCTTGAATATGAATATTACCTTGATTTAGAAAGATAACCTACTGTAATAACAAAGGTTTCTTGATCTTAGATAATTGCTTGGAATGGATTAGGAAACTTGGAAGTAAATTTGTAAACTTGGAAGTGTTCTTGATGTGTTCTTGAGTAATTGCTTTTATGATGATTATAGGTAATAACCAAAGCTTGTATTTGATGATTTTTGCTGGAAAAATAGTAACTTAGATGTTCATGGAAGAGTGTGCGTGTTTTGAGAGAGAATTGGGAAGAAAATTGGAAGTGAAATGGAGTAGGTGGTGAGTGGTGAAGGTGAGTGGGGTTAAAAGGAGTTCTTATTTTTGTTTCCTTGCTCATAAGTCATGCTAGTTGTCAAATTATTGGTTCCACATGTTTGTTGACTATCTAGGGCTGTTAAGAGCTGAATTATTATGTGTATATACCAATAGTATATATGTCTAGGAGCTGGGTATTGTACGAGTACGAATACGGTTGCATACGATTAGAATTGTTGATGAAAATGAATAAGAATGCAATTGTAAGCATTTTTGTTAAGTAGAAGTACTTTGATATGTGTCTTGAAGTCTTTCAAAAGTGTACTAATACATCTAAATACACTACATGTATATACATTTTAACTGGGTCGTTAAGTCATCGTTAGTCGTTACATGTAAGTGTTGTTTTGAAACCTTTAAGTTAACGAGCTCATTTAATGTTGTTAACCCATTATTTATTATATCTAATGAGATGTTAAATTATTACATTATCATGATATTATGATGTATGAATATATCTCAATATGATATATATACATTAAAATGTCGTTACAACGATAATCGTTACATATATGCCTCGATTCAAAATTCTTAAGTTAGTAGTCTTGTTTTACATATGTAGTTCATTGTTAACATACTTAATGATATATATAATTATCATTTTATCATGTTAAATATAGTGTAACAATATCTTAATATGATACATATGTATTTAGTAAGACGTTGTAATAACGATAATCGTTATATATATCGTTTCGAGTTTCTTAACTTAGTAGTCTCATTTTTATGTATATAACTCATTGTTAATATACATATGGAGATACTTACTTATCATAATCTCATGTTAACCATATATATGTCTATATATATATAACATCATATAGTTTTTACTAATTTGTAACGTTCGTGAATCGCCGGTCAATTTGAGTGGTCAATTGTCTATATGAAACCTATTTCAATTAATCAAGTCTTAACAAGTTTGATTTCGTAACATGTTGGAAATATTTAATCATATAAATATCAATTTCATTTAATATATATAAACATGAAAAAGTTCGGGTCTCTACAGTACCTACCCGTTAAATAAATCTCGTCCCGAAATTTTAAGCTGTTGAAAGTGTTGACGAATCTTTTGGAAATAAGTGCGGGTATTTCTTCTTTATCTGGTCTTCACGCTCCCAGGTGAACTCGGGTCCTCTACGAGCATTCCATCGAACCTTAACAATTGGTATCTTGTTTTGTTTAAGTCTTTTAACCGCACGATTCATTATTTCGACGGGTTCTACGATGAATTGAAGTTTTTCATTGATTTGAATTTCGTCTAACGGAAAAGTGAGATCTTCTTTAGCAAAACATTTCTTCAAATTCGAGACGTGGAAAGTATTATGTACCCCGTCGAGTTATTGCGGTAAGTTAAGTCGGTAAGCTACTGGTCCGACACGATCTATATTCTTGAATGGTCCAATGTACCTTGGATTTAGTTTCCCCTGTTTACCAAATCGAACAACGCCTTTCCAAGGTGAAACCTTAAGCATGACCATCTCTCCAACTTCAAATTCTATGTCTTTTCTTTTAATGTCCGCGCAACTCTTTTGTCGACTTTGGGCAGTTTTCAACCGTTGTTGAATTTGGATGATCTTATCGGTAGTTTCTTGAATTATCTCCGGACCCGTAATCTGTCTATCCTCCACTTCACTCCAACAAATCGGAGACCTGCACTTTCTACCATAAAGTGCTTCAAACAGCGCCATCTCAATGCTTGAATGGTAGGCTGGTAGTTGTTGTTGTTGGAAAATTCTGCTAACGGTAGGTGTCGATCCCAACTGTTTCCGAAATCGATAACACATGCTCGTAACATGTCTTCAAGGGTCTGTATCGTCCTTTCACTTTGCCCATCAATTTGTAGATGATAAGTAGTACTCATGTCTAGACGAGTCCCCAATGCTTGTTGCAATGTCTGCCAAAATCTTGAAACAAATCTGCCATCCCTAATTGAGATAATATAGACTGGTATTCCATGTCTGGAGACAACTTCCTTCAAGTATAATCGCGCCAACTTCTCCATTTTATCATCTTCTCTCATTGGCAGAAAGTGTGCTGACTTGGTAAGACGATCGACTATTACCCAAATTGTATCATAACCACTTGCAGTCCTTGGCAATTTAGTAATGAAATCCATGGTGATGTTTTCCCATTTCCATTCCGGGATTTCGGGTTGTTGAAGTAGACCTGATGGTTTCTGATGTTTAGCTTTGACCTTAGAACACGTCAAACATTCTCCTACGTATCTAGCAATATCGGCTTTCATACCCGGCCACCAAAAGTGTTTCTTGAGATCTTTGTACATCTTCCCCGCTCCGGGATGTATTGAATATCTGGTTTTATGTGCTTCCTTAAGTACCTTTTTCTCTCACATCTCCAAACTTTGGTACCCAAATTCTTTCAGCCCTATACTGGGTTTCATCTCCCTGAATATTAAGATGTTTCTCCGATCCTTTGGGTATTTCATTCTTCAACTTTTCTTCTTTTACAACTCCCTGCTGCGCCTCCTTTATTTGAGTAGTAAGGTTAGTACGAATAATTATATTCATAGCTTTTACCCGCATAGGTTCTCTGTCCTTTCTACTCAAAGCGTCGGCTACCACATTCGCCTTCCCCGGGTGGTAACGAATCTCAAAGTCGTAATCATTCAACAATTCAATCCACCTATGCTGCCTCATGTTCAGTTGTTTCTGATTAAATATGTGTTGGAGACTTTTGTGGTCGGTATATATAATACTTTTAACCCCATATAAGTAGTGCCTCCAAGTCTTTAATGCAAAAACAACAGCGCCTAATTCCAAATCGTGTGTCGTATAATTTTGCTCGTGAATCCTTAATTGTCTGGACGCATAAGCAATTACCTTCTTTCGTTGCATTAATACACAAGCGAGACCTTGCTTTGAGTCATCACAATATATCACAAAATCATCATTCCCTTCAGGCAATGACAATATAGGTGCCATAGTTAACTTTTTCTTCAACAATTGAAACGCTTTCTCCTGCTCATCCTTCCACTCAAATTTCTTCCCTTTATGCGTTAATGCAGTCAAGGGTTTTGCTATTTTGGAAAAATCTTGGATGAACCTTCTGTAGTAACCAGCCAGTCCTAAAAATTGGCGTATATGCTTCGGAGTTTTCGGGGTTTCCCACTTTTCAACGATTTCAATCTTTACCGGATCCACTTGTATACCTTCTTTGTTCACTATGTGACCGAGGAATTGAACTTCTTCCAACCAAAATGCACACTTTGAAAACATAGCGTACAGTTTTTCTTTCCTCAACAACTCTAGCACTTTTCTCAAATGTTCTTCGTGCTCTTGATCATTCTTTGTGCATTTGAGAAAAGTGCTAGAATTGTTGAGGAAGGAACAACTTTACGCAAAATTTTCAAAGTGTGCATTTTGGTTGGAAGAAGTTCAATTCCTCGGTCACATAGTGATCAAAGAAGGTATTCAAGTAGATCCGGCAAAGATTGAAACCGTTGAAAAGTGGGAAACCCCGAAAACTCCGAAGCATATACGCCAATTTTTAGGACTGGCTGGTTACTACAGAAGGTTCATCCAAGATTTTTCCAAAATATCAAAACCCTTGACTGCATTAACGCATAAAGGGAAGAAATTTGAATGGAAGGATGAACAAGAGAAAGTGTTTCAATTGTTGAAGAAAAAGTTAACTACAACACCTATATTGTCATTACCTGAAGGAAATGATGATTTTGTGATATATTGTGACGCCTCGAAGCAAGGTCTTGGTTGTGTATTAATGCAACGAACGAAGGTAATTGCTTATGCGTCCAGACAATTGAAGATTCACGAGCAAAATTATATGACTCACGATTTGGAATTGGGCGCTGTTTTTTTTGCATTAAAGACTTGGAGGCATTACTTATATGGAGTTAAAAGTATTATATATACCGACCACAAAAGTCTCCAACATATATTTGATCATAAACAACTGAACATGTGGCAGCGTAGGTGGATTGAATTGTTGAATGATTATGACTTTGAGATTCGTTACCACCCGGGGAAGGCGAATGTGGTAGACGACACTTTGAGTAGAAAGGACAGAGAACCTATACGGGTAAAAGCTATGAATATAATTATTCGTACTAACTTTACTACTCAAATAAAGGAGGCACAACAGGGAGTTTTAAAAGAAGGAAATTTGAAGAATGAAATACCCAAAGGATCAGAGAAACATCTTAATATTCAAGAAGACGGAACTCAATATAGGGCTAAAAGAATCTGGGTACCAAAGTTTGGAGATATGAGAGAAATGGTACTTAAGGAAGCACATAAAACTAGATATTCAATACATCCCGGAGCGGGGAAGATGTACAAAGATCTCAAGAAACACTTTTGGTGACCGGGTATGAAAGCCGATATTGCTAGATACGTAGGAGAATGTTTGACTTGTTCTAAGGTCAAATCTGAACATCAGAAACCATGAGGTCTACTTCAACAACCCGAAATCCCGGAATGAAAATGGGAAAACATTGCCATGGATTTCATTACTAAATTGCCAAGGACTGCAAGTGGTTATGATACTATTTGGGTAATAGTCGATCGTCTTACCAAGTCAGCACACTTTCTGCCAATGAGAGAAGATGATAAAATGGAGAAGTTGGCGCGATTATACTTGAAGGAAGTTGTCTCCAGACATGGAATACCAGTCTATATTATCTCAGATAGGGATGGCAGATTTGTTTCAAGATTTTGGCAGACATTGCAACAAGCATTGGGGACTCGTCTAGACATGAGTACTGCTTATCATCTACAAATTGATGGGCAAAGTGAAAGGACGATACAGACCCTTGAAGACATGTTACGAGCATGTGTTATCGATTTCGGAAACAGTTGGGATCGACACCTACCGTTAGCAGAATTTTCCTACAACAACAGCTACCATTCAAGCATTAAGATGGCACCGTTTGAAGCACTTTATGGTAGAAAGTGCAGGTCTCCGATTTGTTGGAGTGAAGTGGGGGATAGACATATTACAGGTCCGGAGATAATCCAAGACTCGTGTAAGAAATCTTTGGAAAACAGGATACTTATATTTAAGAGTTTATTTGTTTGAGAAAAATTGATTGAAGATTTTAAAATTCTGGAGGATAATTGTGTAATAATTGTTTCAAGGTAGTGAAAACTAATGGATCGACTTTTATCAGGGCATGAGTCCTTGGACTCGAAATGTTAACATTAAAGTTAGAAGGATGATAATGTGATTATCATCAAATGAGTAAATCCCCCGGATTTAGAGTTATGTATGAAAGAACTTCAAATAAGATTTGCAACTTTGAATCGTTCGAATGATAGTGAGAGTTCGAGAACTCGGCATGAATAATCTGGCAGTCGCATAGATAAGTATAAATAAATGCTAAAGCAGTGACTTTCAAATATGTAATGATTGTTTGAATTCAGCCTTAATTGGTCTGAGAGGAGGATACGTTAAAGTATGAGGGAATCATTTCAATTGTTACAACATTTTTTCAGATGAGTTTAGCTCAAGCCACAACTTGAGATAGTGTATTTCACCTTTGGTTTTTGAGTTGACAATGATCGATTATTGTTTGAATATGGCACCATTACTTGCATGGTGCCAAGTAGTCTATTATAATTAGATGTACGAGTACAGAAGTTTCTTGACTATGATAGTTAAAACGATACATGTATGGAGGTTCCATTCTTCAGAAAATTATGTATATGAGATATTTATCATCTCGACATAGAAAATGTAATATTGAACATGGTGTTTATAATATCGATGTTTGAGGTTTCAAATGACATAGGTTTTTGAAAGTCATATGAGAATTTACACCGAGAGTGTAATAACAAGTGATGATTATGTATCAATGATCAGGAGATATCCATTTAGGATGAATGAATTTCAAGATTCGATTGTCTACAACTTTTTATGGTACATGAAAGTTTGTTAAATGAGTATGAGATAGATATATAGTTCGATTAGAATGAGTTCTTCGTATCTACTAATATCAAGATGATCATTTCTCTCCCTTTATGCCCTTGCATTTGGGTTTTTGAATAGATAGCTTGAGAGTTTTTTTTTTTTTTTTTGATTCACTTTCTATTTCATACGTCATGATATTGGAATATCTCTATGGATTACCGTAATATAATCACGTTGGCCACCGTCATTATATTTCACTAATTCATATTTCCTTTCCAAGGTCACTCCATAAGGTCAGGATACGTGATCAATGATGACTTCTAATATAGTGTGTTAAGGACAGCAGTAATCTTAGCTGGATTGACAACATGTCGGTTTTAAGCCAAAACTTGCACTTTGGAAAAGCTTGCGTAGAGTTGTTTTTTTTCTCAAGAATGAGTTTGCAAATGTTGCTCACGTCCTTTCTCACTCTTGGAGCAGTTCGAAATGTCATCCGTGAAAACAGTTGCTAACTTATGGTTGGCTAGTTTTAAGTTGCAGTCTTTATAGACTTGGTTAACCTTCATATCTTTGATAGTTATGGAAGTTGTGGAAGACGTAGTCAGACGAGGAAATTATGAAACACCATGGTAAGAGTTGGTGTAGTTGGACGAACCATGATTCTTCACTACATAAGGGTGTATAGAAGTTTGATAAATCCGATAGGATAAAGATAAATATGATATAAACGAAACACTTTATATTATTAAGAACGAGACATGAAATAAGCCTTTTTAATGCACGATTCGGATATAGAAATGGTTTAAGGCATAGCCTTTACATAGATGAGAAATTGGAATAGGATAAACTAGGAAATATTAGGATTGAAGTAGTCTTCATATTTCTTCTTCTCGTCCTCAACCTTCTTCATAAACTTCTCAACTTTCTCATTCTTCGCCTTTTGTTTCTCATGCAGGAACTCGAGGCGGTTTTCCTCTATCTTCAATCTAAAGTTAACATCTTCTCTTAGGTAGGCAAGAGATTACTTCCCCCATCGGGCATTTCTATCACCTGCATACTTCACCAACTTTATCTCCTTCTTTAGCTCAGCATTTTCCTCCATGAGCTTCCTGATCGCTAGGTCTTTTTCCTTCATTTGAACATCGATCCTTGCAATATGACGAATTAGGCCATCGGTAGTTTTTCGCAGATTCATGATCTCGTACTTGGCATCAACTTCTTCGTAGGAAGGAGATCGGGATCTTTTCTTTGACGGGCCATCTTCTTTAAAATCAGCAGGGCGTTTCCCTTTACTTTCCGTTCTTGGAGTTGGGTAGTATTCGGGAGAATTAGGTAAAGTATCCTGACTATATTTTGGTGAGGGAGGACCACCAAAGCCATAAGGTAGACTTTGGACTGGTCTTGCAGTTGAAGGATATCCAGTATCTTCTTCGATAGTAGGTTTGAAGTGAGTCATTACTTCAGATGGTTTGAAAAGAATTGTCTTGTTGTTTTTATTAACGCTTGACATCCTATCATTAGGAAAGAGACTTTGATTAGTATTTTAAGCCAAGATTATTAAGGCAAGGTTGTTAAGATTATAAGGCAATCCTAAGTGCTTTAAAGTCTAAGGCAGGAAAGGTTATAGTTTTCTAGATTTTTAAGGCACCCTAGCTAGCAAGTAAGGCACACATAAAGATGCAATACTGGTTCTCTATAATAGCCTGGTTTGCTCTGATACCACTCTGTAACATCCTCCAGATAGGGTCTGGAAGAAACGTCACTAATATCAAATAAACCAACATATTATAATATACGAGAACAATACTACATGATAAAATCAAACTTTATTGAGAGTACGCAGCGGAAAATGAAATGTCGTTATAAGAATTGAAATTACAATAAAGTAAATGTTTCAAATGCAAGAATAGTAAATGCGATATCTCTTGTTCCTAAGTCCAAGTAGCATCACATAAGCAGTAAGTAAGTAAGCTTGAATCAATCAGCACCTGAGACAAACATGCTAAAGTGTCAACTAAAAAGGTTGAGTGAAATCATAGGTTTAACAAAAGTAGTTATCGTTGTTTTTAGACCACAAGATTTAGTTTATAAAGTTGATCTCGCAGATCAAAAAGTTATGCCAATGCGTGATATTTAGACTAAACGTTCAAGTTTGCCCCAAAGACAAGTTGTAGTTTATAATTGTCGGATTAATTTCATTATTAAGTAATACAAAGACTTAGTCAAATGTATCGGGGACTTTACTCCCGATAGGCCTACCCCCAATAATTAAGCATGCATTCAACGAGCAATTAAAAATATCACTGTAGGGACTTAGTCGGACATAGCCGGGTATATCATAGTTTAGTAGTTTGGTACTTGTGTCTAAGTTGTAAAATGTAAAAACAGCATGTGTCTCACCCCAATAAAAGTAAGTAAGTTTGCTAGCAATAAATAGTGGGGCTATGAATTCACCTTAGTATGTAGAGAGAGAGAGAGAGAGTTATTCCTCGGAATATAAAGATGGATGAGTGAGCAGAAAAGTCAACCTATTGACATTTAAGAGTAGTAAGTGTTTTTGCCTAAGTTTAAGTAGATGTTTAAGTATGATAGTATTGTAAGTATAGTTCGTTTTACTAAGTTTCCTTTCCTAGTAAGTTTCTATTTTTAGAAAGTTTCTACTTTTAGTAGATTTCTTATCTTAGTAAGTTTCTATAACTAGAAAGTTTCTACTTTAAGAGTGTTTTCCATTTTAGGATACTTGTCGTATTAGATAAGCTTCCAATCACCCATTTCCCTTCGAATGGCCATTTCAGGTCTAGGGGCTTGAGCTATAGGATCCTTTAAATCGGAAATCCAAACCCTTTCGCCTAGAGTTTCGTAGAAACCATTCGTCAAGAAAGTTCGAAGATCTATACATCTCTAATACATATCCCAAAATGTTTTTATGTGTTATAATATAAGTAGTAGGTTATAGGTGTTAGTAATAGTAATAGTGTATACATGTTAGTTAATAGTATAAGTAGTATTAGGGTTTTATTAATTAGGGTTAGTTAATTAAAGTAGTATTTTAATGATTAGGGTTTAGGGTTTTGAGGATCTAAATAATATGAATGTTAAGATCATGCACGAATATGATTATGAATATAAACATGAATTGAAAGAAAGATTTAAAAGTTTTAAGATTTTGGATCATACCTTGTTAATGATGATGAAGATTAACAAGAAACAAGAAGAAAACTTGGTGATGAAGATCAAATAACCCAAATAATGAAGAACACGCTTGAAAATCTTGATGAACACGAAGAACAAACTTGAAGATCCGAATACCACAAGAGAGGGAGAGGGAGAGATTGTTTTTGAGAGAGGATTTTGGTGTGATTTGTGAATGAGAAACTAGGAGTCTAGGGGTGTTTATATAGTGCAAGTATTAGAGTGTTAGTCAACATAAGGATGTTCTAATTAATGATTTTATTTTATTTTATAATTTTTAGTCAACAATAGGTGGTACTAGTTTATATATATATATATATATATATATATATATATATATATATATATATATATATATATATATATATATATATATATATATATATATATATATATATATATATATATATATATATATATTATATTTTATTTTATTTTATTTTTTAGTCAACATAAGGATGTAATTGTTTAAGATTCTTTAGTCTCATTATTATTATTATTATTATTATTATTATTATTATTATTATTATTATTATTATTATTATTATTATTATTATTATTATTGTTATTATTATTATTATTATTATTATTTTTACAGTTACTACATGATAAGTATTATTTTCTTTTTACTAATTCATGACTTGTATATATATATTTTTTTTATTTAGTTCCCAATTGTTTTATTATTTATATAAATGTCACTTTTTATTTATTACTTATAGGTTATTAGTTATAATATTACATAAATGCATAAATTTTAATTAGCTGTGAGTGTCGACTAACAGTTTATTATTTTCTTCTTTTATTAACTTGTCAATTATTGCACAAAGTTAATTAATATGTTTTAAAACTCTTAACACTTAACAATTGTTGATTAAAGTTTAATCATTAAGTTTTAATTATATTGTTTGGGCATTTAATATTGGAAAAATATAGAATGGAAAAATGAGGGTCGTTATAATATATCACATTAAGATATATTCATACATCATAATATCATAATAATGTAATAATTTAACATCTCATTAGATATAATAAACATTGAGTTAACAACATTAAATGAGATCGTTAACTTAAAGGTTTCAAAACAACACTTACATGTAACGACTAACGATGACTTAACGACTCAGTTAAAATGTATATACATGTAGTATATTAAGATGTATTAGTACACTTTTGAAAGACTTCATGACACATATCAAAGTACTTATACTTAACAAAAATGTTTACATTTACATTCTCATTCATTTTCATCAACAATTCTACTCGTATGCACCCGTATTCTTACTCGTACAATACACAGCTCCTAGATGTACATACTATTAGTATATACACTTCAATGATCAGCTCTTAGCAGCCCTTAATGAGTCATCAAACATGTGGGAACCATTCTTTGTAATCTAGTATGAATTATTTAGCAAGATTACAAAAATATTGTTAATCATTCATGACTTATTTACAAGAAAACAAACTTACACATCATTTATATCTAATCCATATATCATGACCTAAAACATATACAAACACCTTAATTCTTCAATTTTCTTCATCTAATTGATCTCTCTCAAGTTCTATCTTCAAGTTCTAAGTGTTCTTCATAAATTCTATAAGTTCTAGTTTCATAAAATCAAGAATACTTTCAAGTTTGCAAGTCTACTTCCAAGCTTTCTAATCCATTACAAGTAATCATCTAAGATCAAGAAACCTTTGTTATTTACAGTAGGTTATCATTCTAATTCAAGGTAATACTCATATTCAAACTTTGATTCAATTTCTCTAACTATAACTATCTTAATTCGAGTAGAAAATCTTACTTGAACTTGTTTTTGTGTCATCATTCTACTTCAAGAACTTCCAAGCCATCGAAGATACTTTGAAGCTCAAGTTTATTTTTGATCATTTCCAGTAGGTTTACCTACTAAACTTGGGGTAGTAATGATGTTCATAACATCATTCGATTCATATATATATAACTATCTTTTTCGAATATTTAAACTTGTAATCACTAGAACATAGTTTAGTTAATTCTAAACTTGTTTGCAAATAAAGTTAATCCTTCTAACTTGACTTTTAAAATCAACTAAACACATATTCTATATCTATGTGATATGCTAACTTAATGATTTAAAATCTGGAAACACGAAGAACACCGTCAAACCGGACATACGCCGTCGTAGTAAAATCGCGGGCCGTTTTGGGTTAGATAATTAAAAACTATGATAAACTTTGATTTAAAAGTTGTTCTTTTGGGAAAATGATTTTTCTTATGAACATGAAACTATATCCAAAAATCATGGTTAAACTCAAAGTGGAAGTATGTTTTTCAAAATGATCATCAAGACGTCGTTCTTTCGACTGAAATGACTACCTCTTACAAAATTGACTTGTAACCTGTATTTCTGACTATAAACTGATACTTTTTCTGTTTAGTTTCATAAATTTCAGTTCATTATGAAACCATAGCAACTTGAATCACTCAAAACGGATTTAAAACGAAGAAGTTATGGGTAAAACAAGATTGGATAATTTTGCTTGTTGTAGCTACGTAAAATTTGTAACAAATCTATACAAATCATAACTTAACTAACTTATATTGTATTATACATGTATTCTAACATATATTATGTAATCTTGTGATACCATAGACACGTATGTTTTGACATATCATATCGACCCATCTATATATATATTTCGGAACAACCACAGACACTCTATATGCAGTAATGCTTGAGTTAGCTATACATGGTTGAGGTTGATTCCAAAATAATATATATACTTTGAGTTGTGATCTAGCCTGAGACTTGTATACACTGGGTCGTGGATTGATTCGAGATAATATATATTGACTTATTTCTGTACATCTAACTGTGGACAACTATTTGTAGATTACTAACGTTGGACTGTTAACTTAATAAATTTAAATCATTAAAACATAATAAAAAAATGTTGTGAATATATTTCGATCATACTTTGATATATATGTACATATTTGTTATAGGTTCGTGAATCGACCCGTGACCAAGTGTTGTTTTTCCGACGAAGGAAATCTGTGAAAGTGAGTTATAGTCCCACTTTTAAAATCTATTATTTTGGGATGAGAATACATGCAGTTTTATAAATGTTTTACAAAATAGACACAAGTGATCGAAATTACATTCTATGTTGAATTATCGAACCGAATATGCCCCTTTTTAGCTTGGTAGCCTAAGAATTAGTGTTTATTATAATTGCCACCAATTGACGCGAATCCTAAAGATAGATCTATTTGGCCCAACAAGCCTCATCTGAGTTATGGATGCTTTAGTACTTCGATTTATCATGTCCGATGAGAGTCCTGGAATGATGGGAATATTCTATATGCATCCTGTTAAGGTTGGTTACCAGGTGTTCATCATATGAATGATTTTTATGCAGTTTGCATGTTATTGAGAAATAGAAATTGAAAATCTTGTGGTCTATTATTACGAATTGATAAATATATAGGTTAAACCTATAACTCACCAACATTTTTGTTGACGTTTAAAGCATGTTTATTCTCAGGTGATTATTAAGAGCTTCCGCTGTTGCATACTAAATAAAGACAAGATCGTAGTCTGCATGCTTGTATAATATTGTTTAAAAACTGCATTTGAAGACTTATATTGTTGTGTAATATTATTGTAAACCATTATGTAATGGTCATGTGAAAATGCTATGTTTTTTATTATCATTATTTGATAAACGGCATAATATTTTAAACCTTTATCGATAAAATAAAGGTTATGGTTTGTTTTAAAAATCGAATGCAGTCTTTGAAAAACGTCTCATATAGAGGTCAATACCTCGCAAGGAAATCAATTAATATGAAACGTTTATAATCGATATGAACGGGACATTTCAACACGATTTTTGTATCATTAGGTAAAATATACTCCGTATAATAAATATCACTGTGCTTATGATTTATGAATCAGTTTAGGACTTTTTGGTGGCAAACACATTTTATAATTTGGAAGTGAATACTAACATGTTGTTAGTAATAAATGCATGTCAGTCACCTGAGTGTAGATTAATTTTTAAAAATTTGTGACTTCCTCCTTTATAGTACAACATCTTTTGCTAATAACAAAAATCGGAAAAAAACCGATTCAGAAGGTAATGTCATTGCTTATTGAAGACAACTCTTTGAATATAAAAATAGATAAACTTGCAAGTTTTATGGCTATGCATCTGATAGAAATCGCAACATATATAAATCTTTGTCTATGTACAATATTTGCAGTTATGAATGCCTGGATCTCGAAGAAAAAACTCATATCTGGGGGTTGAAGGAAGCAATCAATTTTTTTTGTTGATATGGTTGTCTTTTGAAGCTTACACGTTATGTAAACGCAAGCTGGTCGTGGTTTGTAATCTTAACAATTTGTGACGTAACTTAACTCTATAACCAATACCTATGAATCTATGATGTTAAATTTTCAGCCGTATAACATTTTGCTAACCGTAAAATAATTTATGTGGTTTTAAGTTAATATTTGGTTAATGAGTATGTGCAGATACCATTGACCGGGGCTAATGCCGTGGTAAGAAGAGCGTTTGTCGTTCATGGACTAGCTGATGAACTTGGAAAGGGTATAATTTTATATTTCTATTAATTATTATTCGTATTATGTTATTACTAATATGAATATGAATTGTTATTCGGCGTCAGGTTTTGAAGTCTTTTGTTCAACTTTAGTTTTACAAAGTTTCTTCTTTTTTTTCTATTTTTTTCCTTTAGATTGCAGGCATATTTTCTAACCCGCTTGAGCAACCCAAACCCATTTTGACACCTGTTTAAAATTACACATTTTGACCCGTCCCAACCCGCTTGAGCTGCCTGTTTTTTCACCTCATGCTTTTGATATCTTGAATTTAAGTCTTGAGTCATAAGAATGATAAATAAGAAATGAAGACTGAGTAAAGATCATTAACTTGATGTGCTTTTTTATGACGACCCGGGAATTTCCGACCAAATTTAAGCTTAATCTTTATATGATTTCGATACGATAAGCAAAGTATGTAATGTTGAGTCTATAAAAATTTTGAAATGATGTTCATATATTCAATTGATCTTCGACTGCTCTCGACGATTCACGGACAATTAATTGTAAAAAGATATGTGTGTATGTATATATAAATAATAATTTGGAATATTATTTGAAATATTATATGATTTAATGGTAGGAAATAAATATGTAAAATAATATGCGATGTAATAAAAACTATTATGTTATTAAATATATATATATATATATATATATATATATATATATATAGATATTTATATTTATATATAATAATACTTGTAAATATATAATATTATATTTATTTTTTTTAAAAGATATAATTAATATAATTATTTACTTAATTTTTGTTTAAAGATTGGTTATATATATATAGAAAGAGTATATATTAAAGATAAATGATTTTGAGCTTAATTAATAAACGTCAGTAATACTCGGTTGACATTTCGTTAGCGTTCATATAGGTTTAATATAAGTTTATGAAGGATTAAAATAAAAGCTGAACTGTAAATCGATTACAAAGATTTTAGATTTTGTTAAAAGTGTTTTTACCTTTTTAAGTCTAAATATTAGTACTCCGTACATATAAATCGGGACAGAAAATAAATAATTTTCGAACCTTTTTGACCAGGTTTCAAACAGGTAATGAGTGAAATAATTAAATATGTTTAATCTAAAAATTTGAGATTTTTAGGGACACTTTTATACATTAACTGTTTAGTAATGGACACGATATGGAAATTTAATAATAAGTTAAAACACTGGCGGCTATACTGTATATCAATCAATTTACTGTGCAATTGTTGATTTTAAGATTCATTCTATTATTATTATATTATTATTATTATTATTATTAATTATTATTAATATTATAATTATATGTTTATATTTATATATATGTATATGACATATACACACATACACGAGTGCACCTTCTACTGCAACCCATCTCTTCTCCGGCCACCTTGCTGCCACCAGGAAACCCGGTCACCATACACCACCTTTGGTTTCCCCTTTCTTCTTCCTTTACTGCCACTATCTAGCATCACCATCTCCCCCTTAATGTCGTTGAACCGAGAACCATTTCTCATTACACCCATCGACCACCCCTAGCTCTCTCTCTCATCTTATATTTTTCTAATCTTGTGATAACCATTATCACTCGACCACCGTGAACCGTTGTGATATGCTGCACCTATTTTCTGTTTGAAAACGATCGAAACCAACCCTCAGACCCACATGCCGCTGTAATACTTCCGTTTGGGTTGAGAACCACAAAACACCACTTCACTGCTGTAACCGTAAGCCATCAACCTCCACACTCAATACCACAGCTACTACGGTTTATTTTTCTATTTCATGTTCGATTTCTAAATCACCACAGCCACATGTTACAGCAATTTTGTTGTTGTAAACCATCACTTGATCGAACTTTCTGCTACTATTTTTTTTATATGTTTTTTTTTCGTTATTGATTCAACCACCGTAAACCACCATGAAAACCCATTTATTGTTGCTACTGTACCGACTGTTTTCACTACGTACTATTCCTGTTTAATCTTCTAATCAATAAATGAAAAGTGAAGAAGGAGATGAACCATGTAATGGTGATGTACGAGGAAAGACGAATGATGATGATTATGAAGATGAAGGGGGAAGCAGAATATGAGGAATTAAAAGAAATTATAAAACAATTAAATCAAAAAAGAATAGATAGTGTAATGGTTTGGTGTGGTGTGAGTTAAACGATAGGTCGTGGGTTCAAACCCCTGAGTCTGCAACTTATATATTTCTTTTAAATGTTGGGCCGTTTCTACTACTGGGCAGTGTTACAAGATTTTGTTTTGGGCCGAAATGAATTGAAGGAGGACGTGTTATATTACTTAGATTAGGCATTAATCCAGAAAAGAATTTTACAGAGAGATGGTTGATATTGCATAATTCAACTACGTTTATCTTAGCAATATCCGTCATATTTTGGTCCTTTGGATATGGTTTGAAGGCGTTTTGATGACATTTATGAAGAATTGAGTTCGAGAGCTACAAAGATGATAAAGTTGAATATTTAAGCGTTTTAAGGTGATTTAAATGGAGAAGTCTGTATTGCAAAAGGCTATAATTTTTGTGTTTATGTTTTCTTGAGATGCTCCACAAGTTGACGTCTACAAGTGAACAAATGGATGTAATATTCTAAGCAATAAAAAAGATGGACCTTTGTTGATTATTTAATTAATGGGCTGTGTAGTCCCAGTTTTTCAATGGATTAGAGGATCATGTAGTAGATATGGACTGGACTTTTACACATGCGAACATCTTTCAAAAAAATTAGCTACAAGAATTAAAACCTAGAGACTTGTGATATAAATATAAATAATCGGATGAACTGAAAAAAGAGAGGGTGCTGCGTAGGTGGTTTGACGGCTCTCACAGCCGACCCGTTGAGGGTTTTTGCTCGATATTTAACAAGAGAAAAGAGAAGGCACAAAAATAAAAAAATTGTTGGTCAAACAGGTGGTCCCACCCTTGTTACTTCTGTCGACATTCAAGAAGACAAGAGGAAGGAGTTTTCAATTGTTGGTGTACAAGCAAAGTGGTGGACCCTCCTGGGTATTGAGTTTGATCAGAGAACAAAGGAAAAAGGAACTTGGTTTAATTTGTAACTCTTGTCTTTTACTCCTTCAGTTTTACTCATACTCCTTACTCATTATTTTTTTGGTGATATTTTTTTACGACACATATTATTATAGCTACTTTAATTTATTTATTCATGTCTATGTGGATGATAAATTTTGTATGCATTATTAATTTGTGTTTGTCTTCAATCTATAATATGATCATGAGCTAAATATTTTATGTTCATCTAGATTAATAACCTTAGTGTTGGATGATTTATTTTATAGTTATATGATTTTTGCATGATAAATTAGAGTTTGGATAAAGAACCACACTTGTGGGTGTTAGATGTATATTATGAGATTGATTAGTGTACTTGTTTGGACAAAGGGAACCCTGTTTCAATTTAGTACATTAATTTTCAATTGATTTGTCTTAATTAGTTGGGTGCTTACTGGACCAAGGGGGTAAATTGAGTAACATATGTTGAACAAAACAGGGGTGAATTGTGTGGAGCGAACGCGTAACCAATTTAATCTAAATCTCTAAATTAATTAATTACTTAGTCACAAGCAACGAGGTTTTTGGTGAGAGGGAACCCTAAGCCGATAAATCCTAGCTTGAGTGTTCGTAAAAGAGAACTCTAAACGAACCGACTTAGTAATTACATGCATTTTATCTCTATAACTTGTGCTTAATACTATATCACCTTACACTGAGGGTAAAAGATCTAGGCGAGCATTTCTTTGTCTATTGAATTCAAAACTATTTTTAATTTGTTTGTTGAGTCTGCATTTATTTTTCTATAAACTTAAAAACACAAAAATATTGTTTTTTATTTTATTCACCTTCTATTGACAATCCAGTCGTTAAAAGGAAAACCCATATCTTTGTCATTTTCTTATTTCTATAAGTCTAGTTAATTACATTTAGTTTAATAATCTTAAATTGCACTTAATACTGTCCTTGGAACGATCTTGGATTTTACCAGATTCTATACTGCTACACGATCGGGTACACTGCCCGTTAGTGTGTAATAATCTCTTTAACCGGTATTTTCCTTATATAAATTATAGACGCGATTTTACACATCAAGTTTTTGGCGCCGCTGCCGGGGACAGTTGTGTGTTAATTTGAGATTGTTTGCTCTTTGTGATTTATTTGAGTCTATTTGTTTTTAGTAGTATTATTTTAGATTTAGTTTTACTTTCTTTCTTATTTTATTTTACATTGTAGTGTGTCGGTGCTTTTATTCTTTTCTAGTTTTTGTTAGTTGCAGGAAGATGCTTAATTGTTGGAGCCATTTAGACGATGAAATTAACAAGATGGTCAGATTAAATGAAGAAAGTAACCGATTTTATGATCAAATGAACAAAGAGATGCAGGCATCCCGTGAGAACCTGAATCAAAGTTGTAGATGGTTACATGGTCTTCAGGATGAGCAACTAAGAGTTGTAACCACGAGTTTTGGGAATGAAATTGTAGAGGATGTTGTTGAACTAAATGATCAAAATTCCAACTTAGAGGATATGATGCGTAAGTTTATTGCCACTCAAACAGAGTTTATTGCATCTCAAACACAAAATAATGAGAGGTATGCATAAATGTTTAGAGATCAAGAGCTATCCATTCAGAATTTAGAGCGACAAATATGCAACCTAACACAGGTGTTGGTTCATGTTCCGAGTGAGCAAGAGTGTACGGGTATTGGGGATGATTTGATGATAAATGAAGTTGATCAAGAGCCTATCCCTATAGACACACATTCCGAGTTATTGATGGAGTTCCCAGGATTGCAGGATTTGCATACTTGTTCATTTATTGGTGAGGAAGAGGTTGATATGGTTGATGAAGAAGGTTTGTTGGCTGTTCTCATTACTAATGGTTATGAGCCTACAACTGAAGAATTGAAGGAATTGAAGTTAGAGGTTGAGTCCCATTCTATAGTTAACATTCAAAGCTGGTCCACACTTATTCCAGAGGATGTTGATATTGAGGAGAGTAATGGTTCATTTTTGGATGGATATCACAGTGTTTATAGTATGAGGACGACGGTATATAAGGACCCATTTAATTTGAGCATGACTATAGGGTACATTCGAGTGTCTCAATCTGATTTTAAGGGTGACACGTCTTCTAAATTTTGGGTTATTTTAGAGTTCTCCGTGAAGAAGGTAGATGAACTCCCAAATTTAATGTTCACAACCCGCGGTGTAAATGACTGGTTGACATTGCTGATTCGTGGAACATACTCTACTGATTTCTCGTACCGTCAGCTAAGTGTGGGTGATTCAGACCCTACTAAAGGCTGATTATAGGGGTCAAGTCGGGTGCACGACTCAATGAAATGCACCATTTTGTAGAGTATTGTATATTTGTTTGGATTAATTGCAGGTACTTTCGATGATGAACATTGCGTGATAACTATCGAGGAATGGCATTAAGTGCAGGCCGGTCTGTCACTAGCATTCCGCGATTCATGGTTGTAAGTTGACAAGTTTTACCTTATTCCTCCTTTTACCCTTCTGAATTTAATCCATTTTTTATCTCAAGTAATGGGGACATTACTTGATCTCAAGTGTGGGGTGGGGATGTAAACTCTTGCGGGTGGGTAAAACAGGTAAACTTGAGTCTTGGTATTACATATGGCTTGGTATCTTGAACATTAAAAAGAGTGAAACATTACGTTTTAGGTTACTTTTGGGGAATTTTAAAAATTTTTATGGCCTAATTCGTGATTTCAAAGAAGCCAAAATTGTTTCACATGTTCATTATCATTGGACATGAAATCCTACTAGTTCAAAGAACTCAATAGTAGGTCACCTGTACCAAAACGGGTGTAAACCATGAGAGAGCGGTGATTGCATAGCGTGATTGTGACCGAATCACGTGCCAGATCAAAAACTTTTGGTTACTTGGTATAGCAGACTTCCGAAACTATATCATTTTATTATTGCATCATCTAATGGTGTGATACTGTGGGAAGAGGAGCCTCGAGCTTCACCAGTGCTGTCCTTTTTAGGAGCAATAGCTACGTGCTTGTGTTTGCTTAGACAACACAACCCATAGCCAAAAGCTATGGAACCCGAAGGTTTTCGGGATTTTTCAAAACCGGTGTCAATTGAAACAGATTGGCACTTTCGAGTGACTCGGATCCACTCATTAAGGAAGTAAAGTCTTCCGACCATTCCACTTGGTACGTATACCTCTTAAGCGTGTCATTTCATTACCCATCATATCACGATGAGGTACTGTTAGAGGAGAAAGTCTTGAACTTTCAAAACATGTTCATTATTTTGAATGTGAAATCCTACATGAACATAAAAGTTCGTACGTAGGTCACTTGTACAAAAACGGGTGTCAACCGTATGAACGGTGATTGGATCGTGTGGTCGAAGCCGGGCCATACGTTAGATCAAAAACTTTTATAGGGCGATCCTCATTGTTTCTCCTAACAAGGACAATGTTGCGTCCGACCACCTAATATAACCACACAGGATGTATCCAGTCCATCCTAAAGGGAGTCAACTCTCCCGAACGACACACTTGCTGATTTATTTCAGAAGTTGTAGTCCAGACCAGTTGTAGGGTGACGAAAAATCTTGAAAAGTCATTGCTAAAATCGACTGGAAATCTACCAGGCCTCAACATCAAACAGGAAAACTGGTAGTCGAAGCTTATCTCAATGAGGGAGATTTGCTAGCCAAATGGGAAGCGCACCATGATACACAAAATGTCAGTGATTGATCAGATTCCCAGTGGATAACCTCCGGAAAGGTAAGATATCAGCTTTTAAGCCTGATGAACCTCAATCTTTATGGTTGACTTAACAGATTAGATGATTACCTCATAATTATCGATGATATCCGGACGTAATGTGTATCCTGTGATGACCCGGAAATTTCCGATCAAATTTAAACTTTAATCTTTATATGTTCCCGACACGATGAGCAAAAATATGTAATGTTGAGTCTCGAAATTTTGAAAACTATATTCATATAATCAATTACCCTTTGACCATGCCTAGCGATTCACGAACAATTATATATACATATACATATGTGTGATTATTAAATTGAGATATATTATATAAAACATCGAACGGATTAGTGGATATGATTATAAGCTATGAGATCTATTTTATGAACCTGGAAGTACTATTAAGGTATTGAATAGATAATACTTTACATGAATATATTTGTTCGATGTAAGTTTATCGACGAGATTAAAAGATAATATCAAATGATTGAATTATCAGATACATTGAATTATGATTAAGAGTATCTGTTAGGAGGTCCACTTTGAATTAGGTAACCCTTATTATTAACCGTATTCGAAAAATGGTAAAGTGAGTTATAAGTAAAGACAAATGTGTCAATTAACGAGAACTAGCCAAATGTTAGTGGAGTTTTCTGTTCGACTTTCTATATAAACGTTAACTAGTTAACCTTCCTATTATTTAGAGTGAAAGTGAAACTTTGGGAATATAGTTATATTATTTAGAAAGTTTAAGGAAAACAAACTAAACGTTGACGCATAAGGAAATTATATTTTTTTTAAAGTATAAACGTTATAGGATATAATATTATAAACGATCTTCAAATATACTTTGAAATATAATTAAAATCTAAATATTTTATTAAAGTATTTCAAACCTATATATTATAAATATATTTTAATTTATTCAAAAGACGTTTTGGTTTAAGTTAATGTTATTAAGTATACTTTGATAACTAACGAGGGTATGAATTATAAAAGTAAATGACCAAAACACTCAAAAGATTAAGTTACACTCCGAGTGGGTTAGTTTTTAATTAATTTAAGTCTAGTTATTAATAAAGGTACATGTCACAAAACGTTTAATTTAAAATAAAATATTTTGACAAACAACGAGACTTGGATTTATAGAAGGAAATGACCACAACGCTCAACTTTATAAGTTATATTTTTATAAAGGTAATTTATTGTTATGTAAGTCTAATTTTTGTAAAAGGTACACGTCACGTAATATAAAGGGCTAGTTTTCTAAACGTACGAAAGTGCGCCCGAAAAACGGAAAGTGGTACATGAGTCGTGAGACCATGACCGTGTCATTTTTGTAAAAATTATATTTTTATCATGAGCGTAAATATAATATAATATTTAATTAATTCTAAAGATTAAATATATTATATATAAAATATATATAAAGTTATAAGTGATACGTAATATGTAAAATAGGGTGTCGGCAAGATTAAAACAACGGATGCAAGCTGTAAGGCAATATGAGATGGCAAACTTCTATAAATGCACAAGTTCATTCTCATTCACTTCATAATACTACGTATCATTTAGATTAATTATATTATTATTATTATTATTATTATTATTATTATTATTAATATATTTATTATTATTATTATTATTATTATTATTATTATTATTATTATTAGTGTTATTATTAGTATTTATACCTAAAATACTACGACGAGGTCATGAGCGGGTCATTTCAAGACAAGTTTTATGAGTAGGATAGGGCTAAGGAAATTATGAGTTATGGCTATGGAGGTGATGGGTATTGTTCATGGGTATGCTTGTGAGGTTAAACTAGTGTTTGTCATCTCCATTGCGTCTACGTACCTTTCCTCCAATATTGAACCTCAATATTGATACGTGAGTACTCCTAATTTAATTTTTACATACTAATAGTGTATCCCTGACTAGTGCTCGAGAAAATAGGATTATGCTTATTTGTACATTTGATATTACCCTTAGATAGGTTATGTTGAATCTTAAAGGTTGTTATACTAGGGATGAAATAAGGTATAAGATATGCATGTCATTGGAAAGCTAGCGAAAAATTAAGAACTTTTCATTTAGATATCGAATGAATTCGATGAACGGTTAGAAAGTTATGAATTAAACAATTAATTTCGTAATTAAAAATGCTGTTAATAATTAGTGAACTAATTTTCTGGGTAATAAAAAGTGGTTATTTGGATTCTACTCGTCGAGTAGATGAATTTTCATATAAAGCACGTCTCGTTTCGTTGAACGGTTGTCAAGTTATGGATAAAAGAAGTTTTGTAAATTTTGATGAAACGTCGATACGGAAACTGAAATTCTCGATGATCTGCGTTGTTTCAGATTAAAACAAAAATACCACTGAATTCTTTGCTGTAAGGTCTAACAAACGACTCTGGCCGTTTGTCAATTTGAGTCTCGACGATTTTTCTAAAAATCGTCAATGTTGACTGTTTGATCACATTTTAAAATTCTAAAAAGAGCTGAAACTTTTTATTAAAAATGTCAGTTTTGTATCAGTTGTCATGGTCGGCCTGATGTATGTTTACTTTTACCAAAAATCATGTTATATCTTTGTGGTAACGAGAATTTGAAGGCTTTGACCGTTTGTCAATCCGAGTTTCGAGGAATTTTCTAAAAATCTCCAAAGTAGGCTACTCGGTCACTTTTGTAAATTTTATTAAAGCTGAAAAATTAACTTTGAAACGCCGAAACCGCGTTGGCAACTACGAGTTGTCTAGTTTTAGTTTACTTCTGTAAAATTTATGCTTAATCTTTTTGGTAATGTGTAACTTTTATCCTTGGACCGTTTATCAATCGGAGTTCCGATAATTTTTCTAAAAATCGCTGAAGTGGTCGTTTAGTCATGTTTGACCGAAAAATCTTTTTTTTGTATAAGTTATTGTATTTTTGCATGCGACCTCGTTTTTACTTTAACCTTTGACTTTTGACCTAACTGAGCATGGGTAATATAACATGTTACTATACTGTTGAGTCAGACTCGAGCATTAGGATTGTGGTACACTATGACTTGGCCTAAATTGTTAGACAAATATTGACCGTCATATAAATATATATAATTAATATAGGTTCGTGAATCCGAGGCCAACCCTACACTTGTTCAATGATGTTATATGTATTTTTACTACAAAATACAGTATGGTGAGTTTCATTTGCCTTTTTACCCTTTATATTTTTGGGCTGAGAATACATGCGCAATTTTTATAAATGATTTACAAAATAGACACAAGTACGTGAAACTACATTCTATGGTTGAATTATCGAAATCGAATATGCCCCTTTTTATTTAGTCTGGTAATCTAAGAATTAGGGAACAGACACCCTAATTGACGCGAATCCTAAAGATAGATCTATCGGGCCCAACAAGCCCCATCCAAAGTACCGGATGCTTTAGTACTTCGAAATTTATATCATGTCCGAAGGAGGATCCCGGAATGATGGGGATATTCTATATGCATATTGTTAATGTCGGTTACCAGGTGTTCAATCCATATGAATGATATTTTTGTCTCTATGCATGGGACGTTTATTTATGAGAATTGGAAATATGAAATCTTGTGGTCTATTAAAATGATGAAAATGAAATGATTACTATAAACTGATGAACTCACCAACCTTTTGGTTGACACTTGAAAGCATGTTTATTCTCAGGTTTGAAAGAGATCTTCCGCTGTGCATTAGCTCATTTTAAAGATATTACTTGGAGTCATTCATGACATATTTCAAAAGACGTTGCATTCGAGTCGTTGAAGTTCATTAAAGATTATTATTAAGTAAATGACAGATTAGGTCATTTATAGTTTGGATATTATGAAATGGTATGCATACATGTCAACTTTCGATGTAATGAAAGATTGTCTTTTAAAAATGAATGCAATGTTTGTAAAATGTATCATTTAGAGGTCAAGTACCTCGCGATGTAATCATATGTTATTGTATTCGTCCCTATGGATTGGGTCGGGTCGTCTCATGTGGTATCAGAGCGGTGGTCTTAGCGAACCAGGTCTGCATTAGTTTGTCTAACTGATAAGTCGTTAGGATGCATTAGTGAGTCTGGACTTCGACCGTGTCTGCATGTCAAAAGTTTTGCTTATCATATTGTGTCGAAAATTATCTTCTTATCATCTGTAGGAAATTACCTGCTTATCATTCTTAAGTCTAGACGCGTTTTTCTGCATTTATTGCATAATAGTGTATAGACGAAATCCTATCTTCACATATCTGTTACTGTGAACTTTGACTGACATTTTTCAAAGATTCCTCCGTAATTTATGGGATTTTGGTAATATATATACATATGTAAATTATGTATTGAAGAATACTAAATCTAATTCCTATAATCTATTTCATATCAAAAATTCATTCCCTTGATCATACGAGATGGAGCCCTCAACCAGTTCGAACTCCTCAGATTACGACAGCTATTCCGATATGGAGTTTCATTCGAGCTCTGACAACAGTGTGACCGGAATGGACCAACCAATCAGCCATCATCTATTCTGGATGAAATGGGGATGGGTTCGTAGTCTCCTCAATCATTGGCGACAAGAAGAAGGTGATCCCTTTCATCCACCAAATTGCCCTCTTGGCAATGAACCTGAAGCACTTACCGGCGAACCTATTCGAGAAACTATTTTCTCTCTCATTTCCAGAGTATCTCGCCACGATTATATACTACACCAAATTTGAGATTATATTTATCCGCTCGTCCGAACCGACCATCACCCCGGTGTGATAGAAGAAGTCAACGAGCTTCGTGCTCGGGTGGTGGCTTTGGAAAATACGGTGCGGAGGTTACAAACATCATCAGCAGCACCAGCAGCATAACCGGTACCACCAGTAACATCCACATCGCAAGCCTCAAAACCATAAGCTCCAGCAGCATCACCGGCATCAACAGCACCACCATCAACAACAGGATCATTACCACCACCAACAATCACATCCGCATCACACACCTCAATATCCCAATCTATATATCGGATATCAACGTCACACGCACCAAAGATACCAAGGAGTACCAACAACAACAAATGATGAAGTATTGATTCATAACTTCATCAGAGAAACATTCTGTGGTGATTATGTAATCTCTAAAGTTTTAGAGATTATCTATCTCAGCCTTAATCAAAAACTAGATGAGTGGACAGAGATGATAGAGAGAAGAACCGAAACCCTAACAAGACTAGTGCGTAAGGTACAAGCTAGACTTGTTTTACCAACAACATCAGCAGTACCAATAGCCTCACCAACACAGTCAAATGCTGTCAACATCGTGAGAATCGTCAACACCTCCAACCTCACAAGCTTCGCCAGTTCAAGAATCACTGTGGAAATCATTACGAATTAATAACGAGTATATTGTATCAACGAGTTATGAAGTATTAACTCAGTTCCTCCAAAGAATTTATATGTATATCCTATATATATATATAAAAAAAATAAATAAATAAAAAAAAAAAAAATTTTTTAACCATAATAAATCTTTCTGTACTAAGCTATTATGTATGGAACTTAACTATCCGGTTAATTCATATTACTAATATGCTATGATGTACAGTCTTCATTAACAATTTAATCATTGTTAACCACAATCTCTGCTTCAATTCAACGAATTCCGTCTCATAATAAGTCAAGTGTATCATTCAATAACATGTTTGATTTTACACTTTCATCTTCGATGCACTCGAAACTTACTGGAAAACAACATTCGTACCTTGCGAAGTTAGCAAGAGTTCTATTAGCATCAGCATGATTCACTAAGGAAATACCTATAAATATTGAAGTATTGACTACATTAGTGAAATACTCCGCAAAGATTATGAAATCTCTAATGTTTTAGAGAAAATTCATTTCTAATTCAAGCCGAAAATCAAAGGAGCTTAGTATGATATTAACTCATTGAATCTGTATTACATCTGAAGAAAATATACTCACATATATTTTCATAAAGATTGTAATGAAAATTCTTGTTCAAAATATTATTTGAGAAATTTTTTTTTAACGGGTAGGTAATACCCGAGAGATATATAAAATCACAATTAATATGTTATGTTCTTCAATTCTGATTTGACAATCATCAACTATACCAATATACATTCTTTTATAAAAATCAAAACAACCATACTCATTCGAATCTAATTACATATTCTGATTTTTGGGAATTTCAGAATTCAACTCGAGATACAACTAAAATCATCACTCTTAGATCCTTACAATTTTTCAAAGCTATACCTTGACTTCAAAACTGTGATAGAACATCACTTTTAATCGTAACACTCAGATGAATATGAAAATCATTCGGGATTCAAGACGATTTCATCATTTAGATATTGACTATGACAATCTGCAATTAAAACCCTTCGAAATTCTAGAAGACACTTCAAATAATAAACAATTGAGATGATGATCCAACCACACGTTACCCGAAGTTTTGTACCTGAAAAACTCTCGAAACCAAAGTCATAATCTAACATGTACCCACGTCGAATTCTTTATCATTTATTAGCAAAAACAACATTTCGATTCCTTTTCAAAGTAGCCAATTTTGTCACAGCTCCAGCAAGTCAACTTCGATTTTTCAGTCGGACCAGTCTTATTATAACCTTGATAGATACGTTGCCCTTTCGTCATTATTACTGGGGAATCTTTCATATTCCACCCTATTACCACCAGCGTTTAATCATCTAAAACACGATTCTTCTGAACCCACCTCGGATTGCTAACCAAAGATTCAGATATTAGCATTAAATGCAGAGGAAACATAAAAATTGTAGATGGTTTAAACGGTCAAAAGTTTGATGATAAAAGATAGTGAGATGGTAAAGCTCAGAAAAAGAAAGGATTTGGTACTGAAAAACGGATTGAGCAAAGTATGAAGGAAGCCGTGGACAAATCACAGAGACTGAATCTGCCTTCAAAGGATCCAAATGATTCAGTGCCTGCTAAACTCGTTAGCAAACACCTTACTTCTTATTCTAAACCTTCACAGACAGATATTCTTCATCATTATCATATCTTAAATGTTATAAGATATCTTCGTATCTTCCATTATACATATTCTCCATATATTTGGAGATATTTTCACAACTATTCTTATCAAGTATCATTTATCTCTCCGTAATATCTGCAAACATAAAAGAAACCGTGTTAGTTTCTAAATTCTGAAAAATTCGAATATGAATGTTTTTGAAGTAGTGTTGGGAACTGATGCATGAGTTAGTATAATATAATGACACTTGATCAACGTCATTATATTACAGTAATTCATGCTGAGTTTCTAATGGATGTGATGATTCACAGGACATACCGTCATCATGTACCATTTACACGACTCTTACATTCTATCTAATCTCTAAATATATCAAGAAAATATTTCTTAATGATTCGGTCTTTTTCAGGGTATTTTGGTAATTTAACAAATCAGGATTTACCATTACCCTTTCCTTCTTAGAACAATTACTATATTCCTTCTTAAATCCATACATATGAATTCCGGACCATTACAAGAGCTATTTAATCGCAAGAAGAAGAAACGAAAGGACAAAGCTTCGAAATGGAAATGTGGGGTATAAACCGCAGCAAATAGAAGAGAGCATTAACTGGGGATGACGATGACTATAGAAGACGGAAGCAGGGACATCGAAATATAAGGGAAGGTGTAAAATCTAACAACAACCCGGAAATTACAACCCGTATATATCAATGCATATAGCAATGTAAAGACATGGAAGAACTAGAAACACTATAAACCCAAGAGTATAGTAGAAGTAAATAGATTCTTCCGGTGGCAGATTAAAAAGAAGAATGAAAGATATGAAGGTTAGGAGTATATCAAGGATCAGGATAGGATGGAGCATAATTAATGAATACTTTAAAGTATGAATTGAGGAAGGAAGAATAGGAGATGTGAGTTGTAAGGAAATGGAGAGGGTGGATTTATAGAATAATATTCGACAAAGAAAATCAAAGCAGATTATCGCGTTTAACCAAAGAAGATCTGAATCTCCTTAATTACCGAAGAACCAAATCTTATTACGAAGATTTTCTTTAAATCCCTTAAATTCCGGAAATCAATCATGACTACGTCATCAGTTAAAACGCTTCTATATTTACTCATTCCACTCTTTGCTAGCTTCACTTATAATCTTCGCATAATCAAATTGGGTTATCTATATTACTCGATGATGATAAAACTCTATGTATCAGCTTACATTCGTCATAATAACATCCTTACTGTTAGTCATGACGAACTCTATCAAATTTCGGGACGAAATTTCTTTTAACGGGTAGGTACTGTGATGACCCGGAAATTTCCGATCAAATTTAAACTTTAATCTTTATATGTTCCCGACACGATGAGCAAAAATATGTAATGTTGAGTCTCGAAATTTTGAAAACTATATTCATATAATCAATTACCCTTTGACCATGCCTAGCGATTCACGAACAATTATATATACATATACATATGTGTGATTATTAAATTGAGATATATTATATAAAACATCGAACGGATTAGTGGATATGATTATAAGCTATGAGATCTATTTTATGAACCTGGAAGTACTATTAAGGTATTGAATAGATAATACTTTACATGAATATATTTGTTCGATGTAAGTTTATCGACGAGATTAAAAGATAATATCAAATGATTGAATTATCAGATACATTGAATTATGATTAAGAGTATCTGTTAGGAGGTCCACTTTGAATTAGGTAACCCTTATTATTAACCGTATTCGAAAAATGGTAAAGTGAGTTATAAGTAAAGACAAATGTGTCAATTAACGAGAACTAGCCAAATGTTAGTGGAGTTTTCTGTTCGACTTTCTATATAAACGTTAACTAGTTAACCTTCCTATTATTTAGAGTGAAAGTGAAACTTTGGGAATATAGTTATATTATTTAGAAAGTTTAAGGAAAACAAACTAAACGTTGACGCATAAGGAAATTATATTTTTTTTAAAGTATAAACGTTATAGGATATAATATTATAAACGATCTTCAAATATACTTTGAAATATAATTAAAATCTAAATATTTTATTAAAGTATTTCAAACCTATATATTATAAATATATTTTAATTTATTCAAAAGACGTTTTGGTTTAAGTTAATGTTATTAAGTATACTTTGATAACTAACGAGGGTATGAATTATAAAAGTAAATGACCAAAACACTCAAAAGATTAAGTTACACTCCGAGTGGGTTAGTTTTTAATTAATTTAAGTCTAGTTATTAATAAAGGTACATGTCACAAAACGTTTAATTTAAAATAAAATATTTTGACAAACAACGAGACTTGGATTTATAGAAGGAAATGACCACAACGCTCAACTTTATAAGTTATATTTTTATAAAGGTAATTTATTGTTATGTAAGTCTAATTTTTGTAAAAGGTACACGTCACGTAATATAAAGGGCTAGTTTTCTAAACGTACGAAAGTGCGCCCGAAAAACGGAAAGTGGTACATGAGTCGTGAGACCATGACCGTGTCATTTTTGTAAAAATTATATTTTTATCATGAGCGTAAATATAATATAATATTTAATTAATTCTAAAGATTAAATATATTATATATAAAATATATATAAAGTTATAAGTGATACGTAATATGTAAAATAGGGTGTCGGCAAGATTAAAACAACGGATGCAAGCTGTAAGGCAATATGAGATGGCAAACTTCTATAAATGCACAAGTTCATTCTCATTCACTTCATAATACTACGTATCATTTAGATTAATTATATTATTATTATTATTATTATTATTATTATTATTATTAATATATTTATTATTATTATTATTATTATTATTATTATTATTATTATTATTATTAGTGTTATTATTAGTATTTATACCTAAAATACTACGACGAGGTCATGAGCGGGTCATTTCAAGACAAGTTTTATGAGTAGGATAGGGCTAAGGAAATTATGAGTTATGGCTATGGAGGTGATGGGTATTGTTCATGGGTATGCTTGTGAGGTTAAACTAGTGTTTGTCATCTCCATTGCGTCTACGTACCTTTCCTCCAATATTGAACCTCAATATTGATACGTGAGTACTCCTAATTTAATTTTTACATACTAATAGTGTATCCCTGACTAGTGCTCGAGAAAATAGGATTATGCTTATTTGTACATTTGATATTGCCCTTAGATAGGTTATGTTGAATCTTAAAGGTTGTTATACTAGGGATGAAATAAGGTATAAGATATGCATGTCATTGGAAAGCTAGCGAAAAATTAAGAACTTTTCATTTAGATATCGAATGAATTCGATGAACGGTTAGAAAGTTATGAATTAAACAATTAATTTCGTAATTAAAAATGCTGTTAATAATTAGTGAACTAATTTTCTGGGTAATAAAAAGTGGTTATTTGGATTCTACTCGTCGAGTAGATGAATTTTCATATAAAGCACGTCTCGTTTCGTTGAACGGTTGTCAAGTTATGGATAAAAGAAGTTTTGTAAATTTTGATGAAACGTCGATACGGAAACTGAAATTCTCGATGATCTGCGTTGTTTCAGATTAAAACAAAAATACCACTGAATTCTTTGCTGTAAGGTCTAACAAACGACTCTGGCCGTTTGTCAATTTGAGTCTCGACGATTTTTCTAAAAATCGTCAATGTTGACTGTTTGATCACATTTTAAAATTCTAAAAAGAGCTGAAACTTTTTATTAAAAATGTCAGTTTTGTATCAGTTGTCATGGTCGGCCTGATGTATGTTTACTTTTACCAAAAATCATGTTATATCTTTGTGGTAACGAGAATTTGAAGGCTTTGACCGTTTGTCAATCCGAGTTTCGAGGAATTTTCTAAAAATCTCCAAAGTAGGCTACTCGGTCACTTTTGTAAATTTTATTAAAGCTGAAAAATTAACTTTGAAACGCCGAAACCGCGTTGGCAACTACGAGTTGTCTAGTTTTAGTTTACTTCTGTAAAATTTATGCTTAATCTTTTTGGTAATGTGTAACTTTTATCCTTGGACCGTTTATCAATCGGAGTTCCGATAATTTTTCTAAAAATCGCTGAAGTGGTCGTTTAGTCATGTTTGACCGAAAAATCTTTTTTTTGTATAAGTTATTGTATTTTTGCATGCGACCTCGTTTTTACTTTAACCTTTGACTTTTGACCTAACTGAGCATGGGTAATATAACATGTTACTATACTGTTGAGTCAGACTCGAGCATTAGGATTGTGGTACACTATGACTTGGCCTAAATTGTTAGACAAATATTGACCGTCATATAAATATATATATAATTAATATAGGTTCGTGAATCCGAGGCCAACCCTACACTTGTTCAATGATGTTATATGTATTTTTACTACAAAATACAGTATGGTGAGTTTCATTTGCCTTTTTACCCTTTATATTTTTGGGCTGAGAATACATGCGCAATTTTTATAAATGATTTACAAAATAGACACAAGTACGTGAAACTACATTCTATGGTTGAATTATCGAAATCGAATATGCCCCTTTTTATTTAGTCTGGTAATCTAAGAATTAGGGAACAGACACCCTAATTGACGCGAATCCTAAAGATAGATCTATCGGGCCCAACAAGCCCCATCCAAAGTACCGGATGCTTTAGTACTTCGAAATTTATATCATGTCCGAAGGAGGATCCCGGAATGATGGGGATATTCTATATGCATATTGTTAATGTCGGTTACCAGGTGTTCAATCCATATGAATGATATTTTTGTCTCTATGCATGGGACGTTTATTTATGAGAATTGGAAATATGAAATCTTGTGGTCTATTAAAATGATGAAAATGAAATGATTACTATAAACTGATGAACTCACCAACCTTTTGGTTGACACTTGAAAGCATGTTTATTCTCAGGTTTGAAAGAGATCTTCCGCTGTGCATTAGCTCATTTTAAAGATATTACTTGGAGTCATTCATGACATATTTCAAAAGACGTTGCATTCGAGTCGTTGAAGTTCATTAAAGATTATTATTAAGTAAATGACAGATTAGGTCATTTATAGTTTGGATATTATGAAATGGTATGCATACATGTCAACTTTCGATGTAATGAAAGATTGTCTTTTAAAAATGAATGCAATGTTTGTAAAATGTATCATTTAGAGGTCAAGTACCTCGCGATGTAATCATATGTTATTGTATTCGTCCCTATGGATTGGGTCGGGTCGTCTCATATCCTCCTAAGCACATTATTTTCTTACCGACATCTCGCGATGTTAGGTACCGTGGGAGGCTTGGCTTGACCAATTGCGGGGTAGCCCGTGCGTTTTTAGCACACATGTTCGCTCGATATATCTTTCGTGCTCGGCTCCCACTTGATTCCCGGTTTCTTTGAAGACTATATATTACGATTCATTTTCTCTACCTCATTATTATGGTACGCAATTCGAGACTATATTTAGCTACTTTGTTCATTTAATTGTTTGAGGTTTGGGAAGTTAATTTTGGGAAATGCAAGTGGGAGCCATGGTTGATATTTACTCCAAAACCGTACCCACGCTAGTTGCTTGATTAGCTCATGTTCGTTTGGTTCTACACATACTTTTGAAGATGTATTATATGGTAGAAGATTATTTTCGAGTCGGTATTGCTTGAGGACAAGCAAGACTCTAGTGTGGGGTGATTTGATATTGCATAATTCAACTACGTTTATCTTAGCAATATCCGTCATATTTTGGTCCTTTGGATATGGTTTGAAGGCGTTTTGATGACATTTATGAAGAATTGAGTTCGAGAGCTACAAAGATGATAAAGTTGAATATTTAAGCGTTTTAAGGTGATTTAAATGGAGAAGTCTGTATTGCAAAAGGCTATAATTTTTGTGTTTATGTTTTCTTGAGATGCTCCACAAGTTGACGTCTACAAGTGAACAAATGGATGTAATATTCTAAGCAACAAAAAAGATGGACCTTTGTTGATTATTTAATTAATGGGCTGTGTAGTCCCAGTTTTTCAATGGATTAGAGGATCATGTAGTAGATATGGACTGGACTTTTACACATGCGAACATCTTTCAAAAAAATTAGCTACAAGAATTAAAACCTAGAGACTTGTGATATAAATATAAATAATCGGATGAACTGAAAAAAGAGAGGGTGCTGCGTAGGTGGTTTGACGGCTCTCACAGCCGACCCGTTGAGGGTTTTTGCTCGATATTTAACAAGAGAAAAGAGAAGGCACAAAAATAAAAAAATTGTTGGTCAAACAGGTGGTCCCACCCTTGTTACTTCTGTCGACATTCAAGAAGACAAGAGGAAGGAGTTTTCAATTGTTGGTGTACAAGCAAAGTGGTGGACCCTCCTGGGTATTGAGTTTGATCAGAGAACAAAGGAAAAAGGAACTTGGTTTAATTTGTAACTCTTGTCTTTTACTCCTTCAGTTTTACTCATACTCCTTACTCATTATTTTTTTGGTGATATTTTTTTACGACACATATTATTATAGCTACTTTAATTTATTTATTCATGTCTATGTGGATGATAAATTTTGTATGCATTATTAATTTGTGTTTGTCTTCAATCTATAATATGATCATGAGCTAAATATTTTATGTTCATCTAGATTAATAACCTTAGTGTTGGATGATTTATTTTATAGTTATATGATTTTTGCATGATAAATTAGAGTTTGGATAAAGAACCACACTTGTGGGTGTTAGATGTATGTTATGAGATTGATTAGTGTACTTGTTTGGACAAAGGGAACCCTGTTTCAATTTAGTACATTAATTTTCAATTGATTTGTCTTAATTAGTTGGGTGCTTACTGGACCAAGGGGGTAAATTGAGTAACATATGTTGAACAAAACAGGGGTGAATTGTGTGGAGCGAACGCGTAACCAATTTAATCTAAATCTCTAAATTAATTAATTACTTAGTCACAAGCAACGAGGTCTTTGGTGAGAGGGAACCCTAAGCCGATAAATCCTAGCTTGAGTGTTCGTAAAAGAGAACTCTAAACGAACTGACTTAGTAATTACATGCATTTTATCTCTATAACTTGTGCTTAATACTATATCACCTTACACTGAGGGTAAAAGATCTAGGCGAGCATTTCTTTGTCTATTGAATTCAAAACTATCTTTAATTTGTTTGTTGAGTCTGCATTTATTTTTCTATAAACTTAAAAACACAAAAATATTGTTTTTTATTTTATTCACCTTCTATTGACAATCCAGTCGTTAAAAGGAAAACCCCTATCTTTGTCATTTTCTTATTTCTATAAGTCTAGTTAATTACATTTAGTTTAATAATCTTAAATTGCACTTAATACTGTCCTTGGAACGATCTTGGATTTTACCAGATTCTATACTGCTACACGATCGGGTACACTGCCCGTTAGTGTGTAATAATCTCTTTAACCGGTATTTTCCTTATATAAATTATAGACGCGATTTTACACATCAATGGTTAAGAGTGTTGATGTCGAGTGAGAGGTCTTGGGTTCGAGCCTAGTCTGAGGCATTTTTTTAAGGAAAGCTTTAGAGGTAGTTATTTGTTATTATTATTATTATTATTTTTATTGTTATTTTTTTTTTATTATTATTATTATTATTATTATTATTATTATTATTATTATTATTATTATTATTATTATTATTATTATTATTAGTATAAGTATCATTATTATTTTCATAATTATTAAAACTATCATTTTTATTAAAACTATCATTTATCATTATTATTATTAATATATTATAACAAATAAAGATTTTGTACATAAAAATATATTTTTCTACGTATACTATAGTTATATTAATATTACCTATAATTATATTTTAAACATAATAACATCTTTATTATATATATATACAAAATAAAATATATAAATAAAATATATATTGGAAATTAGTAACAAAATCTGTATAAACTACAACCCTAAATATATAAATATTATATAATTAATAGATGGAATTATTTGATTACCATTATATGTGTTAATATATACATAAATGATATAGGTTCGTGAATCCGAGGTCAACCCTACACTTGTTAAATGACGTCATATGTATTTTTACTACAAAATACAGTATGGTGAGTTTCATTTGCTCCCTTTTTAAATGCTTTTGCAATATATATTTTTGGGACTGAGAATACATGCGCTACTTTTATAAATGCTTTACGAAATAGACACAAATACTGAAAACTACATTCTATGGTTAAATTATCGAAATCGAATATGCCCCTTTTTATTAAGTCTGGTAATCTAAGAATTAGGGAACAGACACCCTAATTGACGCGAATCCTAAAGATAGATCTATCAGGCCCAACAAGCCTCATCCAAAGTACCGGATGCTTTAGTACTTCGAAATTTATATCATGTCCGAAGGAGGATCCCGAAATGATGGGGATATTCTTATATGCATATTGTGAATGTCGGTTACCAGGTGTCCAATCCATATGAATGATATTTTTGTCTCTATGCATGGGACGTATGTTCATGAGAAATGGAAATATGAAATCTCGTGGTCTATTAAAATTATGAAATGATTATTTATGTTAAACTAATGAACTCACCAACCTTTTGGTTGACACTTGAAAGCATGTTTATTCTCAGGTACGAAAAAAATCTTCCGCTGTGCATTTGATCATTTTAAAGATATTACTTGGAGTTATTCATGACATATTTTAAAAAAGACGTTGCATTCGAGTCGTTGAGTTCATCAAGATTATTATTAAGTCTATTATAGTTGAATATATTATGAAATGGTATGCGTGTCGTCAACTTTCGATGTAAAGTAAGTTTGTCTTTTAAAAACGAATGCAATGTTTGTAAAATGTATCATATAGAGGTCAAGTACCTCGCGATGTAATCAACTATTGTGAATCGTTTGTAATCGATATAGACTTCGTCCAGATGGATTAGGACGGGTCTCTATATTTTTTCTGTGCAAATTTCGCAAGATCATCAATACTTCGGTTGTTTTCATTCGCTACTTAAACAACATTTTGATCTTTTGTATGTTAAAACAGCAACAAAGCAAAGACGGAATGATTCTTGCGAATTGTTCTGCTATTGGCATGGAACCATATGTACATCTAACACCAGTTTCCAAGGTTCTTTTTTTAACAATATGTTTGTGAAAATGATTTTGTGCGTTTTTCATTATAAGTTTTGTAATGATTGATTCGGTTTTCAATTGTTGGCAGTTGCTGGTTCTCCTTATGATACTTGGCAACGTTAAAGGAATAAGAAATGGTAATGGATTAGGTTCTCTTAAAGATTTTCGAATCAAGTATCGATAAGTTGCAGTAAGTAGTTTCTTAGTATTGCTTCTATAATTATATTGTGCTCATTCTGCTAAATGTCAGGTACCACCAAAAATCATAATTGATTTAGAAATTTAACCATTTGTTCGACATTTTTATAGATATGGACAGAACATTTTCAATGAGAGGGTTACAGTTGCTAATAGCCATGTTGACAGGTACTATCGAACTCAATTTGTTGTGTATATGTGATGCAACCTTTGTTGACTGTTTGGTTCAGTAACTAATTCTATTTTTATAACTTCAAGTAGCCGATATATATTACTATATGTTTGCTTTATTAGAGCTGATTGTTAATGTTGTTTGGAATATGGAAGAATGAAACGAGTTAATATGCAACATTATACAAATCTTCTAGGTTTTTATGGTCTCCTCATTCAACTGAATTGGGTCAAAATGAGCAGAAAGCTGGGTCGGACTGAAATGATCAAGTACTTTACTTTATTATTTCAGATTTCAGATAGATACAGATTGGTGGATAGAGAATGCATGTGGTCTTATGGGCTCGCAGGTATTAAACACATGAAACTTATTAAACACAACTTTGTTAGTTCTACTCGAATTGTGTCTATCGAACTGCCTCTAATGTTACGTATTTTAGATTGTCAAAGAAAACAGAGGCTCAAGTTTCTTACAGAGGTACTATTCAGGTTCGAATTCTCCATGAATGGAACTTTTAAGTAGGGTTTGATCCCGTTATCTATGACGTCGTCAGTGGTTTCTCGCACTCAAATAGTTCTCTTTATCTTTCACTTTAGCTTAATGATTTAGGTTTGTTGTATCATTTTTTTATTAATTTTATATTTTTGTTTTTATTATTTGAAACACATTTTTCGGGTATGTAATGAATACTCTGGCATGTAATTTAACTATATGATAAGACCATCAACAAATGATGGTCGTTTTTGGATGCCACTTCGGTTTGTATGCCCCAAAAAACATGAAGTAAAATGTGTCGTCTAAATGATTACATACACAAATGTATACATATATGATTGTCGTTTTTGGAGGCTATAATTGTTTTTGGCTGTAGTTTGTATGCCCCAAAAAAATGAAGTAAAATGTGCCGTCTAAATCGATAGTTGCGTTAAAATCGCATAAACCTTAAAGTAGCAACGCGCGAACCCTCAATTCTTGTTATTAAACACTGATAACATTTTACAATGTTTGGTTGTTAAAATTTAAAGCATAGGGACTACATTGCACATGTATGTTATTAGAAGGCATCTGAGGGTTTTTAAGAATACCTCAGGTTTTACAACTATATACGTACAACATATACGTACAACTATACGTACCTACATAAAATACATACATGTACTTATATATATTAGGTCATAACTTAACCCAAAACCTCTTCCATCAAGGGTTTACACTATTCCACCTCTTCAACCTCACTTCCAATTTCTAGGGTTTCATTAGGGTTTCCTTTTCTCTCGCCATGAGCAACAATAAGAAAGAGCAGCTAGACATGTCCGATCTCGGCGCTTCGTTACCGGCCGCCGCCGCCGGTACGGTCAACTTTCACCGCCGTTAACTTCTAAATTAAAGTACTTTTTCTTACAATAACACTAATTGAATTACTTTTCGTCTATTTTGTAGCGCTTAGTGCTGAGGATCGTGCTGGTCTCGTAAACGCCCTCAAGGTTTATATTATTCATTACATACGGTGGTTTATAATAACGATGATGTTTGATTTTAGTTTACTGATTTTATGGATTTTATTTTGTACTTTTATCAATGTCTTATTAACAGAATAAACTTCAAAATTTAGCTGGGGAACACTCCGATGTACTTGAGAATTTGACTCCGTCAGTTAGGAAAAGAGTTGAGGTTTTAAGAGATATTCAGGTAAAAGGAGAATTAATTGCTTATTATCATTAATTAGTTGCAGATGTTAATACACTGGTATTATTGTTACATATTGTTGAATTATGGATAGTTATATATGACTTTTAATATACATGTATTTATGTTTAATATTTAATATAGTTGTGAATGGCTGTATGCTGCATTTAGTTGTACATATTATTATGCATTTTAATTTAATGACAAATTGATGAACCAGAACAA
The DNA here is from genome assembly GCF_046630445.1 of Rutidosis leptorrhynchoides. NCBI lineage: Eukaryota > Viridiplantae > Streptophyta > Magnoliopsida > Asterales > Asteraceae > Rutidosis > Rutidosis leptorrhynchoides. The sequence continues at coordinate 597,369,347 of NC_092336.1, read as the reverse complement.
ATAACTTTGCCTAATGCTAACTGTTTCTGTTTCGTTTTCAGAGCGAACATGATGAGATAGAAGCAAAGTTTTTTGAAGAGAGAGCAGCACTGGAGTTGAAATATCAGAAACTGTATGAGCCATTATACTCAAAGGTATGGATATATATTTTTCCGCCGACTTGTGTATATGATATTGTTTGTTATATATCATGATAAATTAACAGCCTTTGTGGTTAGGATATGTAAGTTGTAAGATGGGATAATTAACATTTTAGAAGTGTACAAACAGATGCAAGTTGAGTCACTTAATTACGCATTTCTCTCATGTGACATGTTTGAATCAAGATTTAGATATGAAGTGTAAGAGAGTATATAAATACTTATTTGCAGGGAAGCTTTATAAGACTTATACAATAGCAGACAAAACTTTGACAATGATCTTATTTCTTGTTCCCTTAAATCTTGACCGTAACCGTTGCTTGCAACAACCTTGAATATAATGTTTTTATAATATAGGCAAAAACGTCTTAATTTTTTTGGTATCAAACATATAGACACATATAGCAATACTGAACACATGTAGCAATGAGCTGAAAGGTGTTTGTAGTTACTTGACAGGCCAGTTGGGCTGTTTTTGAAATGTAGGTTATAATTTGCTCTATATACGACAGTGTATGCTAAATAATGATGTTCTGAAATGCAGAGATATGATATCGTGAATGGTGTTGTTGAAGTCGATGGTGTAAAGGATGAAGCCGCAAATGACCAGTCAACTGATAAAGAAGGTAACATAGTTCGTATATGATCTGACCTTTATTACCGTTTTTAGAAACCTGCTTCATTATTTTTATCAATTTTTCAGAAAAGGGTGTGCCTGATTTTTGGCTAACTGCAATGAAGACCAATGAAATATTGGCCGAGGAGGTATGAACTTGCTACTAAACTCTACTCTTTGCTATATAATTTTCTATATCTGTGGTGTTTGTTTATGGACTAAACTGAGTATAAAACTGGCATTAATTAGATCTCAGAACGAGATGAAGATGCTCTCAAATATCTGAAGGATATTAAGTGGTGCAGGATGAACGACCCTAAGGGTTTTAAGCTTGAGTTCTTTTTTGATACCAATCCATATTTTAAGAACTCGGTTTTGACGAAAGTGTATCATATGATTGATGACGATGAGCCTATTCTAGAGAAGGCAATAGGGTAATCCTTTCTATACGCATTTCATTTCACAGTTATATTACTATTATAGCAAACTTTTTTTTAACCCCATGTTATACTTGTAATTTGCAGGACAAGTATCGAATGGTTACCAGGGAAATGTTTAACACAGAAGATCTTAAAAAAGAAGCCTAAGAAGGGGTCAAAGAACGCTAAGCCTATCACAAAGACTGAAAAGTGTGAAAGTTTCTTTAATTTTTTTAACCCTCCACAAGTACCTGAAGATGAGGACGATATTGATGAAGAGGCGGTAAGATCTTTCTTTAACTTTCATTTTTGGCTGTTGATGAGAGGTTGAAATGTCAACCCTTTCACTTATGAATGGTTCGATTTGTGTTATATATCATTAATATAGGTTGAAAGAGGTCAATTTTAACACGTTGAAAGATGTCCAAAATGTATTTTGTTAAAGCATTAAACTTCCTAAAACGTTATCAATACTTTTTTAAATGGTTTACCTTTTCATTTTCTTTTAAAAAATATTCAACATTCTGTTTGTTTATAAACTTTTAAGCCAAAAGGTGTTCCAAGTCCAAAGGGACCCTGTCTATTTGTAGCCAACCAGGCCAATTGTTGATTGATGTATGTATGCTAAATGTTACCATTATATACCCCTATCATTTCAGGCTGAAGAACTTCAGAATCAAATGGAGCAAGACTATGACGTTGGGTGAGTGATACAAACACCTTAACGCCACTTATATTTTTTTTTTTTTTTACTAAGATAACATTAAAGCCAGAAACTGGCTCTATGGCACCATGTATCTGCATCGGAAATCCTCACACCTGATATGATCATATTACTTGCTATGCAGTTCAACCATACGAGACAATAATCCCTCATGCAGTTTCCTGGTTCACTGGTGAGGCTGTCGAAGAGGATGGGTTTGATGGTATTGAAGAAGACGATGAAGATGATGACGGTGAAGATGATGAAGATCTTGATGATGAAGATGACGAGGATGACGAAGATGAAGATGACGAGGATGACGAAGATGAAGAGGAAAGCAAGAGTAAGAGGAAACCCAAGGTAAAATTTTGTTCGATTTCCTTTTTGTGCCAACACACAACTTTACATCATATGCCATATATAATAGTACTACCAATACATAATACGTTGTTTTTTATATTTTAATGCATGTAATATTGCAGTATTCTGCAGGCAAGGTATGGGTATGAATATGATATGGTCTTTTTTATTATACAGAATACTATTTTTTAGAGGTTGGAAGGCAAAATGAGTGGGTCGGGTGTGATGTGCAACATATAAGAGGGTTCTGCTGTTATGGGAATAGTGATAAATTTTTAGTTATTGTCAATACTTTGTCCATTGTTTTGAATTGAATGTTATAATAACTTAATCGTAAAATATGTTTTCAAGAATTCTTTATCAGTTTTCGTTTAAAAGTTTTCATGCATTTGAGTGCATTTTGTGTCTCCTCTAGTGTTGTTGAATTTATATTTAGTAGGAGATGAGTCGTTTTATAAGTTTGTCGATGTTGAATTTGCAGAAGGGAAGCATTCCACAAGGTGGTGCTACCGGTGAACAGGGTGAACGACCTCCTGAATGCAAGCAACAGTAACTCTTTTAAGTGTTGGTTTCAGAATTTTGGTCTATTATCTTTAAGTTCGTTTTCTTTGTGTACGAGGGGAGTCCTATTTAATTGTTAAAATGTCAAGTTTGTATGTTAGGTTATGATCTTGATTGCTCTGAAGAACAATTTGAATATGTTTTGTTTGTTTCATCTTGTTGGGTATGTTTCTGAAACTTCTGTACCATTTTTGTTATAATTATTGGATGTCTTGCCTTTTAGTAGTGATGTAGTCCAAGTGAACACCATTATGTGTATTGGTGGGTTGGATGTTAAAAAATTCGCTTTGATTTACTGCTCTGTTTACAATCCCTTTGAATCCACTTCTTGATTCACAATCGAGAGTTTAGCACCATCTTCCTCTAAATTTGATACAATATCTGATTACACCAACTTTCTTGACACTTCAAGAACAACAAATGCTCCCTAATCACTAGAGTATCAAAATTATTCTTGCCACTACAAAAATGCAAATGAAATCTTTTTCACTCAAGAACTACAACATAAAACTAGTGGAGGACCCGCGAATTCGCGGGGCTATGTGAGTGTTTGTACAGAAATAATGTTTATAATTATTGTATTTAATGTATGTGAGTGTTTGTACAGAAATAATGTTTATAATTATTGTATTTAATGTAAGTAGTTATGTTAGTTGTTCTGTATCCAATGTATGTACTTGAAATTTAAAATCCAACCATATATGTCTTTAAAAATTTTTAAAAGTTGAACATAATATAAAATACTTAAACAGTTATTGTAGACATATAAAAAGCATTGGTAATGAAAACCAAAAACATATTTATTATATAAAAATCTAGAAGGAAATGTAGTCATTGAAATGCAACATAAAAACAAATTAAAAAGTTTGTTTTAGGCGTTTGACTCGTGTGGTTGCACTATCAGACCACGTTTATTGTAGCATGAGTATTACGTGTTGAAAAAACACATGTTATATTTATTCAAAAATTTGACAATGCATCAAATAAGAATGGTTGAATCTTTGGTATTTTGAGAGATGCAACTGCATCAAATGTTTGTCGACTTGGTGTGTATTCAACAAGAAGGTTATTTAGGGTTGGACTCTTACGCCTAACGGAACTTGAATTCGAAAAACATTGTCGAACAAAATTCTTTTTTTGTGAAATGACAAATTAAATATAAAATCATGAATCGTAAATACATATCCAAAAAAATAATTGTATAAATTAGTATATATGTGAAGTCTAAATTATAATGTATGAATTTGACTACAGATTTTCAATGTATATAATGGTTTTCACCTGGTATGGTATCGGTGGTTGGAAAACAATGACCTCATCTAAAAGGTTGACTGACTCAACTTCTTCAAGTTGTTTTTTGTTAATCACCTCCATATAGACCTTTATAAAAGTGACCATAAGATAATGGACTGACACAAATACAACCCATTTTTTTTTATCATTCAATATTACCTATCCACATTCAAGATCAACAACCAAAAATTAATTATTCAAAGTTACATATCCCAAAGTGAAAGCAGAAAATTACTATCACATCCTAAAAAAGCAAGTTTTATACTTAACTGTACCCATCTATTTGAATAGATGGCTTCAGAATTTTTAAGATCAATCAACTTTACATCATTATTAGCCTACTTATTTTGACCCCTCTAAGTTTTATACTCAGCTGTACCCATCTTTACAATAAAATCAGTCCAACTCTACCTGCATATCTAGATGGATAGTTCAACACTGGCATTCCTAATACATATAATTTGTGCTTCTCTTTTTGGATCAATCTATACATGAATACAAAAACAGTAAAGAACATATATACGACTGCCATGAATCGATGTAATTGAGCAAATAGAGTAGCACACATCACCAAAACTTTGAATTGAACCAAAATCATAGTTTACGTCTTTAAAGAAAGAACAATAGTAAAACAACTTAATAACTTTCGGAATATTTACTTTCAGAATATAACATGAGGCCAAAAAACGCATTAAAATTTGGTAAGAACTGAAATAATATACTTCCGGATTTAGAGGTTGAAGTTGTATTCGTTGACCCGATCACATTTGCCACACTTGAAATCCAGAGACGGTATATAAAAATATAAAAATTGTGCATTAATCAAAACATGTAAACAATAAAACAAAAGATATTATCCCACAAAAATAACACAAACAACAAATCATACCAAAGGAGGCAGATGCAAGATTATCCATACGTTGTTCACCGGTTGTAGACCTCAGATTACCTTGTTTGTATCTCAAATCCGAAGTCTATTATTAATCTACTGAAACTCTAGGTTGTATAGAACTGCTACATAATAATCAATCAGGGCAGTGAAAATCAAGCAGAAAAATCAAATATACAAACAAAAATTGCACTAAACAGAAAAAGATAAATTTGTAAGTAGCCCCAGAATTGAAGATTAATCGAATACCTTTTCTGTAAGTAGCCCCAGGTTGTAATGCTCCCAAGCGTAATGAACCCGAATTTGATTAGTATCAACAAAATGGATGGTGAAAATTTGAAAACACATTTACTCATTTAGTTCCACCACCCTTAACCATCTAACACGATGGTGGGTCTCTAGGTTAGCCTACATTCGAGTCACCCAAAAGTCCTGGTCAAAAGTCAGACACTATGTAAAGGAGACGACAAATTAATACTCCGTAAGCATTAAACTTTCAACGTATTACTATACCAGATCGACATTGATTCAAAGCTACCTAATCAATTTTTGTAGCGATTCACATTGTTGCCATCTGAAGAACAAAATTTTCATTGAATCAAAGGTATTTGCTGATCAGTCAGATAAAGGGTTTAAGTAGTAAAAAAAATGAAACAAACCTCTGATTACCTCCTAAAAACATACCCTATAAATTACATTAGTTGAGTTTTCACCAATTCCCATTAAAAATTGAACCATATAGACATACCTCGTAAATTATGCAAAACTGAAGATGCCAACATATCGTTACAAAAGGTTACATCAGGCTTTGCACCCCTTAGATTTGCCATTTTCAGCATTTTCACCAATATTACCTTATTGTTTCTCTTCTTGAAACTCCCTCGATATATATATGCAAGTTCCTACATGTCAGTGGCGACTTATATATATGTGGTAATTCTAGCCCATTTAGTAATAGTAAACACTTAGTAATAGTAAACACGGGGTTCGCCAAGTCTAATTATACACTTAACAACATACTTATTCATTCATTATTAATATATACAATTATTCTAAGATATAACTTTTTATCTAGTTTTTAGACACCTTAATTACCACCCATTATCTTACCCACTACAATAAATGCTACCACCTAATGATACAACACTTTTCATCAAAGTCGGACAGAAGATCAATAGACCTATTGAAATGAAATATTATGCTAAGGTAGAAGTAGCATCTTTTCCTAATCTTGTCGAAGGTCAAACGGGTCAAAAGTCACCTAAATTGTATTGAAAAAGTTTTCAATGAAACATATTTTTTTGAGGCATATAAATTATACTTTTGAATATTAGACATATTTAGATACTGAAGAGAAAAGAAACATAAATGCTAGTGACCTGTATTACTAATTACCCATTCTAACCCAACCTTTTTATGGCCCACTAATTTTGGCACCCAATGCTAAAGATTAAAATGTACTCTTCGGGAAGAAAACTTGCCAAGAGATTTTCTACAGGTGATGCAGAAGAGAGGCCTAATATCCTACTAAAAACAATTGCAAAAATTTAAGTCTTACTAAACAATCTTACAAAAGTGCAGACTATAATCGAATGATATTGTGAACTAAAACACGTTCTTGACTATAATTAAATGTGCACCATTTTTAAAATGATGAAACTGACAATTGATCCCATCTTTCTAATCTCAAAAGGATGAACAATAAAAAGAAAAAAAAACAAACAATTGATTTGTCTGTATTTTTATGAAGAAAAAAACACAAAAATCGGAGTAGGAATTTGTTAATGGAGTTGGGGATGTAAAAGAGAGACAAAGAAGGTTTGGTTATGTTTGATGATTGTAAGTCACAGAACAACAAAAAAGGATTTTTTTTCTAGACTATGTAAAAATTCAATACACATGAACTTAATAAAATATGATTGAAAATTATGCCAACTCTATTTGCAAGATGCTATCAATATGAGTTGATTTGATTAAAAACAAAACTAACCGCAAGTGGTTCTTTAGTGCTGGATCTTTCACTGTCCATAGGGCGAAGTCCAACTATACCCCGAGAAAGATATTTTGAGTCATGCTTTCTTAAGTGCCAAAATTCAAGATCATGTTTTAACACTATTTAAAAATCTTTTAAACTCAACAAAGTCAAACATATAATATATCAATTTAAAGCTCTTCGTGAAAACTTTAAGCCTAATCTATTATTTTTCACCAGTAATTACTCATTTTTAAATAACAAACTCGCAAAGTAGGCCCGAGAGTAACCTTTGACACTTTTATCGAGATTGTATAAAAGGTCGTCTAAGAAAGTAAGCATAAAGAAAACAACATGGGCTGAAAAAGTTGATACCACAAGTATAAATTAACAAGTATATGGGTCAAATAGGCACGTGTGACTTGTCCCAAAAAGTTTCAAAGTTTTACCATTTGTGATCAAAAGAGTGACCTTAGCGGTTGTAATAATCATCACGGTCTTCTCATATCCTCCATTGTTGATTGTCTAGATGCAACCCGTAACGATAATTCTTGACATGACAATAATGTTCGAATTTAGTGCATTAGATAAATTAGTCACCTTGAGAAGTTCCATATAGTTCGAATTTCAAGGCTGATAAAAAATAATACATAATTACTTCTCATATAGCATATCAACATAATCCTTATGATGATGATAATTGAGAAATATACATGTACCAGTTTGCTTTCACCCCCGAGCGAAACTCATTGTTTGTTAATAAAAGAAATACTTATCCGGTAATTAGCTCTCCAATAAAGACTGAACATAGAAACCTGAAAAACATTTAACAATGATAGGTTTTTGATGTTTTATACAATGACGTAAAAAAAATGTAGACTGTCACTACAAAAATGTTTACCTAAAGCAAACTCTATTCTCGTTGTCCATATATTCGTGATGATATCTTATGGTACCTCGCATGTGTAAAAAGTATAGATTTACAAATATGGTTAGAAAGTATTATAGAAGGTCGTAGAAAGTCATATATTGCCTTGAAAATAAAATTTGAGTAGGAAGCGTATCATGCACTTGACCTTCAAACTGAAGCATCAGGTAGTGCAACTAATACTAAAGTTCATAATTTTTCAGATTAACTGCAATTAATCAGCCTAATAATCATAAGTCAATAGGTAAATTGCTCATTTTTATATTACTAAAACCCAAATATCTAACTACAAACAATGACAATACTAACCCGAAAAATTCTTAATTAAGGGAAGGTGCATATATACCAACATATCCATCACCTGTACAATTGTACCCATAAGGTTGAAAACGTGTGCTAATCAAAGTCTTGTCAAGTTCTTACTGTTGAGTCTGCAACATTCGAGCTTCATTTTCTTTGTAAGAAACATCTTTCTTCGGGTTACACGTGCAAAACATAAAAGCTACAAAGAAAGCACGGTATTGAAGATTGTAGTTATTGTGCCTAAATCTAAGAATAAGTTTGAAAATGATAAGATCAAAGCTTTTTAATGTAACCATAAAACAACTGGAGGATGAAAAATATATAATTCTCTATTGACCCATTGATTATTCGATATAAACCCAATATAAGTTTATTTAGCTTATGCCAATTTAAGTTTCGTATTCGAGAATTGGAAAGGAGTATAACCAAGATTCTCTTATAAATGAATCAAAGTACTGCTTAGTAGGCTGTTACAAATTACATGGTAGTTAATTGCACATTTGGTTGAATCAATCTATCAATTCACAATAAATGCAGAGAATATGATAACACTGAGTTTTTCCACAATATATGATAATAAGTATATACAATAAGTTTTTCCACAATACAAATCAATAATCACAAACACATAAAATCATTAATTAGAAACAAAATAATTGGGAAACATATAAAATCAAAACAGTAATGGATCTCAGTATATCAATATACTTATTAAAACCTAATCGATTTCATGAATGAATATCAGTTTAATAGATCGAATAAAGCAGAATTCGAAATAAGATGAACAAATTACCTGAGTAAATAGACGTGAGGTCAAAGATTAAAACGGAAATCTTCAAGTAATAGTCGAATATGGCTGATTGATTTGAGAAGTTTAACCGATCGAAATTACCTACTACACCTGGAATTAGAAACTGAAATTATAACAACAAACTAAATTAAACTGGCGATTTGTGTGAACCCTAAATTAAACTGACGATTTGAAAATGAATAGATGGTTATGATGATGAAGATGAAGAAGCACGATGATGATGGTTTAATTGAGAGAATGGAAAATGATTTTTGAATCGAAACCCTAATTGAATGCAGGAGTGTAGCGTAAGAAGGAAGAATGATGAAGAATGGAGCGTGTAAATGCAAATCAGGTTTCTTTGCTTGAACCCTAAAACCGATGCCCAACCTCGCTTGTTTAATTTTGATAAGGGCATTTTAGTCTGATTAGATGCTAAAGAAGGTCTAATCACGTGATTAAGTGTATTATCCTTATTGTATGGTTAAGATGGATGGAGATTAATAAATTGGATGGCTAGGATTTATTTTTAAAGGGATTTGTCACTCAATTGTGTATTTACTTTAATATATAGAGAGAAGAGAAGAGATGTATGTAGTTCACAAAAAAATGTAAGGAATACTGACGAGCTCACTACAATTCATCTCTTTGTTAAGATCACTCTAATGTTACTGATATATATTTCCTTGAGATTACTTTTTATTCTTTAGAAGAATTGCAAGAGGTAAGTTGAATTGGTATGCAAATGATATGGTCAAAAAGAAATATGCTCAGAAAAAATACGAGTTTATAACCGTGTATGGGTCAATGCAAATGTTGTATAGCTTTTGGCCTTCCTTTTAATCCATTCATGTTGAGTCAAAATCAAGTTCTTGGCATCTTAACAAGATAAGGGAGCTTTGAGGTTATGTTTTAAGTTTTAGAATTGAAAAAGTCTATAAAAATACTCAAAAGCAATATAGTGATACTAGATGCATACAACAAGATGCATACGTAACAAAATAACCAGATAGTTCCTCTTCCAACTAACAACACTCATGGCTCGTGCCACCGGAGCTTCTTCTTTGGCCTTAGCTGCAAACACATTAAAGCCAAAAAAAAAAAAAAAAAAAAAAAATCAACAGATAAAACAACCGGATAAAGCACATACTACAATGTTAAAAGCGTGTACAAAAAAGAAAATTAGAATTGATGTGGATAGAAAGATTACTTGGGTGCTGTGACACTTCCTGCAGTTTACAGCCCTTGGGTGTAGGCGCGCATAACACCTAACAAAATAGATTTCATACATAAAATGACATAAAATAAGTCAATTCACCAGGTAGCGTGTCTGGCGCTCAGCAGGCTCGTTCTCCCAGATTTACCCTCTGCGGGAGAGTCCAAAGGATTCGTTCGTAGGGGGTTCCTGAGTCACCAAAAAAAAAAAAAAAAAAAAAAAAAAAAAGTCAAATAATTCACATATATTTAGGAATGCGCACAAAAGAAATAGTAAAAGGCTAATGATGAAATTTCTATATCTATCTATTACCCTTATATATTAAAGGCTAAATCTGACGTTCCCTTTATTAAAACAATCAAAACGACATCCCACCTCCCTTGAAACCATCCATCCCTTTCAAAACCACCTTCATTCATTGATTGATAATAATAGCACAAGGTCCCTTTGTAGTTTAGTTTTCAAAATTGGTATTCATTTGTCGTTTTATTACAAAGGTAGGCCATTGAATGTAAAATTGGGCCTTGGCCCATTGACCAAATTACTACGAAAAGTTTAAAAGAAACCCTCCCACATATATAATTCAACAAAATAAAAAATCACTAACATCTAACAATATTCATTTAACATGTCATTAAGCTTAACCAATTAATAAAAAATTGGACAAACGGAAAAACATGCGAGTAAAATAAGCTCCTTCCAAAATCAATAAAGTTTATAAGATCAATACAAGAGGGCACAAAATATAGATATTTGTTATTATTATCATTATCAATATCAATTATACTATTTCTCATGAAAAATTACTATTCACGATGACGCTAACGTAAATACCCCCAACTTTGAGGGTATTTTGGTAATCCCAATTACTTTTTTTTTAACATATCTTTACTTCATTTTTTACTCTCCCTTTATCATTCTTTAATTTTTTTAACGCTTAGTTAACTGACCGTTAATCGTTGTTTTTTAATGTTCAATTAACCGATCGTTAATCCGCAACAAAGTTATTGTTGTTATAATAATAATAATAATATAGATATGGATAGTCAATTTTGGTGTATACATATAGTCAATTTTGGTACACAAAGTATGTATTTTTATATTGAGATTTTAGGCTATAAATACTCATGAATGCAAGCATTAAACTTGCACCATTTTCTCACACTTACAAAGTGTTTCTTTCTTTCTCTCCATTATCATCTTTGTTCTTACACTTCATTATTAGTATTCTAAATCAAGAATCAAATCACTAAAGGTAGTTATAAGCCTACTGAATTATAACATCAAGAATCAAACCACTAAAGGTAGTTATAAGCCTACTGAATTATAACATCAAGAATCAAACCACTAAAGGTAGTTATAAGCCTACTGAATTATAACATCAAGAATCAAACCACTAAAGGTAGTTATAAGCCTACTGAATTATAACACGTTATCAGCACGATAATCTTAATACTAAATATGGTTGGCTCTGCCACCAAAATGATATATGGTCGGTTATACCACCAAAATGATATATGGTCGGTTATACCACCAAAATGATATATGGTCGGTTATACCACCAGAATGATATAGGTCGGTTATACCACCTGAAAAAATATATGGTCGACACTGTCGCCAAATTTTCATTTATGTTTACTAATATTTATATTTTTGTTATATAACATTTATTTATGATTGCTTACACATGGTCGACACTGTCACCTACTTATCATTTATGTTATATTAAATTTATGTTTAATGTTTATATACTTATGAATATAAATTGACTCTAATTTATCATGATGTTTGTTTTAATTTTTGATAATAGAAAATGTCAAATCTGGAAAAGCTTAAATTTACTCCTTTAGAATCAACTGGAAACAACTACATGCCATGGGTTATAAAAGTAAAAATGCATCTTAAATCAATGGGCATTCTTGAAACCATAAATGAAAACAACACTTGTTCTGAAAAAGAACAAGCTACGGCATGTTGCTTTATTCATCAACATATTGATGAATGCTTACAAAATAATTATGTGACTGTAGAAGATCCCCATGTTTTATGGGAAGGTCTCAAAAGCAGATTCAATAATCAAAGAGAAATTTTACTTCCAGCTGCAATGGAACAATGGAGAACATTAAGGTTTCAAGACTTTAAGAAAGTAAATGAATACAGCTCAGCTCTGTATAATACATGTTCACAACTTAAATTCTGTGGACATGAAATTAGTGATGCAGACATGATGGAGAAAACTTTCTCCACAATGAATGCTGCAAACATCACAGTGCAAAGAAATTTGAGAATGCTAAAGTTCAAAACATATCCTGAACTTAATTCATATCTCTTAGTTGCAGAGCAAAATGATGAGCTATTAATGAAAAATCAGCAATCCCGTCCTACTGGTACACTTGCAATCCCTGAAGCAAATACTGCAAATAATTATAAACAGGGACAAGGACGCGGGCAAGGTCGTGGTTATAATAACCATCACCATCATCATGCCAAAAGCCATAACTATGGTAGAAACCATCCTTATGGTAATGGTAATGGGCGTGGACGTGGTCGTGGTCGTGGCCGTGGTGGTCAAAGAAATAGTAATCCACGAAAATATAAATATCAACCACAAAACAAGCCCATTAAACAAGATGTTGAAGAAAATTCTTCTAAAAATTCTGAAGAATCTTGCTACAGATGTGGTAGAATGGGCCACTGGGCTAATACTTGCCGAACATCTAAACATCTTGTTAAGATGTATCAGGATTCGCTGAAAGGTAAAGAAAAGGAAGTAAATTTTGTGGATAATATTGATCCAACAGTCACTGAGAAACCATCTGATTTATATGAAGATTTCTTGAATGTTTAAGTTGTGTGTCTTTTGAAAAATAAACGATTTAATATCGTCTGTCTTTGTCATTATGTTTGCTAAATGTTTCAGTACTATCTATTTGCGTTTAAAATATTGTGTAATATTAATGTACTCACTATTTATTTCTTATATATGAAGTTCAATATGAATTTTGCTGGAATACAACATCAATCAAGTGGTGGAGATCTCTGTATAGCAGACAGTGGAACTACACACACTATACTTAAATCCGAGAAATATTTTATTGATCTAAAACCAACGGAAGGAACTATACATACAATATCAGGACCTGCTAACTTGATAAAAGGGATAGGAAAGGCAAATTTCATACTACCAAATGGTACAAAATTTTTAATAAATGATGCCTTATTTTCTCCCAAGTCAAGCAGAAATTTATTGAGTTTCTCCGACATATACCTTAACGGGTATGATTATCAGTCAGTGACAACAGAAAATGAGAAATATTTAAGTATCACTGACAAGAGTCATGTGGTTGAAAAACTGCCAAGACTTAGTTCTGGATTACATTATACACATATAAATGTACCAGAAATACATATGGTAGTTAACGAAAAATATATTGATCCTGGTGTATTCAGTTTATGGCATAACAGATTAGGCCATCCAGGATCAACAATGATGAAAAGGATTATTGAATGTACTCATGGACATCCACTAAAGGATAGAAAAATCCATCATGATACAATGGTTCCATGTACATCTTGCTCTCTTGGAAAATTGATAACTAGACCCTCACCACTTAAGGTTGAGAAAGAATCACCAATGTTTCTTGAAAGAATTCAAGGTGATATATGTGGACCAATTCATCCACCATGTGGACCATTTAGATATTTCATGGTTCTAATAGACGCATCTAGCAGATGGTCTCATGTTTGTCTGTTATCAAGCCGTAATGTGGCATTTGCAAAATTTCTTGCCCAAATTATTAAATTGAGAGCTCATTTTCCTGATTACACCATTAAAAGGGTGAGACTTGATAATGCTGGTGAATTTACATCTCAAGCATTTAATGACTATTGCATGTCTATAGGAATTATTGTTGAACATTCTGTTGCTCATGTGCATACACAAAATGGTTTAGCCGAGTCATTGATTAAACGTTTACAGTTAATCGCTAGACCATTGATAATGAGAACAAAACTCCCTGTATCTATATGGGGTCATGCAATTTTACATGCTGCTGCATTGATTCGCATCAGACCAAGTGCAAGTCATAAATATTCCCCCCTACAACTTGCTTTTGGTCAAGAGCCAAATATTTCCCATCTTAGAACATTTGGTTGTGCAGTGTATGTTCCAATTGCGACACCACAACGTACAAAAATGGGTCCTCAAAGGAGGTTGGGAATATATGTTGGATATGAAACATCTTCAATATTAAGGTATATTGAACCTATGACAGGTGACGTTTTTACAGCACGTTTTGCTGATTGTCATTTTAATGAAACATTGTTCCCTAGATTAGGGGGAGAAATGAAAAATAAAGAAAATGATGTTTCATGGTGTGAACCTCAATTAAAGTATCTTGATCCTCGCACAAAAGAATGCGAGACAGAAGTTCAAAAGATAATGCATATACAAGAACTTGCAAATCAATTGCCTGATGCATTTACAGATACAAAAACGGTGACAAAATCATATATACCAGCAGTAAATACTCCAGCTCGAATTGAAATTCCAAAAGCTGGCAATAACGTCACTCATGAATCTTTGCCACGTCAGAAACGTGGAAGACCAATTGGTTCAAAGGATAAAAATCCTCGAAAAAGAAAATCAGCTGATAATGAAGTAAAAGAAAGTGTTCAAGAAGAACCACAAATCAGTACTCCTACTGCAGAGGAGATTGATGATGTCAATACAGAAATTGCAATCAATTATGCATATTCAAAAATATTATGGAACCGAAATGAAATGAAAAATCTTGATGAGAAATTTTCATTTAATGTTGCATATGACATCATGAATAATGATGATGATCCAGAACCAACATCTATGGTTGAATGTCAAAATAGACATGATTGGGCTCAATGGAAAGAAGCAATACGAGCTGAATTAGAATCACTCAATAAAAGAAAAGTTTTCGGATCCATCATTCTCACTCCTAAAGATGTGAAACCTGTAGGATACAGATGGATTTTTGTCCGAAAAAGAAATGAGAAAAATGAAGTTACAAGGTATAAAGCTAGACTTGTAGCTCAAGGTTTTTCTCAAAGACCAGGAATTGATTATGAAGAAACTTATTCCCCTGTTATGGATGCAATTACTTTTAGATACTTAATCAGCCTGGCAGTTTCTAAAAATTTAGAAATGCATCTCATGGATGTTGTGACTGCTTATCTATATGGATCACTTGATAGTGATATATATATGAAGATACCTGAAGGATTTAAGGTACCAGAAGCATCAAATGCAAAACCCAAAGAAATGTATTCGATTAAATTACAAAGATCTTTATATGGGTTAAAACAATCGGGACGTATGTGGTATAACCGATTAAGTGATTACTTGATAAGCAAAGGGTATACAAATAATCTTACTTGCCCTTGTGTTTTCATTAAGAAAACAACATCCGGATATGTGATCATAGCTGTTTATGTTGATGATCTTAACATCATAGGTACAAATAAAGAGATCCATGAAGCCATTCAACTTCTAAAGAAAGAATTTGAAATGAAAGATCTCGGAAAAACCAAGTATTGCCTTGGTTTACAAATTGAGCATATGCCTAATGGTTTACTTGTACATCAAACAACATATACTGAAAAGATTTTGAAACGTTTCAATATGGACAAGGCAAAACCATTAAGTACTCCTATGGTTGTTAGATCACTCAATGTTGAAGCTGATCCATTTCGTCCATGTGAAGATCAAGAAGACATTCTTGGACCAGAAGTACCATATCTTAGTGCAATTGGAGCTCTTATGTATCTTACAAATTGTACAAGACCTGACATTTCTTTTGCAGTTAATTTGTTGGCAAGGTTCAGCTCTGCTCCTACCAAAAGACACTGGAATGGGATCAAACACATATTTCGATACCTTCGAGGAACTACTGATTTAGGATTATTTTATTCTAACGAATCAAAACAAGATTTGGTTGGTTATGCAGATGCAGGTTATTTATCTGATCCACATAAAGCTAAATCTCAAACTGGATATGTATTCCTAAATGGAGGTACTGCAATATCATGGCGTTCTCAAAAACAAACACTTGTTGCTACATCGTCAAATCATGCCGAAGTGATTGCATTACATGAAGCTACTCGAGAATGTTTTTGGTTGAGATCAATGACACAACTCATTACTGATTCTTGTGGACTAGAACGCGATAAAAGTCCAACAACTATCTATGAAGATAATGCAGCTTGCATAGCACAGATGAAAGAAGGGTATATCAAAAGTGACCGAACAAAACACATACCACCTAGATTCTTCTCATACACTCAAAATCTCATTAAGGACAACCAGATTGAAATGAGATATGTGCAATCTAGCAAAAACTCTGCTGATCTTTTCACGAAAGCACTTCCAACTGCTATTTTCAGAACACACGTTCATAACATTGGCATGAGACATATTCAAAAGATGTAACAGCTGAAGCGATGTCTACTTGAGGGGGAGTCAACTCCATGCTGCACTCTTTTTCCCTTAGCTAAAGTTTTTTCCCACTGGGTTTTCTTTAGCAAGGTTTTTAACGAGGCAGTAATTTATAGTTGATCTTCAACAAAATAAAATTGCTATCCAAGGGGGAGTGTTATAATAATAATAATAATATAGATATGGATAGTCAATTTTGGTGTATACATATAGTCAATTTTGGTACACAAAGTATGTATTTTTATATTGAGATTTTAGGCTATAAATACTCATGAATGCAAGCATTAAACTTGCACCATTTTCTCACACTTACAAAGTGTTTCTTTCTTTCTCTCCATTATCATCTTTGTTCTTACACTTCATTATTAGTATTCTAAATCAAGAATCAAATCACTAAAGGTAGTTATAAGCCTACTGAATTATAACATCAAGAATCAAACCACTAAAGGTAGTTATAAGCCTACTGAATTATAACATCAAGAATCAAACCACTAAAGGTAGTTATAAGCCTACTGAATTATAACATCAAGAATCAAACCACTAAAGGTAGTTATAAGCCTACTGAATTATAACAATTGTTTTATTATTTTCTTTTTACTTCCTTTTTTCCTTCCCTTTAATTCCTTTATACTTTATCGTTTAATTGTTCGACCGTTAACCCTTCTCTAAACGTTGAATTAACGGCCCGTTAAACGACGAAAACAATCCCGCAGCGAAACGCGGGATATTATCCTCGTTAAAACTTAAAATCCAATGGTAAAAAGATGCAAATAATAATTTTATAGACAATTCCCTCATCTTTTCAATGATTCTGCATCTAGAGCTCACATTTATTTTAAGCACCTCAAATACCCCAAAATAACACAAATATGATATATACGCAACAATGGATCATCATGAAAATATATTGTATGAAGATTTAGAGAACCTACTTGCGGCAAATTAACTTGTCCTGTACGTACTTTCTGGCCAAATTCCCCAAATAAGGTGTAACAGTATTACAATGTCCTCCCCTCAGCCTCAAAACCAAATGAAGAGTTGATTCTGAACAAAAAGCTGTATAATTAAAATCGGGGGCGGACTTATGAAGGGGCAGGGTAGGGCGCCCGCATCAAGTGGATTTGCAATTGTTAGTGCAAATGTTTTGGGTTTTTCGATTTTGTCCCCGTGGAATTTTTCTTTACCCCAAAACCCTTCATATTTTGCGCCAAAACCTCCATATTTTGCCCCAAAACCTTCGTATTTTTTTTTCAAAAACCTCCAAATTTTGCTAAAAAAACTCTATATTTTGCCCCAAAACATCCATATTTTGCCCAAAAAAATCCATACGTTTAAAAAAAGAAAAATTTTCCCTCGGTGAAAAAATTTTCTAGCTCCGCCACTGATTAAAACTCTATTTACACTCAAACAATATTAACATTAAGATATATATCATCATGCATTCTTTTAACTAAAACAAAAGTTAATGAAGGTAGGGTGTATATAATAACTGCTATTAATAAAGATATTCTAGATGATACAAACTCTCTTTAATCAACGAATTTACATGTATTTAAAAATACTATTTGTGTTAATTTCAACAGAAATCAAGATTTATGTAAATTGTAAATAAAAGAACCTTTCTGGATGTTGTAATCAGCAAGAGTTCGGCCATCTTCAAGCTGCTTTCCGGCAAAGATCAAACGCTGCTGGTCCGGAGGAATACCTATTATAGGTATAGAGATCATGATGATACAAACTCTTTAATCAACGAATTCAACTGTATTTATATGCATAATTAAAATGAAATTATTGTTATTACTCCGTATTATGTTTTAATGTAAGAGTTTATTTATACCTTCCTTGTCCTGAATTTTGGACTTGACATTATCAATAGTGTCGCTGCTTTCAACCTCTAGGGTTATGGTTTTACCTGTTAAAGTTTTCACGAATATCTGCATGTTTCAATCTTACAGCGTCGGGTGAGAGTAAATTAAGATATTTATAGTTTTATGAGTGTGGGTTATGAGGAGAGATTTTTGGGCCCTTGATAGAAAACTTGTTAATCAAGTTCTGTCCAAAAAAACGTGTTGATAAGCTCTTTTCCAATAAAAACTTGTTGATCAAGTTACATTTTGTGCATTAATTAAGAAATATATGATGATTATAATATTTTATAAGAAAAAGGTACATGTGGTATGTTCATTTTATCATAAAAAAACCTAAACTTTAAATTTTGCGTGGTTGGTACCTGTGGTTTGAATTTGTTACTTGGTTAGTATGCTTGTTAACATTTGTTTAATAATCAAACGGCAGCCCTCACATGTGCCACAAATGTGAGGGTATTTTCGTCCCTTCAATCAATTACTTACATACAAATAAATTGTGCACGTTCATAATCTCGCATGTTAAATGACAACGTATGTTTTCTTCATCAAAAAGCCACAAACCCCAAAGAACCCTAGAGTTATTGTGAACAATGTATACAAGATTATACAAGATGAGAAACGAGTTAAACTCATTTGATGTCAACTTAATATATGGTACGATTTCTAGTTCAGTTTTTTTCCCCATGTTACTACTGTTGCATTCATATACTGTTAATTTTTTTTGTTCATCGAAATTTTGATCAGGTTTTGGTTTAGTTTTTCCCTGTTACTGTTACTGTTACATTGGCTAAACCTTAAATTTCATTTTTTTTAATGTTTATGATGTATTGTATGCACTTATGGTTTCGAACCTTTTATTTTCTAGTTCTTGAATGATTTTGACTTAAGTTGACTTCTTTGGTTTTGAAATCTTTTATATTGTATGCACATTTGGGATTTTATTATTAATTTTTATGTTTTTATAATGTTGATTGATGTTGACTTCATTGGTTACAAACAGTTATAAGCAGTTAGGATTTTTGGGTTTAACATGTTGTAGGGTTTGGGGTCAAGTTCAAAACAATCTGTTGTTTACACAGTTTAAATACCATTTTTAATAGCACTATTGTTATTGGTAAATCTGTTGTTAAATCTGTTGTTAAAAGCATTTGGTTAGGGAAAAAAAAAAAGAAACACTTGGGTCAACTAGTTTTGAAAATTTGGGTCTAAGTGACCACCTTGAATGGTAAAAAGCATTTGGTTAAAAAGGAAAAAAAAAAAAAAAAAAAAAAAAAAAAAAAAAAAAAAAAAAAAAAAAAACATTTGGGTCAACTAGTTTTGACAATTGGGTTTAAGTGACCACCTTGAATGGTAAAAAGCATTTGGTTAAAAAGAGAGAGAAAAAAAGATTTGGATATAAACATTTGGGTCAACTAGTTTATGGTGCTGATATTAGTGTTTATCTTGGTAGTGCCTTTACATGATACTATGGTAAAAACAGTCGGAAAAAAAACATCTAATGTTGACTGATTTGGGTCTTAATTACCCTTCATGTTAATTCATTTGGTTAAAACGGTTAAAAAAATGAAGATGACTTATATGGGTCATAAATACCACTCATGGGTGGTCGTGTAAAAAACAGTTAAAAAAAGAAAGAAAAAAAAAGAGGTTAAATGATCTTGACTACTTTGGTTATCACTAAAGAAGTTTAACTGTTGACTTTGTGACTAAAGAGTTTGGCACTAAAAACTTGAAACCAAAAGCAATTTAACTGTTTTGGGTCTAAATGTCCACCATGAATGACACAACAGTTAAAATCATTTGGTAAAAAAAAAAAAAAAAAAAAAACTGATACAAAGCTCCTTAATTGTTGACTGATACAATTGTAAACAAATGAATGACTGATGTTGTTAAAACAGTTGAAAAAAAACATTTGGGTCAAGTGGTTTATACATTTTGGGTCTAAATGTCCACCATGAATGACACAACAGTTAAAGCATTTGGTGGAAAAAAAAAAATTTGGGTCAAAACAGTTACAATTATTTGAGTATGGTAAAACAGTTACCATTTGTATTATGTATTGCATTTGGGTTTAGATTACCATTAATGTGTTGCATTTCGTTAAAACAGTTACAATTTTGACTGAATCTGACTATTCGGGTCTTACTTACCACTTTTAATGGATGTTTTTTTGAATGTTTTGAGTACAACACTTACATGAATGACACAATAATTAGAAGCATTTGGTTAAAACAGTGAAAAGTGCACACCATGTTTTTAAATAATTAGGTTGACCAAATGCTTCTAAATACCAAGTGCACAACTGTTTGACAGAGCTATTGCAGACCAAGTGCACACCATGTTCTTGACACAGCTATTGCATACCAAGTGCACAAATGTTTTTTTTAAAGGCATGAATATATTTTATTAATAAACTAGAAATCAAGGATACAAGATGGCATATGAGAGCATGCCATGACCACTATAAAACACATTACAAAGAAGCTGTATAATGTACATCTAACCGAGAACATTTTTTGTACAACAACTATGACCTGAACAACCTGAACATTTCAGAGGCAATGACGAAATTAACCATGATAAGTGCATTAGTGATTAGCAGCTTGTATTTCAACTACAAGTTGATTAAGTGCATAAGTGATTACCAACAAAACTAGAAACTGTAATTCAAGTGTACAATATGAACACAATAGATAAAACCAATACTTAGATTCATATATTCGAACTAAAAGACAATTCATTAAAACCATTGGTTCTTGCATTACACAAAAGACAATCATAACAATTACACCAAAAAATTACAAATTCAACATTACTAATCAACTATCTACCCAACTAAAAGAACATACATAATAAAACAAGCAACAAGAACATAATTATCAGCTTCATCTTCTTATCTCGACTCTTTAGCATTTTCACCTCGGCTTCAAGATTATTTTTGGCCCTCAAAAGCCCTGGTATACAGCTGCTCTTACACAAAACCAATCGACCATTGTAATCTTGGAATTTGGAAATAGGAGGAAACTCGACGATTAGGGTTTATGCTTTTTCAATTTGGGGAATTTTCTTAACTGAATGTGTCGACCTATTTGTATGTAAGTAATTGATTGAAGGGACAAAAGTAGCCTCACATGTGTGAGTTTGATTATGAAACAAAAGTTAACAAGCATACTAACCAGGTAACAGATTGAAAATACAGGTACCAACTACGCAAAATTTAAAGTTTAGGTGTTGTGATAAAAAAGTGAACAAACCACATGTAACAAGGGTATAATTTTTTCATTTTATAATCTATACATAGATAGTATAAAAGGTTTGAGTCATCCAATTTAATAATTGACGCTCAATTGACCAATCACAAATAAGATTAAATATATATATTTTATTATGATTTAAAAAAGTTAAATCTATTCATTATACATAGGTAGATGAAGATATCAAAATTTAATTTTTTTTTCTTAAAAAAATGTAAATTTTCAAAATTAAACACAAAAATATTTCAATTTATTACTCTACACACACACACAGATATATATATATATATATATATATATATATATATATATATATATATATATATATATATATATATATATATATATATATATATATATATATATATATATATATATGATAGTTTACATTGAGAGCTGATATTATCGTACGTAATACTGGAATATATTTTAACAAAACTTGTCAATATATTTAATACTTTTTTTTCCGCGTGTATACGCGAGTTTAGTGATTTATGAAGTGATTTTATAACATTCAATTTCAAATATAAAGTGATAGTATAAGATTAGTTTTATTTATACTTATTTATTGTTATTAGTGATTTGTTATAATAATTAATAGTAATAAATAAATAACATACTAATACTAATACTAATACTAATACTAATTATAATAAATATTAAATTAATATTTATCGGTGGCCCGTGTTAATACACGGGCATGAATGCTAGTTTATTATATACGGGAGGAAGCGAGTTTTGAAGCTCTAATATCAAAATGGAAGTTCAATTGATCAGGATTTAAAATTATTACTAGGTTTTGAGCCCGTGCGTTGCACGACTGCTCAAAAATCATTTTAAATGAGTCACTTATTTTATGACGTTTGATGTTATATTCTCATTCTGATCAACACATGAATGTACCAATAAGCAACATATAAGATTTTTTCCCCCCTCAATGCATCAAATTAACAGTTGGAGTGATTATTTCTATAGGCTTAGAAAAGTAAAGTGATAAACACGAGAATTTGAGATTCAAATAAGACTCGACGGGTAAATGATTTAGTAGAGTGCTTAATGCACCATACTGCCCACTGAACCCATTAGATCAGAACCATAATACATTAAACAATGAGTTAATAAAGAAAACAATGTTAATTGATGGCTCATGGAGTACATATAATGAGATTAAATTTGGGATTATCACCAAAATACCCTTTTTTTTAAGCTTGTTGACTGACAGCTCTAAAAGAAAAAAGTTTGACAATTTGCCCTCGCAAGGCGCAAGACACCTTGCGTCTTTGCGACCTTGCGTCTTTGCGATCTTGCGACCATGCGACCTTGCGTTACTGACAAACGCAACAAAGAGACTTGCGTCCTTGCGTATTGCGTCTTGCGTCTTGCGACTTGCACCTTTGCGCCTTGCGTCTTGCGTCTTATCCAGATAAGATTTTCATGATTTCGCGGATAAGATTTTGTACGATTTTTGTACTATTACGGATAACTTTTTCAATTCATATAAGGTATTACCAGCTCTATTTTCACTTCATTTCCACCATTTCAACATAAATCATATAATTTCAAGCGTCATTAAGGTAACTTTCTTTATTTTAAATAATGAGTTTTAGTGATAATGAAACCTTTGTTATTCATATATGTTGTGGTGGTTCTTTTCAATTTATTAATAACTTACCTATGTATTTGCCTCTAGATTGTTTTAGAACACGATTAAAACTCCCAGTTGCTCCCCAAAAACTAATTACTCGAAGAATATTGTTAAAAAATGTTCTTAGAAAAATTAATTTGCCACCTAATGCTCCTGTTTCAATGAGATATGTTGTCGATAATCTTGTTTTTGATATTACTGATGATTATGAAGACTTTCGTGATTTTCTACAACATGCAATATCAAATGCTCCTATTAATATTTACATTGTCGACAAAGTTACAATGCATCAACTCCCAGAAAACTTACAGTCAGTGCAAATCCTACCAATACACAATGTCCATCAAAACCTACCAACACACGATGTCCAACAAAACCTACCAACAAACGAGGAGAGCACAAACCTTCAGACACCCAATTTGGAAGAAGCACGACCTGAAGTACCACCTCCAAACACAGAAGAGTTTGATTTCTTCAACTATGGAGTTGAGAACGTATGTAAAATTAAAAAAACAGATCACCCTTTTGAATCAGTTGTCGCGTCTAGTGCTTCGGAGGAAGAAAATGACAGAGAAGATCAAGATGAAGATGAAAATGAAGAAGAGGAAGAAAAAAAGGATGTATTCTGGAATATGCCACTTTTATTGAGTGAGCATGACCAAGAGACTGAATCTACGAGCCAAATAACAACCAGTTATAGAGTATCCGATTTGATTAAAGTTCGACAAACTTTTTTAAACAAGGATGATTTTGTAAACCATCTATACACAAAATGTCTTGAAGAAAACTTCCAAATTAAGCCTGTAAAGTCTGACAAATCTCGATTCACTGCTAAATGCATGTTGCCAAATTGTGAGTGGAAATGTAGTGCATACAAAATACGCCACACTGACAACTTCATCGTAAAGAAATTGCATGACGTACACACATGCTCACGTACCCAAATTATGGGAAATAATAAACATGCTTCCAAAAAGGTGTTAGGAAGTATTCTGATGGAATCGTTCAAAGCTGCAAATCGAGACTATAATCCAAAAGATATACGTGATGATGTTGGCAACCGTTTTCGGGTGAGCATTTCTTACAATCAAGCATGGAGAGCCAAGTGTCATGCAATAGAGATGCTTCGTGGCAGTATGGATGACTCGTTCCGAATGCTTCCCATTTATCTTCATAACATTAAGATTCATAACCCAGGAAGCATGACAAATGTGGTGACTGACAATGAAAATAGATTCGTGATGTGTTACATGTCCTTTGGCGCAGTTGTAAGTATCACTCATCCTACAATTGTTTTATCTTAAACTAATAGCAATCTCATTTGATTTGTTTGCGTGCAGATTCGATCATTTGTCCAAAATGTTCGCCCTATTATCATCGTTGATGGTGCACATTTGAAAGCTGGATACTTGGGTACAAATTTAGTCGCTGTTGCAATGGATGCCAATAACGGAATTTTGCCATTGGCTTATGGAATTGGTGAAGGCGAGACAAACGAGGTTTGGTCATGGTTTTTTGGCAATCTAAGAGATCATTTAGAAAGTTGTGGTATGAGTAATCGTATGTCAGAGATTACCTTTATTTCTGATCGTGCTCCTTCAATAGCACATGGTATTTCAAATGTGTTTCCTGAAGCCTTTCACCCTTTTTGCGCACGTCATCTATTCATGAACATAAAAACGATGTCCAACAAATTCAAATATTTTGAATGGCACTATTGGAAAATGGTTAAGGCTTATCGTTTATCAGATTTTCAAGATCATGTTAGTGTATTTCAACGAAGATTAAAAGCGTCTCACAAGTATCTAAATGACGTTGGTTTCAACAAATGGTCCAGAAGTCATGCTGGTCATGTTAGGTATGCATACCTTACTAGCAACAGTGTAGAGTCTATTAACGCTCTATCCAAACATGCTCGCAAACTACCAGTTTGCATGTTATTGGAATTTTTTCGCGCTTCTATACAGGATTGGTTTTTCAAACATCACAACAAAGCAGTTAGTCTCACTTCAACGGTTACTCCATATGTTGAACGTAAATTAGGTAAGAGGACGAACAAATCAAGAAGATGGCAAGCATTTCCATCGACAAACAATCTAATAGAGGTGCGTGATGGAAGGAAAAACGGCCTCGTTAATCTAGAAGATAGAACATGTACATGTGGGCAATGGCAATTATCAGGCATACCTTGCGGACATGTATTGGCAGCAGCACGACTCTTCGGAGTGGAAGATGTTACATGTTATGTATCACATTGGTTCTTGTCTCAAACTTATATAAATACATATTCCGAACACATCCTTCCTTTGCCCCATCGATCCGAATGGTCCGATCCAGGGCCCAAGATCTTGAAAATCGTAAAGCCCCCAATTCAAAAGAAAAGAGCACCTGGACGCCCAAAAAGTACCGATCGGATTCCATCTCAAGGTGAAGAAACTGAAAAGAAAGTAAGAACATGTACTCGTTGCAAGCAAGCAGGTCATAACCGAACAACATGTAGCGCTTCTTATGACCTAACCGGTGAATCTACTTCTCAGAGGGTTAAAAAAACAGCCTCAAAATCAAAGTCAAAGTCGAAAGAGAAAGTCGAACCTTCGCAAGCTTATCAGTCTCAATTTTATCAAACGTACGATTTAGACCAGAATTAGGGGACCAGAATTAGTTGCTTGTTTATCAGTCTCAGTTTGTTGTTTATCAGTCTCAGTTAGTTGTTTAAATATGTGTCATAAATTGACCTACATAGAGACGCAAGAACGCAAGAAAAATCTTGCGTATGTCATCAAACACACGCAAATACGCAAACAATAACTTGCGTCTGTCTTTAAAAAAGACGCAACTTTTCAAACAATACCTTGCGTATGTCATGAAACATACGCAAGCACGCAAACATCAACTTGCGTATATCTTTTAAATACGCAAGAACGCAAACAAAACCTTGCGTTCCTTCAAACATACGCAAGAACGCAAACAAAACCTTGCGTAAGCCATTTAAAGAGACGCAAGGACGCAAACAACACCTTGCTTCTGTCAAAAAACCAGAAGCAAGGACGCAAAAAAGTCCTTGCGTCTGTCCCAGATTATTTACATACAAAAATTACATGTTTTACCTAAAAACTGTATAATAATTACATCTACAAGTTAACTAATTAACAACCTTTGGGTCCTCTGGTGGTGGTGGTTCCTGTGTATCAAAGCGTGCACAGAAGAATGTTCTTGCCATTCGAATTCTATAGTCCTTAGCAGCCTTTTTAGGGTCTCCAATGTTGTCAATCTGATCCCAACCAAAAACTATCCTCTCCATATGAAGGCAGACCCAAACACCACAATCACCATGGCCACCACTCTGCATTGGCACATACGGTGCATCCTCGATCATCAACTCTACATCTTCTCTGTTCTCATAATAGTCAACAATTTGTGAGTCCTGCTTCTTGTTAAAGTAATCAATAGCCTTCAAATATAACGGCAAGTTGTCTGATAAGTTTTTGAAGACAGCCTCGAGTTGACCTTTTTTCAAACAACCCTTTAAACTATCATAGACTAATACTCTCTGTTCATCTAAGTTCAAAGTGAGTAGTATAAAATGTTCAGGATCTGAAAAATGTACTGGAATCAAAATCTGCAACAAAAGAAACATAAAAAGTCAAGAAGGCAGGACGCAAGGTTGACCTTGCGAGACACGCAAGGACGCAAGGTAGACCTTGCGTCAGGAGCAAGGACGCAAGGTCTACCTTGCGGGTGGACGCATGGACGCAAATTTTACTTTGCGTCCATAATGAAGACGCAAGGTTAATCTTGCGAGGGTCGCAAGGACGCAAGAGAGTGTTTGCGAACGGACGCAAGGGCGCAAGATTTGTCTTGCGCCTATTACAGTTTACTCAAAATGTATAGTTTATATAAAAAAAAAGGACTAACCTTATCACATTCAGCCCAGGATGGATAAAGGTCATCACTACCATCCCCAAGACCAATCAAATACATATAATCTGGGGGATTGAATTTAATGATCCCCTCTGCTTCAGGATTAGATGTATCCCCCTTCTCCTCCTCATTTTGAGTGTCATCATCATAAAAGGACTTGAATTTCTCCAGTTGATTGAGGAAACCCAATGGCATAATCGTCCATCGAGAACTACATGTATAATCTGCAATCGGAAACTGAGGACTCGAGGACATCTGGCTAGCTCGGGGCAGAAACCTCTGCCGAAATCTCAACAGGAAGGTAGCCCATCCATCAATATGCTATAATCAGATCAAGTTGATTATGAATGTTATAAAGCTAAAAACAAAACAAAACAAAACATGCATAAGTTTATAATTATTAACAAACTTACTATGTTTTCCAAATAACCAGAAAATGCAATTCCCAATAAACGTTTCCAAAACTCAGTATCAAGGAAGAGGAAGGTTTCATTTTGGAAAATGAACATGCAACGCGTATCTTGCTTATTGAGGATTAGTGATTTCAAATCTTTTGCTGGCCCCACATGCTTCCTTTGATCTCTCCATGCACTTGGTGGTGGTGGTTACAAAGTTCCTTGATCGTTTATAAATTTATCAACCATTGACCAAATTTCCTCCTCACCAACCCAATCCTTTTCCTTCCTTTTTCTCTTCCTTTCCTTTTTCTGAAAAAAAACAATTAGTAATAAAGACGCAAAGACGCAAGAATTGTCTTGCGTCGGTGTAATGCAAACGCAAATACGCAATACAGTTCTTGCGTCCATCAGTGAAGTATACGCAAAGACGCAAGGTAATCCTTGCGTCCAACAATGAAGAAGACGCAAAGACGCAAGGTGATCCTTGCGTCATTCACTAACATCATGCTGGTCTGCTTGTTTTTCTGCTTCATTAACCAATGGCAAATCAACTCCTTGCTCAATCTCCTCAGACACCAGAGCCACGTTCTCATCTTGTTTATCAACAGCTTTTTCAGCCCCTTTTTCAGTAGGCTTTTCAGTTTCCATTGGCAACACATTCTCAGCTTCTTTAGTCCCTTGATGAGAAACTTTCAGCCTTTTTACTCTAGAAGCTACTTCGTCAGACAACTGTATATAATATATGAGTCAGCAAACATACGCAAGGACGCAAGATATATCTTGCGTATACCAAGACGCAAAACGCAAGGTCTTATAAACATCAGGCGCAAGGACGCAAGGAAAACTTTGCGCCTGGTGAATGTTATAGATATACCTTCTCCAATGGTTTTCTGTAGCCCGGTGTTGTGAAAGGGGAATTTAAAAAATGAGTGGGCCTTCTTTCTCTTTTCCCACGTCTAACAACCCTCGGAGATGTATCATTGTCAGAGAAAGATCGAGGATCCACATATGCATCCTCGTTATCAGCATACTATAATGAACAAAACGCAAAAAATAAGAAAAGTAGCCATACGCAAGGTCGCAAGTAAGTCCTTGCGTCTGAGTTAGGGACGCAAGTACAACCTGCGCCTAAATTACAAAAAGACGCAAGGACGCAAGATGGTACTTGCGTCTGATATAACATCAGGCGCAAGGACGCAAGTAAAACCTTGCGCCATCATAACAGGCAAGACGCAAGGTCGCAAAAAAAACTTGCGCCAATTTACCTGATGTTCCTGGTGTTCCTGTTCTTTCAAACGTTTTTCATGATCATCAAGCTTCTTTTTACAATCAGCCAACTCCTTTTCTTGATCATCCACCCTGTTAGTCAACATATTAACCATACGCAACAATTCCTGCAATTTGTTGCCTTTTTGTGTTGGATGAGGGTCCGAGGTCTGCTCTGACTCCTCCTGCAATAATTCCTTCAAACTACCACCCAAATCCTCTTCAACTTGATTATCATCTTGTGTATTTTTCTCGTCTTCAACAACATCTCCTTGAAAGTAAGAGGAACTCTGGATCCACCATTGACAACCTCTCTCTGTCTCAGATGGGTGCAGGGAACGAAAAGGTCTTTTTCTCTTCGGACAATCATCCTGAAATGAAGTTATATTAGTAAAAACAAAAGGACGCAAGGACGCAAAAGTAATTTTGCGTCTAGACGCAAGAACGCAAAGATCATCTTGCGAATAGACGCAAGGACGCAAGAGTAAACTTGCGATACATGCAAGGAGGCAAGCATGATTCTTGCGCCTGTAACAAGTATAACCCACGGTTCACACGCAAGGACCCAAGGATATCCTTGCGACACACGCAAGGACGCAAGGTGTATCTTGCGTCCTCATGCGACACATAAAACTGCTCTGTTAAAACAGAAACTGCTGTATATACACTATATAAAAAGCTCTTGGAGATATTAACTAACCATTATATGTAGAAGTTTTAGGTAGTCAGACACTGTAAAGGTTTCAGCAGATGAACGCTTCCAAAATAATGCTCTTGGTACTCCATCCTTATCAGTTTTGGTTGCAAAACTCTTAATGGTACGACGGTATGCCTCGAGGATCCAAATCTTAAATGCCCACATAAAACCAGCCAATGTGTAAGCCTTTCCACCCCCACTCTCTAATTGGCTTTCTCGAACCTCAAAACCTTCGCTCACCGCTGAGTAAGTAGCATCCCAAATACGAGACCCCCATGGGTACACGTTCACCTTATTGAAATCTTCAACCAACCATAGAAACTGTTTACTAACCACATGTTGCCCCTGCTTCCCCATAAACGCTCTCTCTACGATCAAAATTATAGCTAGTCGAACAATATCATCGTCACTAACCTTGGGAACCTTTACATCACCTTGTTTTTTGATAAGGATGTTTTGTATATCACTAACCAAAATGTTGCTGGCATCGGGACGTTCTGGAAAACAACGTCGTCTAATGGGTGCGGTCTTAGATTCATAATTTCGAGGGATGTAATGTGCCATGTCCGTCTGGCTACCAAACATAAAGCCGGTGACTAAACAAAATTCACGCCGACCAAATCTAATCATAAAATTAGGAGAAAAATGAAACCATATATCTTGTTGCTCTTCAGGGTACTTACTAGCATCTAATTTTTCTGAACGCTCACATTTCCGTTGGAGCATGGCATGTACTAGGCCAGGATCATTACCCGTGTATGAAAGATCTAACCAGGGACCAAAGCATGTACTTCTAAATAATTTTTCTTGTCTCTCAGTCAACATTTTCTTGACCTGAGGAATCACGGTCAACATATTCTTCATGGTCAATTTACCTTCCACATAGCCCTGTAAAAGTCAGAAGAACAACAGAAGAAAATCACATAGACGCAAGCAAGCAAGACAGAGATTGCGTACAAGGCCGCAAGGACGCAAGGTTAACCTTGCGTAACAGATGTGCAAGACGCAAGGATGCAAGGTTAACCTTGCGTAACTAATGATCAAGACGCAAGGACGCAAGGGTTACCTTGCGTGCACATGCAAAGGTAAAATTATAGCAAACGTAAGGTCGCAAATATCACCTTGCGTACATTGTGAGGCATACGCAAGGACGCAAGGATTGTCTTGCGTCTACATAGCAACAGAGTTACACAACTTGAATCTAGCAAAAATTCCTGGGTATCGTACGCAATCTCAATAATATACAATCAAAAACACAAAATACAAACAAATTTCGTTGACACATTTTTTCGAACAGTTGGCGTGCAAAGAGTGCAAAAACTTTGTTTTAGCACATAAATCTAAGCACTATGAAGTAGATCGAATAATATAACATAGATCTAAGAAATCTAACCTGTTCTTGAGACATAGTGAACGATGATGGTGATTCGATGATGTTGGTGGCGTAGAAGCTCGCTTGTACTCGGGAAGATCGAAGATGGAAGGATGAAGAAGATCTAGTAACGATGAAGATGTGAGGAGGATGACGTGAGGATGATGATGAAGATTTTGCGAGTGATTTGCGAGTGTTTGGATCTTGCGAATGACGAGCGAAAGGGCACCAGAGAGGAGTTTGCGTATGTGTGTGGGAACAGTGAACGCAAACTGATCATTTAACTAGTTCTTTTACAGCTACACGCAAGGTCGCAACGTCGCAAAGACGCAAAGACGCAAGGTCGCAAGGTCGCAAGGACGCAAGCTGTCTTGCGCCTTGCGAGGGCAAATTGTCAAACTTTTTTTTTTAGGGCTGTCAGTCAACAAGCTTAAAAAAAAAGGGCATTTTGGTGATAATCCCATTAAATTTTAGTAGCTTTCGAAGATGCCTTAAATAACTGTTAGTACATAATTCAGTGTTGGTTTATCTCGGGTTCATGGAGCATAAGAGTAAAAGATACATAACATTTGGTTATGGAAAAAGATTTGAATTTGTGATATTTAGTCAACCAATTTGATTTATGACCCGTTCTAAAGTGGGAAGGTGTTAGATTAAAGGATTTTAAAATCTTCAAAGTTTAGTAAACAGTTGTATGTTAACAATTGAAGAGCAATGAGAATTTAAAATTTTGAGAACATGGTAGCCTATTCAATGAATTTAAAAGTGATTGTTGATTTCTATTATTTGAAAGAACATCCCTCCATGCCCAAACCAATAAAAATGCAAATGAAACATGGTTGTTAATGCTTATACAATTCAAATGGAAACTACAAATTAAAAGGATGATCCATTAAGCAACGTGCATCAAGTATGCACATTAGTAGTTTTGTAATCGTGAATAACATTAGTAGTTTTGTAATCGTTATTAATACTTTTTTTAAATGGTTTACCTTTTCCTTTTCTTTTAAATATATTTAACATTCTGTTTGTTTATAAACTTTTAAGCCAAAAAGCGTTCCAAGTCCTAAAGGACCTTGTCTATTTGCAACTCATAGGAAAAAATGTCCTGCTTTGACTCATTACTCAACTAGTCCAATTGTTAATTGATGTAGGTATGCTAAATGTTACCATTATATACACCTATCATTTCAGGCTGAAGAACTCAGAATCAAATGGAGCAAGACTATGACATTGGGTGAGTGATACAACACCTGAACACCATTTATATTCTTTTTACTATGATAACATGAAATCCAGAAATTGGATCTGTGGCACCATGCATCCGCATCGGAATCCTCACAACTGATATGATTATATTACTTGCTATGCAGTTCAACCATACGAGACAAAATTATCCCTCAGAGTTTCGTGGTTCACGGGCGAGACTGTCGAAGGGGATGGGTTTGATGGTATTGAAGAAGACGATGAAGATGATGATGGTGAAGATGATGACGAGCTTGATGATGAAGATGACGAGGATGAAGAAGATGATGAAGAAAGCAAGAGTAAGAGGAAACCCAAGGTAAAATTTTGTTCGATTTTCTTTTTGTGCCAACACATAACTTTACATCATATGTCATATATAACAGTAGTACCAATACATAATACATTGGTATTTATATCTTATGATGTAATATCGCAGTATTCTGCAGGCAAGGTATGTCGTATATAATATTAATACAAATACATAATACATTGTTATTTATATCTTAATGCATGTAATATTGAATTATTCTGCAGGTAAGGTATGGGTATGAATATGAATATATTGAAATGACCCGTTCATATACATTATAAACGATTCACAATAGTTGATTACATCGCGAGGTATCTGACATCTAAATGATACATTTTACAAACATTGTATTCGTTTTTAAAAGACAACCTTCATTATATCCAAAGGTAAACAGGCATGCATACCATTTCCTAATATATCAATCTATCAATGACTTCTTATCAATCTTGATGAACTTAATGACTCGAATGCAACATCTTTTGAAATATGCCATGAATGACTCCAAGTAATATCTTTAAAATGAGCAAATGCACAGCGGAAGATTTCCTTAATACCTGAGAATAAACATGCTTTAAAGTGTCAACCAAAAGGTTGGCGAGTTCATTAGTTTATCATAAATAATCATTTCCAATAGTATAATAGACCACAAGATTTTATTTTTCATAAATAACATTACACTCGCAAGTGTATAAAAATTCATTCATATGGATTGAACACCTGGTAACCGACATTAACAAAATGCATCTAGAATATCCCCAAACATATAAACATCGAAGTACTAAAGCAGTTCAAATTCTCTGACTGGGGCTTGTCAAGGCCCATAGATCTATCTTTAGGATTCGCGTCAATTGGTGGTAATTATAATAAACACCAATCCTTAGGCTACCAAGTTCAACAAGGGCGATATCTGATATAACGATTCAACCATAGAATGTAGTTTCGATTACTTGTGTCTATTTCGTAAAGCATTTATAAAAGCGCATGCATTCTCAGTCCCAAAAATATATATCGCAAAAGCATTTAAAAAGGGAGCAAATGAAACTCACTATACTGTATTTAGTAGTAAAAATACATATGACGGCATTGAACAACTGAACAATGCAGGGTTGGCCTCGGATTCACGAACCTATATCATTTATATATATATTAACACATATAATTGTAATCAAATAAATTCATATATTATATCTTAAATTATATATCTTATATATTTAATTTGTATATATTTAAAATAGTAAATATTTATATAGTTTAATATTATATTTAAAATCAATAATTTATTATATGTAAATATTTATATAAATATTTTAATATATATAATTATATGTAATATTATGGTAGTTGTAATATATATACTCTTATATAGAAAAATATTTATTTGTTATAATAATATTGTTAATATAAAAGTAGTAATCATAATAATAATAATAATAATAATAATAATAATAATAATAATAATAATAATAATAATAATAATAATAATAATAATAATAATAATAATAATAATAATAATAATAAAAATGAGTAATAAGTAAACTACCTCAAAGAAGTAGTCCTAAAAAAAATGCCCAAGTCCGGGTTTGAACCCGCGACGTCCCGATAACATCCTTAACCACTACTCCATTTCAGTTTTTCTGAAATAATGTCACCTAAATATATATGTAGCTCGTTCTTTCTGTTTCTACTTCTTCTTCTTCTTTTAAAAAAATATATAAAATGCCACCAACAGGGCTCGAACTCGAGACCTCTCGTCTCACAAACAAAAGCTCAACCACTGCTCCACTGCTTACCTTCTTGAAATATTTCGCAGGTATAATAACTTAACAAGTAGGAAGCTGTTTGTTTTTCTTCTTCATCATCATAAACTCAAACCAAATCATCTAAACTTTCCATTGTCATTATTATCTTTATCAACCCTAATTATCATTCTAATCTAATCACCATTGTAACCATCGTAACCCGTATCATTTATGCATCACGATATCAATTATCATTAGTTCGAACCCTCATCATTATCATCATTCAAACATAACATCATGTACATAAAATCATAATTATTATCATCCTAAAATTATGACATTCATCATCATCTTATGCTCTATCCACCATCTCACATTAGATATCGTGTTTTTAAATCATCATCATCATATCTTAAGTTTTTAATCAGACAAGGAAAAGGAAAAATGAAATGAAGTTGTAACGTGAAGCAAGCCTAGTGATGTGCGAAAGGTGGTATATGAATTAATGTATAAATTAGTGTTGAAAAATACCGATTAAAGATTACTACACATTTACGGGTAGTGTACCCGATCGTGTAGTAGTATAGATAATGGTAAAATCCGTGTATCGTTCCAAGGACAGTTATATGTGTAAATTAAGATTGTATAAACTAAATTGTGATTATGGTAAAATAAATGAAATCAAACAAATACAAGATATTGGGTTGCCCTTTAACGATGGGCAAATCATTAAAGGAATAAGTTTAAAGACAATATTTTTGGTATTTTAGGTTTATGAAGATGAAAGATAGTTTTTATATCAAATTAAACAAATATGCTCATCTAGACTTTTTACCCTCGATTGTTGATTGTTGTTTTAGGATTAAGACCGGATTAATTGACTACGCATGAGAACTAATTAATTGGTTTACTAAGAGTAGTCTTGCGCAAACACTCAAACGGGATTACACGACGCAAGTGATGTTCTTGTCATCTAAGACCTCCTATTTGTAATCAACTAATTCAATTAGTCTAAAGACTTGAATGATGATCATGCCAATGATGTGTTGATCACGATCCACTCCTACGTTAACTAATGGTTTAGCTTAGTTCATTCCCTTGGTCCTGTTAAATGCCCAATTCACCCAACCCAAGTAATCAATTTAGTGTAATAATAGGATCCTTATAAACGTCACTAGATAAGGCAAATTACTAACACCTATTAGTTATATGGAATTGAGTAATGAAAATATGTATAACAGATTCTAGGGAATTGATCGTTCTCCTAGACAACTACACATATCAAAGTATTTACAAGAGTCGTTCTTACATTCCTATATAAATTAATCGTTTGAACGCAACTTACCCCTTTTGGTAAAAGACGGGCAAACACTTGTCACTAGGTGCAAATCAATATACTAAATCAACAAGATGGTGTTTCTTAGTTGAACAAGCATACTAACTAATTGAATCGAAAAGATTAAACTTAACAAGAATGGTTCTTGTATTCAAACATCAAACTATCATGCATAAGAACAATCAATCAACAAAGGTAAACAATCAACATCTCGATTATTAATCTAGACAAACATAAAAAGAACTAGCTAACAATCATATTTAAATACAATAACAAACTGAAAACAAAGATAGAATTCATTGAACTAACAAGAATCGACCTCTTGAAGCAATCTTGGATGATGATCCTGATGATTCTTGATTCCGGATTGAAATGATGGATTAGGTGATCCTGGATTACTCCAAGGATCACCTTGAATCGTAACCTCTGCCTCTGAAAATGACTGTGTAGTGGTGTCTTTTGAATGAGGCAGGACAGGGTTTTAAAAAGAGAATAATCTGCACCGAAAGTGGAGTGCGCCGAGCGCACTATTTGGGGTGCGCTGAGCGCACAGTTCACCAACCCTGAAAACACTTTACAGCTCGACTTTACGCGTTCAATCTGCTTTACAGGCTGGAGTGCGCTCAGGAGTGCGCCGAGCGCACTGTAGCAGCGCGCACTATTTCTACAACTCCCAGAATTCTCTGATCAAAATTTGGACGAGTGAGCTGAGCGCATACCCGTGGCGCACTCCTTGGCGCACTCTACTATTCATCGACTTTTTGACTTGTTTTCGATCTCTGAGTAGTATCATCCAAAATCTTCCATATTTCTTCAATTACACAATGATTCTAACTATTTTACAATAAAATGGAATACAAACGAAAATACTACGTTTACACACGAAATAAACAACGATAGAAATTGATATTGCGACTAAAGATATGTCTAATTTGAGCAATATCAAATCCCCCACACTTAACTCTTGCTTGTCCTCAAGCAAGTCTTGTTTCAAAAATACTAATACAGAACACAAAATAGAATACACACACATTTATTGGAGAACACAATAATAGGAATCACACTCACATGATATAGTACACAAGTTTACACTAGTCACACGAAGTACACGAAACACACACGTTCTTTTGGAACACAAACTCACGCTATATGAAACACATGTTACACAATTGGGAATACACACTCATTGAGGTACACACACAATATATGAAACACACGCACACATTTGGATTGCTCGGGAGAAATGAACTTTGTTGTAAGTTCCAAAAAATTTGGATCCTTAGGGAAAATTGGATCTTGTGAAAATGTTTTATGATTTTGAAAATGTCATGCTAGTTTTTACACTAGACACGTTTTCCGGTTTTAACCTCAAATTCCGGTTGAGGGTAACTGAAAACCAAAGTCTCAGTCGGCGATTAGCAAGCTATCCGCCCCCATGATTGTAGTATCATGGAACTCTTAACCGGGCACCCCCTGACGCGATATTAATATCGGTCTTTCATGACAATTTGTACGTTTTAATTCAAGGGTTAAAACTGCGAAGACTAAGCTATCGTGTGGGACAGATCCTACTCCAGATTATTCACCGTAATCGGTCTTACACTGGATAGCGACTTGGATTTACCCTACCAAGTTTATTTTCGGGTTTGAAAGTTCAAGACTTTCCCTTCCCACTTTACCTTTATATCGTGAAATGATATTGGTATGAAATGACATAGTTTAGGAAGTTTGCTATATCAAGTAAGGTAACATTCGGAAGACTTTACTTCCTTCAAGGATGGACTTGATACATCCTTTAGGTTTAGTGACATTATTCTTTTTCCTTTCAAGCCAAAAGTATTTTAAACATTTTTCTTAGCAAAATTTGGTGATAGTAATTTGAAAAAATTGGTAAAATCCCCCACACTTGGCTTTTTCTGTAACACCCCGTTTTCCCGTGCGCGTCTAAAGGTACGTACTTAATCAATAGTACGCTTATAACTTACTCGTCATGTGATTAAATGAACTAAAGTGTTAGTTTAGTGTAAGTGCATATATGTATATGTGTGTATATATATAGGTATATTCAAATGCGTGCGTGTACGCGTATATGAATGTGTCGTGTTTGGTGTCGAGTCGTGTGAGACTTAAGGTCGAGGTTTAGACGTGCATAGGAAGGGTGAAAGTTGTTGTGCTTGTGTTTGAACCTTTGTTTTATGATTTGTTGTCGAAGTGACCAGGAACAGGCCAATGCCGCGCCGCGAGGAATGGGGCCGCGACGCGACAATCAAAGCAAATCCAGATCAGAACTTGAGTTAAGAAGGGTGGTTTTTCCTTCTTTATGTCGCGCCGCGGCACATCTGTAGTTCAGACTCCGAATTCCACTCAAATTAAATAGGGTTTAGGGGCAATTTGGTCTTTTCACGTATAGATCAGATTGGAGCCTTTAATCTCAACCATTTGTTCTCTATTTCTCATTTTCTTTTCCATTTTCTTCCACATATTCCTCCCAAAACATAAAACCCACTAAGTTTAATTTTGAGATTTGAAGGTGAAGAGTTGTGAATCAACCCTAAGAGCAAGAATTAAAGTAGTTCATCGTATCTCTAGCTACACGTTCATAGTCTTGGTAAGTTCTAACTCTAAGTTTTGAGTTTCATATAGTTTAAGCTAGGTTTTGGTTCATATGGAACTCGTGTGACCCATTTGAGGGTTAAATGGGTGGTTTTTGGGTTAGATTGTTGAAAGGAAACCCTAATTACCATAACCTAGGGTTTGGTCTAATGAAATGGGGTTTGTAAGTGTTAATGGTGTTGTAAGCATTAAATACACTTGTTAAATATTGTTGAGATTGTGAATAGGTCATGTTTGACAAAGTTTGAATGTGTAAGTGTCAAAATGGGTCATATGAGTCAAAGTTGAACTAATTGGGTTAAATGGGTATGAAATACACCAAGTTTATGTTAGTTGATGTTAATAGACCCTAATCACTAGCTTTTAGTGATTTATGACAAGGAATGGTCATTAATGGGCGGTTTTGGTGTAGTGAGTCATTTAATGCAATAAGGTCATTAAATGCTCAAGGGATAGAAGTTGGCATTTAATACAACTAGATTGTATGTTAATAAATGCATAATGTAATAGTACGTTACATTGAAGGGTTGCAAGCTCGGTTAGCTTCCACAAGAATCTTGAGGTGAGTGGAATGATTATGCATATGTGTATATAATGTATTTACTTGTACGATATTCGATGTGGGTTTAAGTTCGGGCAGTCGATACCACATCGGGTCAATATATGATATGGATTTAAGTTCGGGCATTCGATGCCATGTCATGTATGTGTGTGGGCGTGTAGCGTGGGTTTAAAGTTCGGGCGTTCGATACCACATTACACGTGATGGGTGGGTTTAAAGTTCGGGCGATCGATACCACTCCGGGGTTAGTGTTATAATTCGTTGTACGCTAACGGTTGTTGGGAACACCAATGGGAAACTCGAAGTACCATTCCTTGTACTATTGGTTAACCATGGTTATGTGTTTGTTGCATGGTGTTTTCACAATATTCGAGTTATATATGTTATCGTTGTGCTAGCTTGTGGTCTTGGAGATTTAGCGTCATGCCTTGCGTTGGTATGTCTTTTAAATTGCTAGCGTGTATGAGGTAATTGTGTATGTGATTGCATGTAAGTAGGTTATATATGTATGTGTATAATTATTGCATTAACTAAGCTTTGCTTACCCCTCTCGTTGTTTATCTTTTTAGATGCAGGCGCGGGCAAGGGCAAGGGGGTCGTTGGGCACTAGGTGTCCCTTGTTGTTGTTATGTTGGAGCTTTTGGAAGTTGGCCTAGTTTTGGGTAGTTTAGTCCCAAACCATGCTCGGAACGTCGTTTGGTTTATAAACTATCATTTGTAATGGGTCAAACTTGTACTAAAATTTATTCGTAGCCCTCGTGCCTATTGTAAACAATTAATTGTTGTGCGTTTTAAATAGAACTCGTGAAATGGGTTATATATTTAATTGGCGTGTAATTGTGTAGTATATATAAAAAAAAATTATCGTAAGGATTACGGGTTGGGTTGTTACAAGTGGTATCAGAGCGTGGTCTAAGGGATTTAGGTGACTTGAGATAGGCGCCTAGACTTAGACTTTTGTGTTGTGGAATTATATGCGGGACTTGTAGGACTACGGGTCGGTGCGGGCTTTGATTAGTTCTTTAATGCATAGGTGGACTAACTATGCTATGATATGATATTACTAATCATGTGTTATTTTTTTGAACATCGAGCGAGATGGTTGTGATACGTTTGAGCATGGCACGCACGTTTGCAAGTTAAGTCAAGCGAGGATGTGCGACAAGTATCGAGCTAGATGTGGTGCATGTGCGGTCATATGCATAGGTATATATGTGTATTAAATTGTTGGTGATGTCTAATCCATTTTTAATCTTTAGAATGAAGACGAGAAACGGAACGAATACGAATGGCAACGGTGGTCCTTCTCATGTGGAGGAAACGGACGAGATGACCACCAAAATAGAGGCCGCTCTAGAAAACTATGTTTCGGTTTTCTCTCGAAAGGTTAAGCAAATTCTCGAAGAGTCGGTTTCGGAACAAATTGTCGATATGATTCAAGAACGGATGACTAATGCCGTTAAAGAAGAAGTTTAAAGGAGGTTTTCTAGACCTCCAAATGTGGGCGAGTTGGAGTTTAGCTACAAGAACTTCTTGGTGACTAAGACTCCTCACTTTCACGGGGATCCCGACCCCATGAAGAGTGCGGCTTGGATTTCCGATGTTGAAGGTTGTTTTCGCACGACCGAGTGCCCTCCACAAAATAAAACAAGGCTTGCTACTAGTTTGTTAAGGGGCCATGCTAAAGATTGGCTCGATGGCAAGATTGATATGGTGGGTGATGCGGCTTTTGTGGGGTTATCTTGGGCGGATTTCAAGAAGGAGTTTTTCCTTGAATATCGTACGCAAGCGGATCTTTTCAAATTGCTCAACGAGTTAAGGAACATGCGTCAAGGGTCTATGGACCTAAACACTCTTAAAACCAACTTTCTCGCTAAGGCACGTTTTTGTCCCGAGTATGCGGGAAATGATCAAATGCTAATGGAAGACTTTCATGCAACCCTTAGAGATAATTTAAAGGGTAAAATTAGTATCGGTCATGTTGAAACTTTCGCTAAGCTTTTGGCGGTGGCAAAAGGGTTTGAAGCGCAAGCTCCGAGTCCGGTTAGTTATGCGCCAAGTAAAAGAAAGTTTGAAGCTTCTAGTTTTTCGAACAAGAAGAGTAAGGGAGCAAACGAAAGTGTCAGTAGCGTGAAGAGGGCTGCTTCTAGTGGTCACATGGTCACATGTTTCAATTATGGGCAAAAGGGTCACTACTCTCGTGACTGTCCAAAATTGCCTACTAATACAATCACGTGTTTTAATTGTCAAAAAGAAGGGCACCGGAAGTCAGAGTGCCCCGAACTCCGAAATGACCAAGTTAAGAGAATGGAGAAAGCGGCGGGGTTGGCTAGGGGACGTAATTATTTGATGACCAATGACGAAGCCAAGCAATCCAATGAAGTTGTTTCAGGTACTTTCATGGTTAACTCTAATCCGGCAAGGATTCTATTTGATAGCGGTGCAAATTTATCGTTTGTGTCTCCAAAATTTGTGCCTAAACTTAATAAACCGTTAGCTAAGTTAAGTAATCTGGTAGAAGTCGAAATAGCGGATGGCAAGACGGTGTTAGTGGTTGATGTGTGTAAGAATTGTAATGTCGTGTTTGGTTCCGAGAACTTTAATATTGATCTCATTCCGATGACATTGGGTGATTTTGATATCGTGGTTGGTATGGATTGGCTCGATCATAATAGAGCCGATATTGCGTGCCATGAAAAATCTATTCGTGTGAAGACCCTAAGTGGGGGAGAGTTAATTATTCATGGTGATAGACGTGGAAGACTTGTACCGACATGCACTTTTGCACGGGCACGTCGTCTCGTTGTTACCGATGGCATGGCTTTCCTTGCTCATGTTGTTGATACTCGTGACAAGCCACCACCCATTCGTGAAATTCTGGTGGTGAGTGAGTTTGAAGATGTTTTTCCGGATGAGTTACCGGGTGTTCCGGCGGAAAGATAAGTCGAATTTCGCATTGAGTTGGTTCCGGGAGCTACTCCCATTGCTAAAACTCCTTATCGTTTAGACCCGATGGAAATGCAAGAATTGTTGAATCAAATTCAAGAGTTACTTAAGAAGGGTTTTATTCGACCGAGTGCTTCGCCATGGGGTGATCCGGTTTTATTCGTGAAAAAGAAGGATGGAAGTATGCGTATGTGCATTGATTATCGGGAGTTGAATAAAGTGACGATCAAGAATCGTTATCCATTACCTAGGATTGACGATTTGTTTGACCAACTCCAAGGTGCGACGTATTTCTAAAAAATTGACCTACGGTCCGGCTATCATCAAATGCGGGTCCGTGAGGAAGATATTGAGAAAACGGCCTTTCGAACACGTTACGGGCATTTTGAGTTTGTGGTATGCCTTTTGGTCTTACGAATGCGCCGACGGCATTCATGGATCTTATGAACCGAGTGTGCCAACCTATGTTGGACAAGTCGGTAATTGTGTTCATCGACGACATACTTGTCTATTCGAAGAGCATGAAGGAACATGAACACCATTTGCGTAGTGTGTTGAAGACGTTGCGAAAGGAGAAGTTGTATGCTAAGTTCTCAAAATGTGAATTTTGGCTAAGGGAGGTTCAATTCCTTGGCCATATTGTGAACGAGAATGGCATTCAAGTAGATCCGGGGAAGATAGAGATGGTGAAGAGTTGGGGACAACCGACTACGCCTACGGAAATCCGAAGTTTTCTCGGATTGGCCGGTTATTATCGTCGGTTTATCCAAGACTTTTCAAAGATTGCTTCTCCATTAACTAAGTTGACAAGGAAGAGTACGAGATTCAATTGGGAGAACGAGCAAGAAATCGCTTTTCAATTGTTGAAAGAGAAATTGTGTCAAGCTCCGGTCTTAGTATTGCCGGAAGGTGTAGATGATATGACGGTTTATTGTGATGCTTCTTTGAATGGGCTCGGGTGTGTTCTAATGCAACGAGGTAAAGTCATCGCTTACGCCTCTCGCCAATTAAAGGAACATGAAAAGAGATACCCGACTCATGATCTCGAGTTAGCAGCGGTGGTCTATGCTTTGAAAATTTGGCGTCATTACATGTATGGTGTCAAGTGTACGATTTATTCGGATCACAAGAGTTTGAAACATCTTTTTGATCAACGGGATTTGAATTATCGTCAACGTAGATGGATGGATGTGGTGAAGGATTATGATTGTGAGATACTTTATCATCCGGGCAAGGCGAATGTGGTCGCGGATGCATTAAGTCGAAAGAGTCACCACCCGGCGTTACAATTGGGATTGTTACGTATGATTATTACTAACGATTTTCTTGAAAAACTTGGTGTGATTCAAATAGAGGCTTACGTTCACAACAAGCATACAGAACGAATTGTGGGGCAATCGGAATTCATTACGATGGGTTTGCGTAGTTTATTGTCTTTTCAAGAAAGAGTGTGGGTGCCTAAGATGGGTGATTTCCGAAAGGTGCTTCTTGATGAGGCGCACAAGTCTAAGTATTCCATAGATCAGGGTGCGACAAAGATGTACCATGATTTGAAGAAAGATTATTGGTGGCCGGGCATGAAACGCGACGTTGTTAAGTATGTTGAGCAATGCGTCACGTGTTTGCAAGTTAAAGCCGAACACCAAAAGCCGTATGGTAAGTTGCAACCGCTAGAAATTCCGATGTGGAAGTGGGAGCATATTACCATGGACTTTATTACCAAGTTGCCGAAAATGGCAAGAACCCAATTTGACACTATTTGGGTGATTGTCGATAGATTGATGAAGAGTGCGTTGTTTCTTCCTATTAAAGAAGCAATTTCGTCGAAGGCACTCGCGAAGATGTTCATTAAAGAGGTGATATCGAGACATGGCGTTCCCGCGTCTATCGTTTCGGATCGGGACACGCGTTTTACTTCTCGATTTTGGAAGAAATTTCATGAAGATATGGGTACGAGGGTAAATATGAGTATGGCGTACCATCCTCAAACGGACGGTCAAACCGAATGTACGAATAAAACATTGGAGGATATGTTACGTGCGTGTATCATTGACTTAGGTGGTAGTTGGGATGAACATTTACCTTTGGTGGAATTCTCTTACAATAATAGTTTTCACTCTAGTATTGGAATGCCACCGTATGAGATGTTGTATGGTAGAAGGTGTCGAACCCCGATTTGTTGGGGCGAAGTGGGACAAAGGGAAGTCGGGAGCTCCGACTTGGTATTGGAGACAAATGATAAAATCGTTATGATTCGGGAACATTTGAAAAAGGCGCAAGATAGGCAAAAATCTTACGCCGATAAGCGTAGACATTTGATCAAATTCCAAGAAGGTGATATGGTGATGCTCAAGGTTTCGCCATGGAAGGGTATTATTCGGTGTCGGAAATGAGGAAAGTTAGCTCCTCGGTTTATTGGGCCGTTTAAAGTTTTAGCTCGTATTGGTGAAGTCGCGTATCGTTTGGAATTACCCGAAGAACTTGCGGGGATCCATAATACATTTCATGTTTCCCATCTCCGAAAATGTCTTGCGGATGATTCTTCATGGATGCCTTTAGACGAAATTGAGCTAAACAACAAGTTAGAATACATTGAAGAGCCGATTGCTATACTCGATGAGAAGGTAAAAATGTTGCGTAACAAAGAGGTGAGGACCTTTAAGGTCTAATGGCGTCGTAGTAAAGGTTCCGAGTTTACTTGGTAGCCCGAAGAATTTGTGTTGGTTTATCTTCCCTCGTGTCATGCGGCTTGGATCGCGAGGACGCGCTCCGATTTAAGTGGGGGAGAGTTGTAACACCCCGTTTTCCCGTGCGCGTCTAAAGGTACGTACTTAATCAATAGTACGCTTATAACTTACTCGTCATGTGATTAAATGAACTAAAGTGTTAGTTTGGTGTAAGTGCATATATGTATATGTGTGTATATATATAGGT
Organism: Rutidosis leptorrhynchoides; assembly: GCF_046630445.1. Classification (NCBI taxonomy): domain Eukaryota; kingdom Viridiplantae; phylum Streptophyta; class Magnoliopsida; order Asterales; family Asteraceae; genus Rutidosis; species Rutidosis leptorrhynchoides. Next base: position 597,324,579 of record NC_092336.1, on the reverse strand, counting down.
ATATTCAAATGCGTGCGTGTACGCGTATATGAATGTGTCGTGTTTGGCGTCGAGCCATGTGAGACTTAAGGTCGAGGTTTAGACGTGCATAGGAAGGGTGAAAGTTGTTGTGCTTGTGTTTGAACCTTTGTTTTGTGATTTGTTGTCGAAGTGACCAGGAACAGGCCAATGCCGCGCCGCGAGGAATGGGGCCGCGACGCGACAATCAAAGCAAATCCAGATCAGAACTTGAGTTAAGAAGGGTGGTTTTTCCTTCTTTATGTCGTGCCGCGACAAACGAGCCGCGCCGCGGCACATCTGCAGTTCACACTCCGAATTCCACTCAAATTAAATAGGGTTTAGGGGCAATTTGGTCTTTTTGCGTATAGATCATATTGGAGCCTTTAATCTCAACCACTTGTTCTCCATTTCTCATTTTCTTTTCCATTTTCTTCCACATATTCCTCCCAAAACATAAAACCCACTAAGTTTAATTTTGAGATTTGAAGGTGAAGAGTTGTGAATCAACCCAAGGAGCAAGAATTAAAGTTGTTCATCGTATCTCTAGCTACACGTTCATAGTCTTGGTAAGTTCTAACTCTAATTTTTGAGTTTCATTTAGTTTAAGCTAGGGTTTGGTTCATATGGAACTCGTGTGACCCATTTGAGGGTTAAATGGGTGGTTTTTGGGTTAGATTGTTGAAAGGAAACCCTAATTACCATAACCTAGGGTTTGGTCTAATGAAATGGGGTTTATAAGTGTTAATGGTGTTGTAAGCATTAAATACACTTGTTAAATATTATTGAGATTGTGAATAGGTCATGTTTGACAAAGTTTGAATGTGTAAGTGTCAAAATGGGTCATATGAGTCAAAGTTGAACTAATTGGGTTAAATGGGTATGAAATACACCAAGTTTATGTTAGTTAATGTTAATAGACCCTAATCACTAGCTTTTAGTGATTTATGACAAGGAATGGTCATTAATGGGCGGTTTTGGTGTAGTGAGTCATTTAATGCAATAGGGTCATTAAATGTTCAAGGGATAGAAGTTGGCATTTAATACAACTAGATTGTATGTTAATAAATGCATAATGTAATAGGTACATTACATTGAAGGGTTGCAAGCTCGGTTAGCTTCCACAAGAATCTTGAGGTGAGTGGAATGATTATGCATATGTGTATATAATGTATTTACTTGTACGATATTCGATGTGGGTTTAAGTTCGGGCGGTCGATACCACATCGGGTCAATATATGATATGGATTTAAGTTCGGGCGTTCGATGCCATGTCATGTATGTGTGTGGGCGTGTAGCGTGGGTTTAAAGTTCGGGCGTTCGATACCACATTACACGTGACGGGTGGGTTTAAAGTTCGGGCGATCGATACCACTCCGGGGTTAGTGTTATAATTCGTTGTACGCTAACGGTTGTTGGGAACACCAATGGGAAACTCGAAGTACCATTCCTTGTACTATTGGTTAACCATGGTTATGTGTTTGTTGCGTGTTGTTTTCACAATATTCGAGTTATATATGTTATCGTTGTGCTATCTTGTGGTCTTGGAGATTTAGCGTCATGCCTTGCATTGGTATGTCTTTTAAATTGCTAGCGTGTATGAGGTAATTGTGTATGTGATTGCATGTAAGTAGGTTATATATGTATGTGTATAATTATTGCATTCACTAAGCTTTGCTTACCCCTCTCGTTGTTTATCTTTTTAGATGCAGGCGTGGGCAAGGGCAAGGGGGTCGTTGGGCACTAGGTGTCCCTTGTTGTTGTTATGTTGGAGCTTTTGGAAGTTGGCCTAGTTTTGGGTAGTTTAGTCCCAAACCATGCTCGGAACGTCGTTTGGTTTATAAACTATCATTTGTAATGGGTCAAACTTGTACTAAACTTTATTCGTGGCCCTCGTGCCTATTGTAAACAATTAATTGTTGTGCATTTTAAATAGAACTCGTGAAATGGGTTATATATTTAATTGGCGTGTAATTGTGTAGTATATAAAAAAAAATTATCGTAAGGATTACGGGTTGGGTTGTTACATTTTCGTTAAGACTTTTATTTCAATTTTTTTTTAAAATTTCCCATTAAATTACGAAAATGAGTCAAGTTGAATACTGTTTGAATACCCGCGAGAATTTGTACTATCCCCCACACTTAAGATTAAGTAATGCCCTCATTACTTAAAATCAGTAAAATTTAAATTCGAGAGGGCAATAGTGAGAAAAAGGAGTTCGAAAAACCTGGGTACAGAAACCTGGACATCGTGGAATATAGGCGAGCGATGGCGAATCCTTCATTCCTTGATCTTCATCACACAAATTCTAATTCTATAGGTACCTTGCTGAATTTTAATGCTAGTGTCACTAAAACCTTGAAAAACATCGTGCACTTTTATTAACACATCATGCACTCGACTCGACCTCAAATTTAATGCCTAGTGGGGTTAAACTCCCCCACACTTTATCGAACGAAACGTGAAGTCGGTGGAAAAAGTTCCACGAATCAGAATAGTGAGCCAATCATTTACACCTTGGGTGGTGTATATTATATGTGATAATTCCTTTTTTAGTTTCCCGAAAAAGGATAACCTAACCCGAGGGTTAACACATGACTCCCTTTCAAGTGCGGTTTTCAGTAAAACTTTTATTCTTATTGGTGGATCTTGGTCAAATGGGTCTTTATAGATTGTCTTCCCCAAATTGACATCCTCTAAAATAAGCGTGGACCCGCTGTGAATCTCAACTATTGAGCGGGGCTCAATTTCCAGCTTCAATTCCTTTAATTCTTTAGTTGTAGGTTCATAACCATTAGCCATGAGAACGAGTAGCAAACCGTCTTCCTCCTTTACCACAATCTCATCTATATAACTAGAAGAGTAAGAATGTAACTCGGGGAAATCCTGCAAAAGCTCAGAAAGTGGATCTAAACGAGTACATTTTTCAACTATCAGTTCGTCTTGCAAAATAGATTGTGAAGTTATAAGTTGTGGAGCTAGACTGGACTCTGTCACATTTGAATTTTCTTGAAACAGAATCAATGGTGAATAATGATCGGCAGCAAATTGCATAGTGGGTAGGGGACTCGAATGTTTTACGTTCGGATTCATGCAACATTGCCAAGACCCATAAAAACACGGGCAGAAACCTTCGGCTATCATCCTCTCTTTCATAGACATGTTTTGAGTGTTAACCACAACTTCATCTTCTTCTTTTTCTTGGTACCCCTCGTTGGTAACACTAGGAGATAAATATAATTCGATTAGTTTCCTCCGTTCTACTCTCATTCTCTCACCCATTGTCATATTCCTGTGGTCAACCATTTTCCTGCAACTGACAAAAACTAGAAAAGAATAAAAGCACCGACACTAAACACTGATAAAAAAATAAAATAATAATAAAAAAATCTAAAAATAATAATAATAATAATAATAATAATCACAACTTAGTAAACAATTCTTATCTTGACACAACTGTCCCCGGCAGCGGCGCCAAAAACTTGATGTGCGAAAGGTGGTATATGAATTAATGTATAAATTAGTGTGGAAAAATACCGATTAAAGATTACTACACATCTACGGGCAGTGTACCCGATCGTGTAGTAGTATAGATAATGGTAAAATTCGTGTATCGTTCCAAGGACAGTTATATGTGCAAATTAAGATTGTATAAACTAAATTGTTATTAAGGTAAAATAAATGAAATCAAACAAATACAAGATATTGGGTTGCCCTTTAATGATGGGCAAATCATTAAAGGAATAAGTTTAAAGACAATATTTTTGGTATTTTAGGTTTATGAAGATGAAAGATAGTTTTTATATCAAATTAAACAAATATGCTCGTCTAGACTTTTTACCCTCGATTGTTGATTGTTGTTTTAGGATTAAGACCGGATTGATTGACTACGCATGAGAACTAATTAATTGGTTTACTAAGAGAAGTCTTGCGCAAACACTCAAACGGGATTACACGACGCAAGTGATGTTCTTGTCATCTAAGACCTCCTATTTGTAATCAACTAATTCAATTAGTCTAAAGACTTGAATGATGATCATGCCAATGATGTGTTGATCACGATCCACTCCTACGTCAACTAATGGTTTAGCTTAGTTCATTCCCTTGGTCCGGTTAAATGCCCAATTCACCCAACCCAAGTAATCAATTTAGTGTAATAATAGGATCCTTGTAAACGTCACTAGATAAGGCAAATTACTAACACCTATTAGTTATATGGAATTGAGTAATGAAAATATGTATAACAGATTCTAGGAAATTGATCGTTCTCCTAGACAACTACACATATCAATTAAGCTATCCGAAAGTATCTACAAGAGTCGTTCTTACATTCCTATATAAATTAATCGTTTGAACGCAACTTACCCCTTTTGGTAAAAGACGGGCAAACACTTGTCACTAGGTGCAAATCAATATACTAAATCAACAAGATGGTGTTTCTTAGTTGAACAAGTATACTAACTAATTGAATCGAAAAGATTAAACTTAACAAGAATGGTTCTTGTATTCAAACATCAAACTATCATGCATAAGAACAATCAATCAACAAAGGTAAACAATTAATATCTCGATTATTAATCTAGACAAGCATAAAAAGAACTAGCTAACAATCATATTTAAATACAATAACAAACTGGAAACAAAGATAGAATTCATTGAACTAACAAGAATCGACCTCTTGAAGCAATCTTGGATGATGATCCTGATGATTCTTGATTCCGGATTGAAATGATGGATTAGGTGATCCTGGATTACTCCAAGGATCACCTTGAATCGTAACCTCTACCTCTGAAAATGACTGTTTAGTGGTGTCTTTTGAATGAGGCTGGACAGGGTTTTAAAAAGGGAATAATCTGCACCAAAAGTGGAGTGCGCCGAGCGCACTATTTGGGGTGCGCTGAGCTCACTGTTCACCAACCCCGAAAACACTTTACAGCTCGACTTTACGCGTTCAATCTGCTTTACAGGCTGAAGTGCGCTCAGGAGTGCGCCGAGCACACTGTAGCAAAGCGCACTATTTCTACAACTCCCAGAATTCTCTGATCAAAATTTGGACAAGTGAGCTGAGAGCACACCCGTGGCGCACTCCTTGGCGCACTCTACTATTCATCGACTTTTTGACTTGTTTTCGATCTCTGAGTAGTATCATCCAAAATCTTCCATATTTCTTCAATTACACAATGATTCTAACTATTTTACAATAAAATGGAATACAAACGAAAATACTACGTTTACACACGAAATAAACAACGATAGAACTTGATATTGCGACTAAAGATATGTCTAATTTGAGCAATATCACCTAGAAACCCAATTATAATCAGGCTAAACAAGTCCATCTTAAATCACGGCCCAAGTGTCACTACTAGGATCACGGCCCAAATCACTTAGCAATCCATCAAATAAATAAAAAATTCTGTATAATACTTCGGCTAGGGACAAAAGAAAAAAAACGGACATGCCAGCCATATAATCCACTAATCGGTGGATTCCACTTTAGTTGTTATTATATTAATTGATTTGTATGAAGATAACGTGCCATTAATAATTGTCGGTCAATAAAGGAACAAAGAAAAAAATACGTAATCACCTTCATTCCTTATAACCCTACGGTTGCATTAGTTTTTATGAATAGAAGGAAAAAAATTCACAGCCCAACCTGCTTTTCACTTCATCATAGTCATCTTTCTTTAATCATTCTTACACTCGTTACCCATACTCACAGTACAGGTATTGTACAACAATATTTCGATCCATAATTGGGTTTACGAAGGTGATGATGTTGGTTTTGATCAGAAATCGAAACAGCAGCAGATAGGGTCAGAAACGTAAGCTGCATCGTAATAGATTCAAGAAAATGGTGGTGTTGATCGACTGAGAGGAAAAGAAAGTAATATAGGAACGAAGACAAGCAACAAATATAGAGTGTTTGATGATTAAGTTTCATGAAAGAAAACGGTGGTGAGGTTGAAGGTTTATAAAGGTCTCATGGGTGTTCACGGTTGTATGAGGTGAAGAAGGTAATAGACGGTTGTTCTTGATGATAGTCGAAACAGAAGCTCAAAAGTGGCAAGGTAGTGATGGATTCAAGGGTGATCGAAGGTTTCAAGGTTGGTTGATGATGAAGGTGTCGAGATCATGGTGGTTATCTCGTGGAGAAAATAGTAGCGATAAGAGTGGTGATTAAGTATCTGTGTGTAAGCAGAGACTTGAGATGATCGATTGGGTTTTGTAGAGTTACTGAGTGTCGGCAAAGAATCCCATACAAACAGAAAAAAATAAAAACTGATGTCGATACAGATTATTCGCTTGGTACAGAAATATATTAAAAAAATAAAAGGAAGAATTGATGGCTAGCTGAATTTGGCTGTTAATGTGATTACAAAGTCGTGATTTGTACTGGCAACAATTAGAAACAGAAAAACAAATCTACCATAGTTTGATTAAGATTGAAAACTGATTACATGATTTATCTATATTTATTTATGTATGAACCGTATTTATAAATATATTTGTATATGTATTTATATTTATACTGTATCCGTGTATATATATATATATATATATATATTTATATATATATAATTCTGATATATATCTTTATATATTTACATACTAAATTTTGTAATATTACATAATAATATAAATCTATTAATAAATTTAAGAATGTTATTAATTTTAATAATAATACTAATACTAGTAATAATAATAGAATAATAATAATAATAATAATAATAATAATAATAATAATAATAATAATAATAATAATAATAATAATTTTTATCAAAATTATACTAATAGTAAGAATAAGAATAAGAGTAATTATATAATGATAATAATAATATTGTTGATGATACTATTAATTACAATAATATTAGTAATAATATAATAATTTATTTATATATATATTTTCATATTAATATTACTAATATAAATTTTAATATTGAAAGTAATAATAATATTACTACAACAAATATAAATTACAATTAAACTTATTATATCAAATATTAATATTACCTATTATCAGTTATGTAAAATTAATATTTAAATATTGAATTTATATATATATATATATATATATATATATATATATATATATATATATATATATATATATATATATATATATATATATATTGATAACAACTTAATAATTCTATATATTATTTTGCATTTTTAATTCCAATTAATTAAAGTGTATTTTATATAGCTAGAATATTATATATATATATATATATATATATATATATATATATATACATATTTATTTACACACAATTGTTCGTGAATCGTCGGGCATAGTCAAAGATTAATTGAATCCATGTAAACAATTCAAAAATTTTGAGACTCGGTTTAACAGACTTTGCTTATCGTGTCGAAATCATAATAAGATAAGGTTTAAATTTGGTCGAAAATTTCTGGGTCGTCACATATATGATATGGTCTCTTTTATCATACAGAGGTAGAAAGGCAAAATGGGTGGGTCGGGTGTGATGTGCAACATATTAGAGGGTTCTGCTATTCTGGGAAAAAGTGATAATTTTTTGTTATTGTCAATACTTTTGTCCATTATTTTGAATGTTATAAGAACTTAATCATAAAATATGTTTTCAAGAATTCTTTATTTGTAACGACCCGTCAAAATCGCTATTGACGCGATACGTTATTCATTGATTCCATAGTGAGGTTTTGACCTCTACATGATACGTTTTAATAAAAATATTGCATTCATTAAAATAAGTGACTTTCTAAACATAGAAAGTTATAAGCATGTGAGCGATTACTTAAGTATAAGTAAATCCCCGAAAATACATAAGTCTTTATCTTACAAGTTGACATCACAGTCAAATTATTTATTACACAACGTAGTTTTGTTTCGAATGCAATAAACTTTATACAAAGCATGAGAGACTCCATGCAGGCAACAAGCACATCACAGCGGAAGCAGTCTAAGAACCTGATAATAAAACATGCTAAAAAGGTTAACACGAATGTTGGTGAGTTATAGGTTTAATTGCTCGAGTCATAAGTATATAAAGATGGACCACAAGACTTCATCAAAAGTTTATCAATAGTTTCTACGTAATAGAGCACCCTGGTAACTAAACTTAATGTTATAATAATAATTACCCCTGTTGTTTTAATACACGCAAACCAACGTGTCGTAAACTCAAGTAACATACGTCCGTTAAAAGGCTAGCACTCTAGCTCGAACGGGGATGTCAAGCCCTATGGATCCATATACAATTACTCGCACCCACCAGTCCACATCCTATGTACTGGCAGTTACTAGTTACCAAAGCTAAGGGATTTTCGGTTCAAACTCAGTGTAGAATTAAGTATGTACTTGTGTCCATTGCGTATAAAATATATTGCATGTATTCCCAACCCAAAATATTTAAAGCATTTAAAAAGGGATCTATAACTCACTGTTCAATATTGAGATTCAATATTGTAGATAGATTGTGTAGACGTAAGGATTGTAGACGACTGCACGGTTGGCTTTAGATTCACGAACAATACCCCCGAACAATACCCATAATTTTCTTAGTTTTAAACGGTTTGAAACTTGAACTAAAAACACAAGTATACTTGTTATAGTATACTTATTACGGAGTAATTCTAATTTAGAAATTTAACTAGAATTTCGCGAAGTATATATATATACAACAACAACAACAATACCCAATCCCACACTTGTAGGGTATGGGGGAGGTGAGACGTAGACAATCCTACCTCTACCCTAGGACAAAGAGAAGTCATTTCACCACCCCGAGTGAAACACTCACAAGAGTAGAGAAAGTCCTCCCTCTCTATGTTCGACGGATAAAGAGATTGCTTGCAACGGACCTCCGGCCAAAAAAAAAAAAAAAAAAAAAAAAAAAAAAAAATGTATATATATATATATATATATATATATATATATATATATATATATATATATATATATATATATATATATATATATATAGATTAAAAATATGTAAGTTTGTAGGTGTTATGTTTTTACGTTTATAAGTATCAAATATGAAATGGATAGATGTCAGGAATAAGGGTAATGCATATATATAGTATTTAGATACTAGACAACAGAATTAAATGTTACGGAGTATGTTTTTACACGTCAAAGATCATGACTTGTGAGTTTGAAAATCACATGCAATTAAAATAATTGATGATGGGAATCGTAATGTATCTGTCTCAATCATAATGTATCTATCTTCCATTATTTTATTTATTATTAATAATAATAATAATAATAATAATAATAATAATAATAATAATAATAATGACTTGTGACTTGGTCCGCTGCTTTTTGCTTTGGTCCTACAACCCTTGGTTTCTAAAATCAGAGATAATTTTGAGGTTTGTCTTCAGGCGTGGTATTTGGATGATGGTACTATTATTGGGGACACTTTGGTGGTGGGGAAGGTTTTGCATTTGATTATGGAGGATGGGCCTCGTTTTGGGCTGCATCTCAACGTTGAAAAAACAGAAATTTTCTGGCCTACGGAGGACCCTCGCAGCAGGCAAGTAGGTGTCTTTCCTCCTAATATTGCTCGGCCTTTAAATGGTGTTAAGTTGCTTGGGGCCCCCGCAAGTTCCGATCCTGGTTTTAGTAGTGAACTGGTGATGCAAAGGGTGACCAAGTCCATTGCGCTTATGGATAAGGTTGCTAAGCTTGATGATCCTCAGTGTGAGTTGTTGTTGCTTAGGGCATGTACGGGAGTTTCTAAACTCTACTTTTCCTTGCGTACTTGTCCTCCTAGTATATTTGAGGCGGCTCAACGCGCTTTCGATGGAGCCCTTCGATCTTCCTTGGAGCGTATTGTTACTGCTTCAGGGTCTGGGTTTGGTAATTGGCAGTGGCGGCTTGCCACCTTGCCATTTGCATTTGGAGGGCTTGGTGTTTATTCTGCGGGAGATGTTCGTCATTATGCTTTTCTGGCTTCTCGATTACAGTCTGCTGGATTGCAGACCAAGCTACTACGTCATGCGAGTATTGTTGGTCTTGGTCGTGCTTTTGAAGATGCATTGGGTCTGTTTAATAAAACAGTTGGGTTTGATATTTTAGGTAATCCGAGTGAGGTCGCTGCCCCAATACTCATGAAGAAATTGGCAGATGTTTATTTCACAAAGGTTACCGCTTCTGCAGAATCCACTTTTTCGTTATCTCCCCGACAATCGGCCTTATGGAAATCGCAGCAGGGTGATCACACCTCTGCTTGGCTAAGGGCAGTCCCTATTTTGGGGTTGGGTCAGACGATGAACGCAAAGACTTACCGATGTGTGTTGTGCTACCGGTTGGGTGTTCCATTGTTCTCTATCTCGACGGCATGCTCTGCCTGTTCAAGGGTTTTTACTGGGGATATTTTCGGGGATCACGCGGTGTCTTGTGCTGGTATGGTGGGTATTAAGCATCGACATAATGTTGTTCGGGATTCCCTTGTTGATGTTTGTTATCGATCTGGTATTTCAGCGAGAAAGGAGGTTGACATTGGGTTGTCTGGAGGGAACGACAGGGCCCTCAGACCTGCAGATGTGTTACTTTATTCCTGGGATTGTGGTCGCGATGTTTGTGTTGACTTGACAGGGTCTTCTCCTTTGACACAGTCTGGGCTTTCTGACTTTGTCCCTGGACGTGCTGTGGTTGATGCGGCTCGTCGGAAGCGGGTCAAGTACGAATCTAGCTGTCAGACGATTGGTTATGGTTTCATTCCTTTCTCATTTTCTTCCCTTGGGGAATTAGAAAAGGATGCTGTTTCTTTGCTAAAGCGGGTTCAGAAGAGTTCGATGGCGCAAGATATTGGTGCCGGTGCTGCTGCTCATATTTTTACTAGGATAGGTTTTGCTATTGCTAGAGGTGTGGGAGCCCAGATTGTCTCTAGGCTCCCCACTAATTTTTTGTAAGTTTTAATACTTTTAAGTTTATTATTATTATTATTATTATTATAATAATAATAATAATAATAATAATAATAATAATAATAATAATTATTATATTATAATAGATATATTAATTAAGTAAAAATAAATAATAATAAAAAACGTGGTAGATGAAATCAAAATTCACAACATAAGTGATCCGTGATACTATAATGACCCGTGATAATATAATAATAAAAATAAAAAAAAATAAAAAGACGTGTAAAGATGATGTGATGATGATAGTCATCTCTTTATTGCTTTCCCGTGAGTTGCTTTTGAAATTTTTAACTCCGTGTTTTCATGAACTGGTATTTCGTGCTCCGTTCTAATAATTAATGGTAAAAGTCATATAAAAATCCCACTTTTTAAATTTGGGCACGAATATATTTATTTTGGATTTAAGTGTTATAAAATGACTCATAAAAAGTTTGTCTGTCACACGGCCCCATCCCAACTAAAATATATGAAATATAAAAAAAATGTTATATATATAATTTCTAGTTAACATAAGATAGTTATTTTATGAACTTAAAACTTTCATAAATTTTACTAACTCCCGTCCTATAATCATCTGATGAAATAAAGATTTAGAGATGAGTTAAGAAATGCATATATATATATATATATATATATATATATATATATATATATATATATATATATATATATATATATATATATATATATATATATATATATTTTAAGAACGCATACCCTAAAGGATGATTAGTTAACTAAAATTTTGTCTAATGCGTTCATCTTAAATGGGATGTGCAATTGTCCATTAGTTAATTACTCCATAATTTTGATGTACAGTTTTTAAGAAATGACCAGCCACTAGTCTTGTTTACTTTTGAAAAGTGGGTGTTTTATAAAAGTAAGAAAAAAACGATATGTATCTATTTCTATCTCCAACCGGTCCCATTTAGTAAAAACAACATGATATGAAGACAAATAAATAAGTCACCACTTTTTGAGCTAGTAAACCCGTGAAACATTTTTCTTTTAAATTTTTTATTTTTTTACTATTACAATCATTAATAAATTAAAATATGAATATGAACAAAGAACTCATGGTAACTCATTATAGGCAGCATATCGGTTTTAGACTTAATGATAACATATCACTTAAGAATCATATAGAAACAAAAGTTTACATATTTAGTTATGGCAATTAAATCGTATAATATTCTATCAACGTCTTTCAACTTATTATATACACACATATTTATATATAAACCGTTGTTCGTGAATCGTCGGGAATGGTTGAAGGGTAAATGAATGTGTAAACTAGTTCAAAAAGTTTTAAGGCTCAACATAATAGATTCGCTTATCGTGTCGGAAAATTTTTATCCTGTAATTAATTTATTAATGCGAAATTTTCTGGGTCATCAAAGTACCTCCCCGTTAAAGAAAATTTCGTCCCGAAATTTTGAGTAGTACCTGTTTTATGAGCGATATCAATGAACAAATGTGGATACTTTTGCTTCATTTGATCTTCACGTTCTCAAGTAAACTCGAGTCCTCGTCTAGCGTTCCAATGAACTCTAACTATCGGTATTTTGTTTTGTTTTAATTGTTTGATCTCACGGTCCATGATTTCAACAGGTTCTTCAATAAAATGTAGTTTATCATTGATTCGTATTTCATTAAGAGGAATTACGACATCCTCTTCAGCTAAACATTTCTTCAAATTTAACACATGAAATGTGTCGTGAACACCACTAAGTTCTTGCGGTAGCTTTAATCGATAAGCAACTGTTCCAATTCTTTCGGTGATTTCAAAGGGTCCTAAGTACTTAGGAATTAGCTTTCCTCGTTTACCGAATCGTACAACGCCTTTCCAGGGTGATACTTTTAACATGACTTTGTCGCCTGTAACACCCCTTTTTTCTAAACATGACACTTGTGGCATCCTACGGAGTCCAAGAATGAGTATTTGATAGTTTGGATGTAATGAGTTGACCACGTTGGACTTTGGGATGTTTTAAAAGTGAAATTGGAGTACATCAGGTAAACTGTCGAGTTTGAAGAGGGTTTGTCGCATTCTGGTGTGTCGCGATCCGTGACAAACATGGTCAAAATGCGACAACTTATGATGATGACTTTTGTCCCTTTTGTCGCGTTTGAATGCTGTGTATCGCGTCCTGGTGTCGCGAAACGCGACAATTGTCGCTGTAATGACATTTTAACCCATTTTAATGGAATCTTTTGAGGGTGTTTTGGTAATTTCACTTATGGACGGGTTTTATACCCCAAATCAGTTCCAAGGCTTATCTTATCTTCATTTTCACACACAAACACTCTCATCTTCAAACCCTAGAGAGAGGAGAGAGTTTAGAGAGAGAGAGAGAGAGAGCTCCATTTGGAGAAGAAGAAGGGTGTTTCGGGTCAAACCTCACGTATATAAGTTGTTCTACTCGTCAACGACATCATTTTGGCGGTATTGGTAAGTTCTAACTCTGAGTTTCATTGTTTGATTTGAGATTCAATGTTAGGGTTTTGAGATTGTTAGTGTAAAACCCATTTAGATGATGAAGAGGGTTTATGAAAACTTGTTATTGTTGATACTTGGCGGGTTTTGGGTTGGTTAATGATTTAACCATGTTTAAGGATTGTAAATGGTGTATAATCACTAGTGTTAGTGATTATGGAAGTATTGGAAACCATTTGGGTGTATTTGGGTTGACTAATTTTGAAATGGGTCAAAATTAGGGTTTAGGTGTCAATTTGGGCAAGATTGGTGTTTAACACTTATGATTGGGTTTAATTGGCGTATTAGGACCATTTTCACTTGTGTTAGTGGTTATTGGTTAGTTTGGGCGCGGTTTGAACTTGGAAGTGCAATTGGGTCAAAATTTGCACTAGTTGTCGAAATGGGTTGGTTTGTAATCCACCCTAATTGTGTTGTTGTTTATGTGATAAATGGAATAGGTACGTTCCATTGGCGAGTTACGGGATTGGATTGCACTTCACCGAGGCGTTTAAGGTGAGTGTAAATTTACTATGCACATGTGTATGTGTAAAATGGTTGCGTGTGTGTAGAGTGACCCTTGCTTGGGTTTACTCTATGTTGGTGTGGGTGAGTGGACTCCTCTTGTGCTTCGGGTCCATGTGATACACTTATGCGTTTTGGGTTTTACTCTTGGTGTGGTGATTTGGCTAGCGATTTGGATAACCCTTTTGGCGATGGGTTGCTAGCATTTGTTGTTGAGGAAATGAATCTCGGTTAGTGCGGATTCATGATGACTCGGGTAGTTCGGTCATCTTGGTGATGAGGTGGTGAATTTCGGGTTGTGCGAATTCACTAAGGCTCGGGTAGTTCGGCCAACCTCGGTTGTTGAAGTGGTGAAGGAGGTGAATTTCGGGTAGTGCGAATTCACTAAGGTCCGGGTAGTTCGGCCAACCTTCATGTGGTTTGGGTTAATGGGTTAACCTTATTTGTTGTTGTTGATTACGCGTATATACTTATCGTTGTGTTGTAGCATCTTGTGGTGTTAGCTTGGTGATTACGTAGCGTGTAGCTACTTTGTGTATGCGCTCTTTTGTAGTTTGTTTACCATGCGGAGCCGGTATGTGTTTATCTTGATGCTTGGTGATGCATAACCATTTTATGCATATGTATATGTATAGTATCTTTACATTCACTAAGCATTACCTTACCCTCTCGTTGTTGCTATTTTTATAGGTTCGCATGATTGGCGGCTCGGGTAAGCATGGGGATTAGAGATCTTGGCTAGGTTGCTCTAGAAGATCTTGTTCTTGGACTCGATTAGGATTGGGTAGCATAGTCCCAATCACCATGCTCGGTTTTATTGGAAATTAAAATAGTCGGGTCGTGTTCGCCCTTTCGGATATTTAAACTATGTATTAAATGTTTTAAAAGTTTACTGAACTTATTATTTGTGTTAAAGATGTTTCAGAAACCTAATTGGGACCTAAATATAAATGTATTAAAGATAAATTTTATGGGTCAGTTTAAATACGGGTTGGGTTGTTTCAAGTGGTATCAGAGCATGGTCTAAGGGATTTAGGCGACTTGAGATAGGTGCCTAGACTTAGACTTTCGTGTGGGCTTATTTGTTGCGGGACTTGTAGGTGAACGGGCCGAACGGGGACTTGGTTAATGCCTTAGCGTGTAGGTGAACTAACTAGGATTTTGGCTTGTGTTGTGATGTAATTCTTGCGTGTGTTTATAACGCGTATAATTTTTGGTTTGTGTTGGTTTATATCATCAAGCGAGGCGGTCGTTGTACTAATGAGTTGATACGATGTGTGTGCGTAATAAGGACTTGCAAACCTTATTACGGGTGCAAATCGTGTCTAACAAGTGATGTACGACGAGTGTTTAGCAAGATGGGGCGGTGTTTTGTGTGTGGTTTATACGTTCATGGACTAATCGTTTGCATTCTTTAGAATGACGACGCGCAACGAGATCGAGACGAATGACGATGAGTTTAACGCTAGAGTTGCGGCCGCCGTTGCGGAGCAAATGGGAGCGTTTCGAGAAGAAATGGATAGGAAGTATTCTGAAATTCAAAGTAGGGGTGAAATGGAGTGTTGTCATAAGAGCTTCATGAGGACTAAACCCCCGATGTATGACGGGAAACCGGATCCTTTGGTAAGTACAACATGGATCTCGAATGTCGAAGGGTGTTTTCTTACTATTGATTGCCCTCCCGAGAAGATGACAAGACTCGCTACTAGCTTGTTGCGGGGTAGGGCGAAGGATTGGTTGGATGGTAAGATTGATCTTGTCGGTGGTGAGCCGTTTATGGCGTTATCGTGGGACGAATTTAAGGAGGAATTCTTCGAGGAGTTCCAGACTGGAGCCGACTTGATGGAATTGCGTGATGAGTTACGAAATTTGCGACAAGGATCCATGGACTTGAATACTCTCAAGACGACCTTTATGGCGAAGGCTCGTTTTTGCCCAGACTATATGGGAAATGATCGTATGTTGATGGAAGATTTCTATCGAACCCTGAATGATGACTTGAAGAATAAAATTAGCAGGGGTCAAACGAAGTCGTTTGCGGAGTTATTCGCGGTGGCTAGGGGTTTCGAATGGTATTCGCGATCAAAGATGTGTGAGCCTTCAAGTAAGAGAAGGGTTGATTCGTACGGCGCCCCAAGTAAGAAAAATAAGGGTGCAAGTGCGAGTACGGGTAATGTGGGTAAAGGCACGATGGATTCTCGTGCACCTAGATGTTTTAATTGTGGTGTTAGGGGCCACAAATTATGGGAGTGCATAATGCCGAGAAGCGATGACGGGATGTGCAACTATTGTCATAAGGAGGGACATCGCAAGCCGGATTGTCCCGAGTTGGCGGCGGAGAATGCCACAAGGAGACATTATGGTACGTTTCGTTTTAATAAGTATGTCCTTTGAATATTTATTTATGTGCCGATGCGTTCGGGTTTATTGGATGCATTGTGTTGTGCATATTATTGTTATGGGTGACGTTCCTAATGGAATTACCCTATGGTGACGTTTGATTTTCGGATGAAGGGCGTAAGACTTGGTGCAACCAAGCATTCCTTAGTGTTTGGAAAATGTTTCTACCAAGCCATGGGAATGGGCTTTGGTGTTCGGATGTCAGAGCGTGTTTGCTCTCGTGTTGAAGTTGATGAACCGTGAGGTTCGTCGAGTGGATAGAACCCTTGAGATCGAGTGTTTTGGATGTCGATGAATGTGGTAATGGAGTAGACGGAATGCAAGGATAGGTGCCCCTTTCATGCCTACGAGCGTGGTGTTCGACTCCGATGGTGTTGCGGTTACATTGTACTTAGGGTACCGGGGAGAAACCCTTCGGTACATGAGTGACTAGGTGGGAAATTTGACAAACTATAGCAATTGAATGATTGCGAGAGTAGAGTTTGTGTAATTGTGGTACACTTTTCGATCAAAGTGTTTAAGGATTGGTTAAAATCCTTAGTGTGCTCAAGATTGGAGCAAGATGTGGTGATGGGTCGTGTGATCCCAATTGCAGAAAGGTCTACCTTTCGATAGCATTGTACGGTTGTACAAGGTGCATGTTGTATTGGTCTTGTGTCGTTGTTTAAATAAAGCCAACGAGTGACGGTGTGCGTTAATTTCTAGTGTGCGAAATGAATTCATGAGAATTTGAGTGTTATAACCGATGGAGAGATTGGTCACGTATGTCGGAGAGTGGTAATTATCGCGGATGATGTTGCCACGGCGATGCGGTTACGGAACGTAGTTCCAAGTGGGGGAGTTACACTCCCGCACGTGGAGGTTTTAGTGTGAGATGTCGGATAATGCTCATAGTAGATCTGGAATTTGTGTCGAGAGCTAGATTTGGTCGATCTGTGGTAGAGTACAATTTTGGTTAAATTGTACTTATGGTTTCGGATTTGAATTACCATCGATGTGGTAATGTGGTGAATCTCGTTGAGAGATAACGGGCGTATTTGACGAGCAAGGCGAAATCCCTCTGTTTAGGGATGTGCGTGTCGGACTCTCTTCTGGAGAATTATTGTGTTGTACCAATGTGCGATATAGGTGATTCTTGCTCGATTGTGATAGCGATGTTCGCGTGTGTGTATGATTCGTGTGCGGAAATTCCAGGCGGTGTGAAACGATTCTAAGTATGCGTATATACTTTTGTTTGTGGTGGATGGTTAGTGTATTCCGTTAGGATTCACTATGGTGTAGCAGTGCGCGATGTTACACTACTCGTTGATTGAGGCCAAAAGAGCGTATGTGATTGGTTGGTTATGGCCGTTGACTCGGTCTGCTAACTTCACCTTGGGAGTAGTTGATATTGCTCAAAATATACATATTTATCTTCGCAATATCTCCCTACTTTCGTGGCATTTCGATACGGGTTGTGATGATTAGTGAGTGGTTTGTGGTATTTAGTCGTTTCGGAACAAAAGTGGTCTAAAAGTTCATATTTATGCTAAGGAATCAACCCTTGGGTCAAGGAAATGAACCTAGTGAAGTTTTAGAGTGAAAATGAAGTTCCAGGGTCAAAAGCGCCGCTCCTAAGGTCAAAAGCGGCGCTCCTATGTGCTAAAACATGTGCTAAAAAGATCAGTAGCCAAAAGCGTCGCTCCAGCACAAAAGCATCGCTCCAGCACCCTAAAAGCGTCGCTCCTGATTTCAAAAGTGTCGCTCCAGCAGCTGATTCAGCCAGAAAATTCAGCCGACCTATAAAAGCAAATTTGGGGTTTTTGAGTTAGAGAGCTGGTTCCTTAGGTCGTTTTGGAGCCCTAAAAGGGTTCCAATCATGATTCCATCAAGATGAAGCCCAATTTCATGCTCCCAACTCCAATTCCATGAAGATTAGTGATAGATTCATATCATCAATTCTCCATTTTAGTGTTTCTTCTCCATTTTGGGTTGTAATCTCCACTCTACTTTACTCATTTTGCACTTATTAGTTGTAATCTTTGTTTTTCTTCATCTAGCTTTGAATTAATTACTTGTAATCACTCAAGATGATGTTTATTGATGTTTTTATGCTTATTGCTAGTGTAATCTTTGTTATGTTTGGTTAAATCACTTGTGTTTGCTTATCTATGAATCTCTAATGCATAAGATATGCCCTTAATCAATTGATTATTGTTGTTTGAATGAATTACATGATCATGTGTTGTTGAGTTGGCTAAAGATCCATTACTATGAGTTTTTTTTAGGCTTGACTTTGATTACATATGTTGAGTAGCTCTCTTAGTTGAAATGTCCCGTTCTTATTGATTAAAAACGTTCCA
This sequence comes from Rutidosis leptorrhynchoides, assembly GCF_046630445.1. Lineage (NCBI taxonomy): Eukaryota > Viridiplantae > Streptophyta > Magnoliopsida > Asterales > Asteraceae > Rutidosis > Rutidosis leptorrhynchoides. The sequence continues at coordinate 597,305,912 of NC_092336.1, read as the reverse complement.
TATTAATTGATTTCGTTGCGAGGTTTTGACCTCTATATGAGACGTTTTTCAAAGACTGCATTCATTTTTAAAACAAACCATAACCTTTATTTCATAAATAAAGGTTTAAAAAGCTTTACGTAGATTATCAAATAATGATAATCTAAAATATCCTGTTTACACACGACCATTACATAATGGTTTACAATACAAATATGTTACATCGAAATCAGTTTCTTGAATGCAGTTTTTACACAATATCATACAAACATGGACTCCAAATCTTGTCCTTATTTTAGTATGCAACAGCGGAAGCTCTTAATATTCACCTGAGAATAAATATGCTTTAAACGTCAACAAAAATGTTGGTGAGTTATAGGTTTAACCTATATATATCAAATCGTAACAATAGACCACAAGATTTCATATTTCAATACACATCCCATACATAGAGATAAAAATTCATTCATATGGTGAACACCTGGTAACCGACATTAACAAGATGCATATATAAGAATATCCCCATCATTCCGGGACACCCTTCGGATATGATATAAATTTCGAAGTACTAAAGCATCCGGTACTTTGGATGGGGTTTGTTAGGCCCAATAGATCTATCTTTAGGATTCGCGTCAATTAGGGTGTCTGTTCCCTAATTCTTAGATTACCAGACTTAATAAAAAGGGGCATATTTGATTTCGATAATTCAACCATAGAATGTAGTTTCACGTACTTGTGTCTATTTTGTAAATCATTTATAAAACCTGCATGTATTCTCATCCCAAAAATATTAGATTTTAAAAGTGGGACTATAACTCACTTTCACAGATTTTTACTTCGTCGGGAAGTAAGACTTGGCCACTGGTTGATTCACGAACCTATAACAATATATACATATATATCAAAGTATGTTCAAAATATATTTACAACACTTTTAATATATTTTGATGTTTTAAGTTTATTAAGTCAGCTGTCCTCGTTAGTAACCTACAACTAGTTGTCCACAGTTAGATGTACAGAAATAAATCGATAAATATTATCTTGAATCAATCCATGACCCAGTGTATACGTATCTCAGTATTGATCACAACTCAAACTATATACATTTTGGAATCAACCTCAACCCTGTATAGCTAACTCCAACATTCACATATAGAGTGTCTATGGTTGTTCCGAAATATATATAGATGTGTCGACATGATAGGTCGAAACATTGTATACGTGTCTATGGTATCTCAAGATTACATAATATACAATACAAGTTGATTAAGTTATGGTTGGAATAGATTTGTTACAAATTTTCACGTAGCTAAAATGAGAAAAATTATCCAATCTTGTTTTACCCATAACTTCTTCATTTTAAATCCGTTTTGAGTGAATCAAATTGCTATGGTTTCATATTGAACTCTATTTTATGAATATAAACAGAAAAAGTATAGGTTTATAGTCGGAAAAATAAGTTACAAGTCATTTTTGTAAAGGTAGTCATTTCAGTCGAAAGAACGACGTCTAGATGACCATTTTAGAAAACATACTTCCACTTTGAGTTTAACCATAATTTTTGGATATAGTTTCATGTTCATAATAAAAATCATTTTCTCAGAATAACAACTTTTAAATCAAAGTTTATCATAGTTTTTAATTAACTAACCCAAAACAGCCCGCGGTGTTACTACGACGGCGTAAATCCGGTTTTACGGTGTTTTTCGTGTCTCCAGGTTTTAAATCATTAAGTTAGCATATCATATAGATATAGAACATGTGTTTAGTTGATTTTAAAAGTCAAGTTAGAAGGATTAACTTTTGTTTGCGAACAAGTTTAGAATTAACTAAACTATATTCTAGTGATTACAAGCTTAAACCTTCGAATAAGATAACTTTATATGTATGAATTGAATGATGTTATGAACATCATTACTAACTTAAGTTCCTTGGATAAACCTACTGGAAAAGTGAAAAATGGATCTAGCTTCAACGGATCCTTGGATGGCTCGAAGTTCTTGAAGCAGAATCATGACACGAAAACAAGTTCAAGTAAGATCATCACTTGAAATAAGATTGTTATAGTTATAGAAATTGAAACAAAGTTTGAATATGATTATTACCTTGTATTAGAATGATAACCTACTGTAAGAAACAAAGATTTCTTGAGGTTGGATGATCACCTTACAAGATTGGAAGTGAGCTAGCAAACTTGAAAGTATTCTTGATTTTATGTAACTAGAACTTGTAGAATATATGAAGAACACTTAGAACATGAAGATAGAACTTGAGAGAGATCAATTAGATGAAGAAAATTGAAGAATGAAAGTGTTTGTAGGTGTTTTTGGTCGTTGGTGTATGGATTAGATATAAAGGATATGTAATTTTGTTTTCATGTAAATAAGTCATGAATGATTACTCATATTTTTGTAATTTAATGAGATATTTCATGCTAGTTGCCAAATGATGGTTCCCACATGTGTTAGGTGACTCACATGGGCTGCTAAGAGCTGATCATTGGAGTGTATATACCAATAGTACATACATCTAAAAGCTGTGTATTGTACGAGTACGAATACGGGTGCATACGAGTAGAATTGTTGATGAAACTGAACGAGGATGTAATTGTAAGCATTTTTGTTAAGTAGAAGTATTTTGATAAGTGTATTGAAGTCTTTCAAAAGTGTATAAGTACATATTAAAACACTACATGTATATACATTTTAACTGAGTCGTTAAGTCATCGTTAGTCGTTACATGTAAGTGTTGTTTTGAAACCTTTAGGTTAACGATCTTGTTAAATGTTGTTAACCCAATGTTTATAATATCAAATGAGATTTTAAATTATTATATTATCATGATATTATCATGTATGAATATCTCTTAATATGATATATATACATTAAATGTCTTTACAACGATAATCGTTACATATATGTCTCGTTTAAAAATCATTAAGTTAGTAGTCTTGTTTTTACATATGTAGTTCATTGTTATTATACTTAATGGTATGTTTACTTATCATAGTATCATGTTAACTATATATATATATCCATATATATGTCATCATATATTTTTTACAAGTTTTAACGTTCGTGAATCACCGGTCAACTTGGGTGGTCAATTGTCTATATGAAACATATTTCCATTAATCAAGTCTTAACAAGTTTGATTGCTTAACATGTTGGAAACATTTAATCATGTAAATATCAATCTCAATTAATATATATAAACATGGAAAAGTTCGGGTCACTACAGTACCTACCCGTTAAATAAATTTCGTCCCGAAATTTTAAACAGTTGAAGGTGTTGACGAATCTTCTAGAAATAGATGCGGGTATTTCTTTTTCATCTGATCTTCACGCTCCCAGGTGAACTCGGGTCCTCTACGAGCATTCCATCGAACCTTAACAATTGGTATCTTGTTTTGCTTAAGTCTTTTAACCTCACGATCCATTATTTCGACGGGTTCTTCGATGAATTGGAGTTTTTCGTTGATTTGGATTTCATCTAACGGAATAGTGAGATCTTCTTTAGCAAAACATTTCTTCAAATTCGAGACGTGGAAAGTGTTATGTACAGCCGCGAGTTGTTGAGGTAACTCAAGTCGGTAAGCTACTGGTCCGACACGATCAATAATCTTGAATGGTCCAATATACCTTGGATTTAATTTCCCTCGTTTACCAAATCGAACAACGCCTTTCCAAGGTGCAACTTTAAGCATGACCATCTCTCCAATTTCAAATTCTATATCTTTTCTTTTAATGTCAGCATAGCTCTTTTGTCGACTTTGGGCGGTTTTCAACCGTTGTTGAATTTGGATGATCTTCTCGGTAGTTTCTTGTATAATCTCTGGACCCGTAATCTGTCTATCCCCCACTTCACTCCAACAAATCGAAGACCTGCACTTTCTACCATAAAGTGCTTCAAACGGCGCCATCTCAATGCTTGAATGGTAGCTGTTATTGTAGGAAAATTCTGCTAACGGTAGATGTCGATCCCAACTGTTTCCGAAATCAATAACACATGCTCGTAGCATGTCTTCAAGCGTTTGTATCATCCTTTCGCTCTGCCCATCAGTTTGTGGATGATAGGCAGTACTCATGTCTAGACGAGTTCCTAATGCTTGCTGTAATGTCTGCCAGAATCTTGAAATAAATCTACCATCCCTATCAGAGATAATAGAGATTGGTATTCCATGTCTGGAGACGACTTCCTTCAAATACAGTCGTGCTAACTTCTCCATCTTGTCATCTTCTCTTATTGGCAGGAAGTGTGCTGATTTGGTGAGACGATCAACTATTACCCAAATAGTATCAAAACCACTTGCAGTCCTTGGCAATTTAGTGATGAAATCCATGGTAATGTTTTCCCATTTCCATTCCGGGATTTCGGGTTGTTGAAGTAGACCTGATGGTTTCTGATGCTCAGCTTTGACCTTAGAACACGTCAAACATTCTCCTACATATTTATCAACATCGGCTTTCATACCCGGCCACCAAAAATGTTTCTTGAGATCCTTGTACATCTTCCCCGTTCCAGGATGTATTGAGTATCTGGTTTTATGAGCTTCTCTAAGTACCATTTCTCTCATATCTCCAAATTTTGGTACCCAAATCCTTTCAGCCCTATACCGGGTTCCGTCTTCCCGAATATTAAGATGCTTCTCCGATCCTTTGGGTATTTCATCCTTTAAATTTCCCTCTTTTAAAACTCCTTGTTGCGCCTCCTTTATTTGAGTAGTAAGGTTATTATGAATCATTATATTCATAGATTTTACTCGAATGGGTTCTCTGTCCTTCCTGCTCAAGGCATCGGCTACCACATTTGCCTTCCCCGGGTGGTAACGAATCTCAAAGTCGTAATCATTCAACAATTCAATCCACCTACGCTGCCTCATATTCAGTTGTTTCTGATTAAATATGTGTTGAAAACTTTTGTGGTCGGTATATATAATACTTTTGACCCCATATAAGTAGTGCCTCCAAGTCTTTAATGCAAAAACAACCGCGCCTAATTCCAAATCATGCGTCGTATAATTTTGCTCGTGAATCTTCAATTGTCTAGACGCATAAGCAATCACCTTCGTTCGTTGCATTAATACACAACCGAGACCTTGCTTTGATGCGTCACAATAAATCACAAAATCATCATTCCCTTCAGGCAATGACAATATAGGTGCCGTAGTTAACTTTTTCTTCAATAACTGAAACGCTTTCTCTTGTTCATCCTTCCATTCAAATTTCTTCCCTTTATGCGTTAATGCAGTCAAGGGTTTTGCTATTCTGGAAAAGTCTTGGATGAACCTTCTGTAGTAACCTGCTAGTCCTAAAAACTGACGTATGTGTTTCGGAGTTTTCGGGGTTTCCCACTTTTCAACAGTTTCTATCTTTGCCGGATCCACCTTAATACCTTTTTTGTTCACTATGTGACCGAGGAATTGAACTTCTTCCAACCAAAATGCACACTTTGAAAATTTAGCGTACAATTCTTCCTTCCTCAATACTTCTAACACCTTTCTCAAATGTTCACCGTGTTCTTGGTCATTCTTTGAGTAAATAAGTATGTCATCAATGAAAACAATGACAAACTTGTCAAGGTATGATCCACACACTCGGTTCATAAGGTCCATGAACACAGCTGGTGCATTAGTTAAACCAAATGGCATGACCATAAACTCGTAATGACCGTAACGTGTTCTGAAAGCAGTCTTTGGAATATCATCTTCTTTCACCCACATTTGATGATACCCGGAACGTAAGTCAATCTTTGAATAAACAGACGAGCCTTGTAGTTGATCAAATAAGTCGTCGATTCTCGGTAGTGGGTAGCGGTTCTTGATGGTAAGTTTGTTCAACTCTCGGTAGTCGATACACAACCTGAATGTACCATCTTTCTTCTTGACAAACAAAACAGAAGCTCCCCACGGTGACGTGCTTGGTCGAATGAAACCATGCTCTAAAAGTTCTTGTAATTGGCTTTGCAGTTCTTTCATCTCACTGGGTGCGAGTCTGTAAGGAGCACGAGCTATTGGTGCAGCTCCTGGTACAAGATCTATTTGAAATTCAACGGATCGATGTGGGGGTAATCCCGGTAATTCTTTTGGAAATACATCGGGAAATTCTTTTGCAATGGGAACATCATTGATGCTCTTTTCTTCAGTTTGTACTTTCTCGACGTGTGCTAGAACAGCATAGCAACCTTTTCTTATTAGTTTTTGTGCCTTCAAATTACTAATAAGATGTAGCTTCGTGTTGCCCTTTTCTCCGTACACCATTAAGGGTTTTCCTTTTTCTCGTATAATGCGAATTGCATTTTTGTAACAAACGATCTCTGCTTTCACTTCTTTCAACCAGTCCATACCGATTATCACATCAAAACTCCCTAACTCTACTGGTATCAAGTCAATCTTAAATGTTTCACTAACCAGTTTAATTTCTCGATTCCGACATATATTATCTGCTGAAATTAATTTACCATTTGCTAATTCGAGTAAAAATTTACTATCCAAAGGCGTCAATGGACAACTTAATTTAGCACAAAAATCTCTACTCATATAGCTTCTATCCGCACCCGAATCAAATAAAACGTAAGCAGATTTATTGTCAATAAGAAACGTACCCGTAACAAGCTCCGGGTCTTCCTGTGCCTCTGCCGCATTAATATTGAAAACTCTTCCGCGGCCTTGTCCATTCGTGTTCTCCTGGTTCAGGCAATTTCTAATAATGTGGCCCGGTTTTCCACATTTATAACAAACTACATTGGCATAACTTGCTCCGACACTACTTGCTCCGCCATTACTCGTTCCGACACCATTTGTTCCTTTCGTTCTATTAACCCCTGGTCCGTAGACCTCACACTTCGCCGCGCTATGACCATTTCTTTTACACTTGTTGCAAAATTTGGTGCAGAACCCCGAGTGATACTTTTCACACCTTTGGCATAGCTGCTTCTGATTGTTGTTGTTGTTGCAGTTATTATTGTTGTTGGGATGATTGTTGTAGTTGCTGTTGTTGTTGTTGCTGTTGTTGCTGTTGTTGTTGTTGTTGTTGTTGTTGTTGTTGTTGTTGTTGTTGTTGTTGTTGTTGTTGGGCCGTTTGTTGTAGTTGCGATTGATGTTGCGATTGTTGGGATAATTGTTGCGATTATTGTTGTAATTACTGTTGTTGTTGTATTGGTGATTCTTATCACCATTTTCCTCCCACTTTCTTTTGACTTGCTTCACATTGGCCTCTTCAGCAGTCTGTTCTTTAATTCTTTCTTCAATCTGGTTCACTAGTTTGTGAGCCATTCTACATGCCTGTTGTATGGAGGCGGGCTCGTGTGAACTTATATCTTCTTGGATTCTTTCCGGTAATCCTTTCACAAATGCGTCGATCTTCTCTTCCTCATCTTCGAATGCTCCCGGACACAATAGGCACAATTCTGTGAATCGTCTTTCGTACGTGGTAATATCAAATCCTTGGGTTCGTAACCCTCTAAGTTCTGTCTTGAGCTTATTGACCTCGGTTCTGGGACGGTACTTCTCGTTCATCAAGTGCTTGAATGCTGACCACGGTAGTGCGTACGCATCGTCTTGTCCCACTTGCTCTAGATAGGTATTCCACCATGTTAATGCAGAACCTGTGAAGGTATGCGTAGCGTACTTCACTTTGTCCTCTTCAGTACACTTACTTATGGCAAACACCGATTCGACCTTCTCGGTCCACCGTTTCAATCCGATCGGTCCTTCGGTTCCATCAAATTCTAAAGGTTTGCAGGCAGTGAATTCTTTGTAGGTGCATCCTACACGATTTCCTGTACTGCTAGATCCAAGGTTATTGTTGGTATGTAGCGCAGCCTGTACTGCGGCTATGTTTGAAGCTAGAAAAGTACGAAATTCCTCTTCATTCATATTCACGGTGTGTCGAGTAGTCGGTGCCATTTCCTTCAAAATAGTCAAATGGAACAAGTTAATCATACAGAATATTAAGAGTAGTTAATAGTATTTCGTAGCATAATATGAACTCATTTATAAAAGCTTTTTCTTCATATTAGCGTTTTATAAGTTTAAATTCGGGTAGTACCTACCCGTTAAGTTCATACTTAGTAGCTAATATACAATTCAACTACTACAATTCTATATGAAAAACTGATTATAATAATATTTCGCGTTCAAACTTTTATACAATATTTTACAAACTTACAATACCGCTTATTTTACATAAAGCATGAAATATAGCACACAATAACTTTGATACAAGATAGTTGTGAAGATAATTCTAGCTAGTACACAAGTCGTTCAGCAAAGGCAATAAAGACACGTAATTCATACGTCCAGAAACAAGTCATGCATTCTGGTTTTACTAGGACTACTTCCCATCCTTGGTCTTGTGGAACATAACCGTTATGGCCGTTGATAAGACAGCGTGTTGTAACGTCGTCAAAGGGACGAGGGTTACGTAATGTCCAACAGTCCCGTAACAATCTAAAAACCTCATTTCTTACCCCAATTACTGACTCCGTCACTTGTGGGAACGTTTTGTTTAATAGTTGTAGGCCGATGTTCTTGTTCTCACTTTGGTGAGAAGCGAACATTACTAATCCGTAAGCATAACATGCTTCTTTATGTTGCATGTTAGCCGCTTTTTCTAAATCACGAAGTCCAATATTCGGATATATTGAGTCAAAATAATTTCTTAACCCATTGCGTAAAATAGCATTTGGGTTCCCCGCAATATATGCGTCAAAGTAAACACATCGTAACTTATGGATTTCCCAATGTGATATCCCCCATCTTTCGAACGAAAGCCTTTTATAAACCAAGGCATTCTTGGAACGTTCTTCGAATGTCTTACAAACTGATCTCGCCTTAAATAGTTGTGCCAAAGAATTCTGACCGACTCTAGACAAGATTTCATCAATCATGTCTCCGGGTAGGTCTCTTAAAATATTGGGTTGTCTATCCATTTTGTGTTTTTATACTGTAAAATAGACAAGAGTTAGATTCATAAAAAAAAAATACTTATTAATACAAGCAATTTTTACATATATCATAAAGCATAAGCACACTATATTACATATATTACACCACACGAATACAGCTATCTTATTCCGACTCGCTTGTTTCTTCTTCTTCGGTTTTGGTTCGTTTTGCCAAGTTTCTAGGGATATATGATGTTCCCCTAATACGAGCCGTCGTTATCCACATTGGTTTAGAAAAACCTGGTGGTTTAGAGGTTCCCGGGTCATTGTTACAACTTAAGGACTTCGGGGGTTGACGATACATATAAAGTTCATCGGGGTTGGAATTAGATTTCTCTATTTTTATGCCCTTTCCCTTATTATTTTCTTTTGCCTTTTTAAATTCAGTTGGGGTAATTTCTATAACATCATCGGAATTCTCGTCGGAATCCGATTCATCGGAGAATTGGTAATCCTCCCAATATTTTGCTTCTTTGGCGGAAACACCATTGACCATAATTAACCTTGGTCGGTTGGTTGAGAATTTTCTTTTACTTAACCGTTTTATTATTTCCCCCACCGGTTCTATTTCTTCATCCGGTTCCGATTCTTCTTCCGGTTCCAATTCTTCTTCCGGTTCCGACTCTTCTTCCGGTTCCTCTTCGGGAACTTGTGAATCAGTCCACGAATCATTCCAATTTACATTTGACTCTTCATTATTATTAGGTGAGTCAATGGGACTTGTTCTAGAGGTAGACATCTATCACATAATATCAAACGCGTTAAGAGATTAATATATCACATAATATTCACATGTTAAAAATATATAGTTTCCAACAAAATTTGTTAAGCAATCATTTTTCAAGTAAACACGGTCGAAGTCCAGACTCACTAATGCATCCTAACAAACTCGATAAGACACACTAATGCAAAATTCTGGTTCTCTAAGACCAACGCTCGGATACCAACTGAAATGTCCCGTTCTTATTGATTAAAAACGTTCCATATTAATTGATTTCGTTGCGAGGTTTTGACCTCTATATGAGACGTTTTTCAAAGACTGCATTCATTTTTAAAACAAACCATAACCTTTATTTCATAAATAAAGGTTTAAAAAGCTTTACGTAGATTATCAAATAATGATAATCTAAAATATCCTGTTTACACACGACCATTACATAATGGTTTACAATACAAATATGTTACATCGAAATCAGTTTCTTGAATGCAGTTTTTACACAATATCATACAAACATGGACTCCAAATCTTGTCCTTATTTTAGTATGCAACAGCGGAAGCTCTTAGTATTCACCTGAGAATAAACATGCTTTAAACGTCAACAAAAATGTTGGTGAGTTATAGGTTTAACCTATATATATCAAATCGTAACAATAGACCACAAGATTTCATATTTCAATACACATCCCATACATAGAGATAAAAATTCATTCATATGGTGAACACCTGGTAACCGACATTAACAAGATGCATATATAAGAATATCCCCATCATTCCGGGACACCCTTCGGATATGATATAAATTTCGAAGTACTAAAGCATCCGGTACTTTGGATGGGGTTTGTTAGGCCCAATAGATCTATCTTTAGGATTCGCGTCAATTAGGGTGTCTGTTCCCTAATTCTTAGATTACCAGACTTAATAAAAAGGGGCATATTCGATTTCGATAATTCAACCATAGAATGTAGTTTCACGTACTTGTGTCTATTTTGTAAATCATTTATAAAACCTGCATGTATTCTCATCCCAAAAATATTAGATTTTAAAAGTGGGACTATAACTCACTTTCACAGATTTTTACTTCGTCGGGAAGTAAGATTTGGCCACTGGTTGATTCACGAACCTATAACAATATATACATATATATCAAAGTATGTTCAAAATATATTTACAACACTTTTAATATATTTTGATGTTTTAAGTTTATTAAGTCAGCTGTCCTCGTTAGTAACCTACAACTAGTTGTCCACAGTTAGATGTACAGAAATAAATCGATAAATATTATCTTGAATCAATCCACGACCCAGTGTATACGTATCTCAGTATTGATCACAACTCAAACTATATACATTTTGGAATCAACCTCAACCCTGTATAGCTAACTCCAACATTCACATATAGAGTGTCTATGGTTGTTCCGAAATATATATAGATGTATCGACATGATAGGTCGAAACATTGTATACGTGTCTATGGTATCTCAAGATTACATAATATACAATACAAGTTGATTAAGTTATGGTTGGAATAGATTTGTTACAAATTTTCACGTAGCTAAAATGAGAAAAATTATCCAATCTTGTTTTACCCATAACTTCTTCATTTTAAATCCGTTTTGAGTGAATCAAATTGCTATGGTTTCATATTGAACTCTATTTTATGAATCTAAACAGAAAAAGTATAGGTTTATAGTCAGAAAAATAAGTTACAAGTCGTTTTTGTAAAGGTAGTCATTTCAGTCGAAAGAACGACGTCTAGATGACCTTTTTAGAAAACATACTTCCACTTTGAGTTTAACCATAATTTTTGGATATAGTTTCATGTTCATAATAAAAATCATTTTCTCAGAATAACAACTTTTAAATCAAAGTTTATCATAGTTTTTAATTAACTAACCCAAAACAGCCCGCGGTGTTACTACGACGGCGTAAATCCGGTTTTACGGTGTTTTTCGTGTCTCCAGGTTTTAAATCATTAAGTTAGCATATCATATAGATATAGAACATGTGTTTAGTTGATTTTAAAAGTCAAGTTAGAAGGATTAACTTTTGTTTGCGAACAAGTTTAGAATTAACTAAACTATGTTCTAGTGATTACAAGCTTAAACCTTCGAATAAGATAACTTTATATGTATGAATTGAATGATGTTATGAACATCATTACTACCTTAAGTTCCTTGGATAAACCTACTGGAAAAGTGAAAAATGGATCTAGCTTCAACGGATCCTTGGATGGCTCGAAGTTCTTGAAGCAGAATCATGACACGAAAACAAGTTCAAGTAAGATCATCACTTGAAATAAGATTGTTATAGTTATAGAAATTGAACCAAAGTTTGAATATGATTATTACCTTGTATTAGAATGATAACCTACTATAAGAAACAAAGATTTCTTGAGGTTGGATGATCACCTTACAAGATTGGAAGTGAGCTAGCAAACTTGAAAGTATTCTTGATTTTATGTAACTAGAACTTGTAGAATATATGAAGAACACTTAGAACATGAAGATAGAACTTGAGAGAGATCAATTAGATGAAGAAAATTGAAGAATGAAAGTGTTTGTAGGTGTTTTTGGTCGTTGGTGTATGGATTAGATATAAAGGATATGTAATTTTGTTTTCATGTAAATAAGTCATGAATGATTACTCATATTTTTGTAATTTTATGAGATATTTCATGCTAGTTGCCAAATGATGGTTCCCACATGTGTTAGGTGACTCACATGGGCTGCTAAGAGCTGATCATTGGAGTGTATATACCAATAGTACATACATCTAAAAGCTGTGTATTGTACGAGTACGAATACGGGTGCATACGAGTAGAATTGTTGATGAAACTGAACGAGGATGTAATTGTAAGCATTTTTGTTAAGTAGAAGTATTTTGATAAGTGTATTGAAGTCTTTCAAAAGTGTATAAATACATATTAAAACACTACATGTATATACATTTTAACTGAGTCGTTAAGTCATCGTTAGTCGTTACATGTAAGTGTTGTTTTGAAACCTTTAGGTTAACGATCTTGTTAAATGTTGTTAACCCAATGTTTATAATATCAAATGAGATTTTAAATTATTATATTATCATGATATTATCATGTATGAATATCTCTTAATATGATATATATACATTAAATGTCTTTACAACGATAATCGTTACATATATGTCTCGTTTAAAAATCATTAAGTTAGTAGTCTTGTTTTTACATATGTAGTTCATTGTTAATATACTTAATGATATGTTTACTTATCATAGTATCATGTTAACTATATATATATCCATATATATGTCATCATATATTTTTTACAAGTTTTAACGTTCGTGAATCACCGGTCAACTTGGGTGGTCAATTGTCTATATGAAACATATTTCCATTAATCAAGTCTTAACAAGTTTGATTGCTTAACATGTTGGAAACATTTAATCATGTAAATATCAATCTCAATTAATATATATAAACATGGAAAAGTTCGGGTCACTACATTAGTGATTTGAGAAGTGAATCAATGTGTGCTTCAACATCTTAGGTGATCTAGACAACTAGTTTAGGAATTGCAAGTGATTGTGTTCTTGATCTAAGTTGGTTTTCAATTGGCCTTTAGTCAACATAGTAGTGCTGATTATCTTAAGTGATTTCGATAGTTGGGGGTTTTAAGTGATTTTGACCCAAGCTCAATCTCAATGACCAAATCATGCTTAACTCGATCTTAGGATACAATGCTTATGTGAATTCGCGGAGTGTTATTTGATTTGAGGTTTAGTAGTGATGCTAAACATTTAATAGTTCAACAACTAGTGCAATGGCAATTTGGGTAAAATGGGTCAATCCAAGCATAGAGAGGATTAGGTAAGTGAACACTACTTAGTTAATTGGTTTAAGTTCTTAATATTTAGTTACTCGTTACTTGTTACTAGTCTTATTTGCTAAGTTTAAGTTTGATTACTTGCGCACATTTTAGTTGTTAATAACAATCAATCAAAACCCCCAAATCAAACAAACCCTAGGACAATTAATAGTTTCAATTATCTGACTTACGCCGCTCTCTTGGGACGAACTTGAAACGAATACTTACATTAAAGTACTATAATGACCGGGTTCTAAGTGCTCGTTAGTTGTGTGTGCTTATTTGTAGTGTTTGAATCTTGTATAAATTTAGAGGGTAAAAGATGTATTGTCACGCACGCATCAACACTTTCTTGGCGCCGCTGCCAGGGAGCGGTTAGCTAAGTTGGGTAGTTGGTTTAAACTTTTAGTTGTTCGATCCTTTTGTAGGAATTTCATTCTTGCAAAAGTTACTTTTTGTTTTATTTGCTTGTATTCGGAAAACGTTTGTTTGTATGTGGTGTGATTAAGCTAGATGGCGGAGTATGATGCATTGTGTGACTACTTGATGTCAAAAATCGGGAATTATGATCAACAATTGATGGAATACTCAAGTCACATGGATATGAATAATGGTTATTTGGGCATGAATGATGACAATGCTTATTTGGGCAACTATAGTGATTATTTGGGTATGAATAATGGTTATGGGTATATGAATGATGGTTACATGGGTATGAATGACAACGGTTATATAGATTTTTCGCAAGCTAATGTTGAGCCGAATGGTTATGTTGGTGCTTATGATGGTTATTATGATGACGGGGGTTATGATAATGGTTATATTAATGATTTTGTTCCGGTGGATCAACCTTGTGATTATGGTCCCATTTCTAATTTTGACTCTCTTGGTCAACCAATGGACTATTTTTATGAGGGGGATAACTCGACATGGGATTCTCCTCAATTTCAAATTCAAAATCAACAACAAGAGGAGATTGATCCGAATTTACTAGAGTTATTCTCAAACGTTGTGAGAACCCACCTTAACCATATGGAGGTTCTAGTTCAAGAAAGAAGATATTTGAGAGAAATGTTAGAAATTCAACACGCTTCATTTCAAAGCTTAGAGAAAACCGTGTGTTCCATGTTCCCTTTAGTTGAAGATTTTGTATCCACTACCATTTCACCACCCACCTCACCCGTAGTTTCTACTTCTCGGTCAAATAATTGGGTCTTTTATGATGACGATGATGATGTAAGCCTTTTTGCCAAGACCGACGTAGTAGAGATTGCACAAGTACCCGAATCTTTGATAACCAATGATGAAGACGAGGATGAAGATGATGAGAAGGATAACGATGAATGTGAGGATAGTAAAGACGATGAAGAGGATGAAGATTGTGAGGATGATGAATTTGATGAAGATAATGAAAGTGATGAGGAAGATGAAGAATTAATTGAAGCTTTACCAATGCCCAATGTTTTCAAAGTCTATGATAATCCACTCGGGGTTAGTGAAGATGTTTGTGATAAGGATAATGATGAAGGTGAAAATGATGGTAAGGAGTATAATGAAGAAGTTAGTGAGAGTGATGAGGAAGATGATGACGTGAGTGAAACTTTGCCAACATCTAACGTTTTTACAATCCATGATAATCCACTTGGTGATGGAAAGTATGATAGTGATGATGAAAGTGAAGATGATGATGATGATGAAGGAGATGAAGTTGAGAATATCATACCCGAAACTTTCAAAGTGTATAACAATCCTCTCAGGTATGGTATAGGTGATTTTAAGGAGGTTTTGCAACCCGGGGTTGATGATTCGTGTTTGTGTGAGCTGATTAAGAAAGCGAACCTCGTGTTCAAAACCGTGTTTGGAAGAAAGTCAATTGTTGACTCTTGGGTTGGTTCAATCTTCTTCATTTAAATAAAGCAGATTATTCTCTTCTTATACACCACCCGAGGGGTTAATGATTGGCTCACTCTCTTGATTCATGGAACTTTTTCCACCGATTTCACATGTCGTCCGATAAAGTGTGGGGGAGAACCACCCCGATAAGGAATGTTGAGAAGACGGGGACGAGTCAAGATAAAGACTCGTTAATCAAAATCAAAGCTAAAGGAAGTATGGCGATGCGGATATGTGATGATAACTTCATGCAATTTGACAATTACTTGTGGAAATGGCCTTTAGTCTCGGGTACTTTGATTTCTTTTCCAATTTTGCCCACTCGAATTTATTACTTTATTTTAATTTCATGTAATGAGGGCATTACATGATCTCAAGTGTGTGTGTGTGGGGGGGGGGGGGAGAGATAAATTCTCGTGGACTTAACTTTAAACAAAATTATGACCTAATTTTTAAATTTTCCTAAGTGTTTTATTGAATTGTTGAAAAGTTTTGGTCAAAATTAAGCCATAGCTTACCTTGTTTTGAATGGTTAAAGTTCCATTCATTTTTTGTTCCAAGTTTCAACTTGAATGGTTAAAGTTCCATTCAAGTGTGGGGGAAGTAAAGTCTTCTCGGTTTTAAAAAATTCGGTGGTTAAAGTCCACCCTCTTATGTTTCAAAAATAAACTTGAATGGTTAATTCACTTGGTGTAGGAGACTTCCTAATCTACACCATTTTACATTTAGCTATGCTAAGTGCCGTGGGAAGAGGAGCCTTGAGCTTCACAAAGTGCTATTCCTTTTAGAAGCAATGGCTTCGTGCTAGTATTGCTAGACAACACAACCCATAGCCAAAAGCTATGGCACCCTTGTGTAATGACCCGAAAATTTGCGACTAAATTTAAACTTAATCTTTAAAGGATTAATGATTTCGACACGATAAACAAAGTCTGTAAAACTGAATCTCAAAATTTTTGAACTATTCAAGTACCCTTCGATTTTCTCAACGATTCGCGAACAATTATATGTAAATAGATACATATATATACTATAACTTGAAAACGTAACAAAGTTTTCATTGCATAATACCGTACATTAAACTTATTGGTTTATATATCTAATTGAATATATATGATTTCAAGTTATTTAGTAAACGATAGTAACATTCGATTATTGATTTGATTGATATTTAGATAAGTTAACTAAAACGTTTAAGATGAACCAGTAAAACACTAATTTGATAAAGTATTTTCAAATTGCTACAGTACCCAAAATGCTACAGTATTTTCGAAAATCACTATTTGCTACAGTAAAATTGACTTTGCTACAGTGAATTGCTACAGTAAAAATTGATACAAATCAAAAATCAAATGAGCTTAATATGATATTAACTCATTAAATCTGTATTACATCTGAAGAAATATACATACATATATTTTCATAAAGACTGTAATGAAAATTCTTTTGTACAAAATATTAATTGTGAAATCTTTAACGGGTAGGTAATACTCGGGAATATATAAGTTCACAATTAATATGTTACACTGTACATTCTTCAACTTTGATTCAAAAATTATTAATTATGCTCACAGCGATATACAATCATTTTCATACAAATTCAATTACATATTCTGATATTGACGGATCAGAATCCAAGTCAAGATTTAACGGGTGACATCATTCTTAGATCTCTACATCTTTCAAAGCTATACTTTGACTTCAAAAATGTGAAAGATCCTTTAGCATTGTTATTACTGAAAATAACCTTGCAATTCCTTTCCAAAAGTATCCAGTATTATCAACCGTTCAACCAGTCAACGACGACCTTTCAGACTTGTAACTTTGGCATATACGTTTTTGTTACTGGGGAACCTTTCATGTTCCACCACATTAGCAGTAAATTTACCAACAACTTCATTAATCTTTGACCTTCCGAAAAATCCTTATACTCATTGAAACCGTATCATGTACTCATCCACATCTTGTAACGGCAATTACCATACCAACTATCAGGAATTAGCAATCAGTATTTTGAAATCTTGTAGCACGTCTACGCCAACAGTTATATGTGTACATATAACATCTACCTCTTGGACTTACATACTTTGAATGTGAAGTTTCCGAAAAACACCCCAAACTACGAAACTAGTTCTCCGAATTTTGGAAAAATGTTGATGAAGCAGCAAAAACTGTAAACGACCTTAACAGTCAAACGTTTGATGATAAAGAATAGTATGGTGGTAAAGGTGAGAAAAAGAGAAAGTTTGGAATTGGAAAACGGATTGAGCAAAATATGAAAGAGGCTGTGGATAAATCACAAGGACGAAACCTGTCTTCAAAGAATCCAAATGATTCAGTATCTGTTGAAGCCATTAACGAATACCTTGCTTCCGAATCTAAACCCTTGCGGACAATATTCTTCATCATCCTCTGATACTAGAAATTCTAAGATATCATCGTATCTTTCATTATAAATATCCTCCATATTTTTGGAGATAATTTCATAATCATTCTTATCGAAAATCAATTTTCTCTTTACGATATCTGTGTTACACCATAAAAGAAACTATTTTAGTTTCTAAATTCTGAAACTTTCAAGTTTAAAATATAAATGTTTTGAAGTAATGTTGGGAACTGAAGCATGAATTAGTATAATATAATGACACTTGATCAACGTGATTATATTACAGTAAGTCATGTTGAGTTTCTAATGGAACGTGACAAAGGTTCACAGATCACACCCTCATCATAAACCATGTTACATAACTCTTTCATTCTATATAATCTCCAAATATATCAAGAAAATATATTTCTTGATGATTCGGTCTTTTTCGGATATTCTGGTAATTTGACAAGTCAGATTGTGCCATTACCGTTTCTTTCTTAGAACACTAATTATGTTTATTCTGAAATTCATACCTACGAATTCTGGACCATTATTCGCTTGACTTGAGGTCGGGAAGAGAAAACAAAAACCTGGAACTTCGGAATATGAACAGGAGTATACATCACAGCAAACAAGAAAGATCATAAACCATGTATGTCTATGCGAATAGCAAGATAAAGACACGGGAGAATGATAAATACAACAATCCCTAGAGCATAATAGAAATAAACAGATTCTTCTGGTGGGAGCTGGAAAAGAAGGATGATTGTGGCAAACGTCAATATTAGGTCAAGAACCAGAACTGGATTGAGCATTTTCACAATCTTTTGAATGTATTAATTGGGGAAGAAAGTAGGGATGGTGAAAATAATGAGACGGAAGAGGTCAATTTAAAGCGAAATATCAGACATAGCAATCGAGGCAGATTACACATTTAATCAAAGAAAATCCTAATTTCCGCAAATTCCGAAGAATGAAATCTTATTTAGATTATGAAGATTTTCTATTCCCTAAATTCCGGAAATCAACTCTGACTACGTCAAACGATAAGACGAAGCTTTAATTACCTCATTTCACTATTTTGTGATAATTTCACTCATACTATCCGTGTAATCGAATTGTTTTATCCATATTTACACATAGGTGAAAAACTTGTTATTTATTTAACTCACGCTATTCATAAACGAAACTCGACTAATTTAAGGTATACAAAACATTTCATTCTATTATATCCTTTTGATGAGGATTTTATGAACAAACGAATTCATGATGAGAATTCAAACTATATCATATTCTTTGATACAAGAATATCCTGATCTACGTTATTAAACTTTCCTTCACCAAATTTCGGGACGAAATTTCTTTAACGGGTAGGTACTGTAATGACCCGAAAATTTGCGACTAAATTTAAACTTAATCTTTAAAGGATTAATGATTTCGACACGATAAACAAAGTCTGTAAAACTGAATCTCAAAATTTTTGAACTATTCAAGTACCCTTCGATTTTCTCAACGATTCACGAACAATTATATGTAAATAGATACATATATATACTATAACTTGAAAACGTAACAAAGTTTTCATTGCATAATACCGTACATTAAACTTATTGGTTTATATATCTAATTGAATATATATGATTTCAAGTTATTTAGTAAACGATAGTAACATTCGATTATTGATTTGATTGATATTTAGATAAGTTAACTAAAACGTTTAAGATGAACCAGTAAAACACTAATTTGATAAAGTATTTTCAAATTGCTACAGTACCCAAAATGCTACAGTATTTTCGAAAATCACTATTTGCTACAGTAAAATTGACTTTGCTACAGTAAACCACTATTTTAAAAATGTATTTTAACAAATAGTGAGACGATGATTTATAGAAGTAAATGACCAAAATACTCGAAAGTTTAAGATATACTTTGAGTGGTATAGTTTAGGAATAATTTAAGGCTATATTTTAACAAAGGTACGAGTCACGAAATGTAAAATGCAAGTTTTCTCAGCGTACGAAAGGACATTCGAGAAACCGGAACCGGGACATAAGTCAAGTAACAACGTACGACTTATCGGAACAAAAGTTACAAGTTAACTATGCACGTAAATATAATATAATATATAAATAATTATATAAATTAAATATAATATATATTATATTTAAATATGTCGACAAACTAAAATACAAAACAATGTGAGCTGTCCCTGGTCCTCATGCGAGTCGCATGGCCAGAAGGCCATTTCCATGCGAGTCGCATGACTCCAGATTTCAGGCCAGGTTCTATAAATTGCAGTTTTTGGCTCGAGATAATCACACACATACACAAATATAGATATACTCCGTAATATTATTTATTTATTATTATTATTATTATTATTATTATTATTATTATTATTAATAAGATTATTATTAATCTTATTATTTTTATTATTAATGTTATTATTTTTGCGATACAAAAATAATAATGTACATAAAATATTACGACGGAGTGCTGTCCAAGTAATTTTCAAAACGTGTTTCCAAGCGAGCTAGAGCTAAGGAAAATATGGGTTATTGCCAAGGAAATTATGGGTAATGTTCGAGGGTATTTTTGTGAATCAAACCTCGTGTTTATCATCTCCGATGCGTCTACGTGCTTTTCTACAATATTGTATATCAATATTAAATAGTGAGTTTCATATGATCCCTTTTTCTCTTTACATTTTTGGGCTGAGAATACATGCGCAGTTTTATAAACTGTTTTACTAAATGGATACAAATACTAAAACTGATTTTGTGTGAGTTTCATAAGATCCCTTTTACTCTCTACATTTTTGGGCTGAGAATACATGCAAATGCTTTATTAACCGATATACAATATTTATATGCGTGAGTTTCATTTGCTCCCTTTTTAATTGCTTTTGCAATCTATATTTTTGGGCTGAGAATACATGCACTTTATTTTAAACGCAATGGATACAAGTACATACTAAATTCTACACCGAGTTTGAACCGAAAATCCCTTAGCTTTGGTAACTAGTAACTGCCAGTTATAAGAACTGGTGGGCGCGAGTAGTAGTATATGGATCCATAGGGCTTGACATCCCCGTCCGAGCTAGAGCGCTAGCCTTTTAACGGACGTATGCTATTTGAGAAGCGTACACGTTGGTTTGCGTGTATTATTAAGATGCTTATACAAAGGGTACAAATTATATAAGCGTTAAAGTTTAATTACCAGGGTGCTCTGTTATGTAGAATCTATTGATAAACGTTTCTGGATTAAACAACTGAAATCTTGTGATCCACCTTTATATACAGATTATGAGCAACATTAAAACTATGAACTCACCAACCTTTGTGTTGACACTTGTTAGCATGTTTATTCTCAGGTTTCCTAGAAGTCTTCCGCTGTTTGCTTAGATGTTAAACAAGCTATGTGCATGGAGTCTTGCATGACATATTTTTCAAGGAGACGTTGCATTTACCAAATCATCACCATGTATCTTATTTTGACTGCATTGTCAACAGAAATGATGTTGTAAACTATTATTTATGGTGATTGTCTATATGTAGAAATCATCAGATGTCGAAAACCTTTGATTTAAATATTCATTTATGGTGTGCCTTTTCAAAAGAATGCAATGTTTACAAAACGTATCATATAGAGGTCAAATACCTCGCAATGAAATCAATGAATGACGTGTTCGTCCATATGGATTTGGAGCGATCGTCACACCTTGTGCATGCAATTAATGGAAAGGTAGTAACTACTTCCTACCTTTTCTTAAAATAAGCATAAAATCTTGTTATGTGGGAAGTAGATAAGCATTATCTCAATTTGGAAGTAAAGCCTTCCAAACTTGAAAGTAAAGTCTTCCAAGTTATGTTTGTTCCAAGCTTGGGAGTAAAGTCTCCCAAGTCAAGCTCGATTATTTGAAAGGAAGTTAAAGTCTTCCTAGTGCTTCAAAAATTTGGAATTGGCGGACTCTCTTATTTAGCCACGTGGGGCCCTAATTCCACGAACCTCCGTCAATGCTTTCATCCTACTATGAGAGAAACCATAGAGTTGTGATAGAAAGTTTGATGAGTGTCGGTTACCCCGTGCCCGGGTAACCAAATAAAGGTGGGGTACCCAGTCCCTTACCTTTGGCACACCCACCTTAACCCTATACTTGGAATTGACGATTATCAATTGGAATTGACGACATATATATTTGGAATTGACGATCATTCTTGGAATTGATGAAAAATAGGTGTTTTGGGGGCATGGAGGTGGAAGAGGGATAGCCATTGCGGGTTGATGAGGTGAGCATTCTTTTTGGAAGCATAATCTTTACACGATGCATTTCATGATTAGTCAATTTTCATGGCCCTTATTCATTTCGGGGTGCATTTTACATATTTTGTGTACACTTTGAGTTTGTTCGAGTAGGCTTATATTTGATATGATCGATTTATTTGATGAGTTTATGACTATCCCGTGAACCCTACATATTTGGTCAAGGTCAAGGAGGTCAAGTTCGAGTTTGTAATGATTTGATACTTTGTGATTGGTGTTTGATGACCTTCTCGTAGATGAAGTTAACTTTGACCGGGGACATGATTGGTTCGGGTAGACTTAGGCTTGAAATGTGATTGTGTTAGTATTTGAGGATTGAAGACTTGAAGATGTTCTAGTTGAAGAGATTGTTTGAAGTTGATGATGTTATTGCTTGAAGGTTTGAGTTCGAGAAGATTGAAGATCGTTTTTTATTGTTGATTGAAGAGTTTACCCAAGTCTCAAGTTCAAGTGATGATTTGAAGAATGGCAAGTGCTTTGAGGTAATACTTTGCATTTTAGCCATATTCATTTGAAATGCAAGTTTGGTTTGATCTTTATTGCATTTGAGCTTGAGACTACTAGTTTGGGTATTGATGGTTAAGTTTAGAGTGCTTGATCCTATATTGCTTGAGGACAAGCAATGTTCAAGTGTGGGGGATTTGATATTGCTCAAAATATACATATTTATCTTCGCAATATCTCCCTACTTTCGTGGCATTTCGATACGGGTTGTGATGATTAGTGAGCGGTTTGTGGTATTTAGTCGTTTCGGAACAAAAGTGGTCAAAAAGTTCATATTTATGCTAAGGAATCAACCCTTGGGTCAAGGAAATGAACCTAGTGCAGTTTTAGAGTGAAAATGAAGTTCCAGGGTCAAAAGCGCCGCTCCTAAGGTCAAAAGCGGGGCTCCTATATGCTAAAACATGTGTTAAAAAGATAAGTAGCCAAAAGCGTCGCTCCAGCACAAAAGCGTCGCTCCAGCACCCTAAAAGCGTCGCTCCTGATTTCAAAAGCGTCACTCCAGCAGCTGATTCAGCCAGAAAATTCAGCCGACCTATAAAAGCAAATTTGGGGTTTTTGAGTTAGAGAGCTGGTTCCTTAGGCCGTTTTGGAGCCCTAAAAGGGTTCCAATCATGATTCCATCAAGATGAGCCCAATTTCATGCTCCCAACTCCAATTCCATGAAGATTAGTGATAGATTCATATCATCAATTCTCCATTTTAGTGTTTATTCTCCATTTTGGGTTGTAATCTCCGCTCTACTTTACTCATTTTGCACTTATTAGTTGTAATCTTTGTTTTTCTTCATCTAGCTTTGAATTAGTTACTTGTAATCACTCAAGATGATGTTTATTGATATTTTTATGCTTATTGCTAGTGTAATCTTTGTTATGTTTGGTTAAATCACTTGTGTTTGCTTATCTATGAATCTCTAATGCATAAGATATGCCCTTAATCAATTGATTATTGTTGTTTGAATGAATTACATGATCATGTGTTGTTGAGTTGGCTAAAGATCCATTACTATGAGTTTGTTTTAGGCTTGACTTTGATTACATATGTTGAGTAGCTCTCTTAGTGATTTGAGAAGTGAATCAATGTGTGCTTCAACACCTTAGGTGATCTAGACAACTAGTTTAGGAATTGCAAGTGACTGTGTTCTTGATCTAGGTTGGTTTTTAATTTGCCTTTAGTCAACATAGTAGTGCCGATTATCTTAAGTGATTTCGATAGTTGGGGGTTTTAAGTGATTTTAACCCAAGCTCAATCTCAATGACCAAATCATGCTTAACTCGATCTTAGGATACAATGCTTATGTGAATTCGCGGAGTGTTATTTGATTTGAGGTTTAGTAGTGATGCTAAACATTTAATAGTTCAACAACTAGTGCAATAGCAATTTGGATAAAATGGGTCAATCCAAGCATAGAGAGGATTAGGTAAGTGAACACTACTTAGTTAATTGGTTTAAGTTCTTAATATTTAGTTACTCGTTACTTGTTACTAGTCTTATTTGCTAAGTTTAAGTTTGATTACTTGCGCACATTTTAGTTGTTAATAACAATCAATCAAAACCCCCCAATCAAACAAACCCTACGACAATTAATAGTTTCAATTATCCGACTTACACCGCTCTCTTGGGACGAACTTGAAACGAATACTTACATTAAAGTACTATAATGACCGGGTTCTAAGTGCTCATTAGTTGTGTGTGCTTATTTGTAGTGTTTGAATCTTGTATAAATTTAGAGGGTAAAAGATGTATTGTCACACACGCATCAACACTTTCTTGGCGTCGCTGCCATGGAGCGGTTAGCTAAGTTGGGTAGTTGGTTTAAACTTTTAGTTGTTCGATCCTTTTGTAGGAATTTCATTCTTGCAAAAGTTAATTTTTGTTTTATTTGCTTGTATTCGGAAAACGTTTGTTTGTTTGTGGTGTGATTAAGCTAGATGGCGGAGTATGATGCATTGTGTGACTACTTGATGTCAAAAATCGCGAATTATGATCAACAATTGATGGAATACTCAAGTCACATGGATATGAATAATGGTTATTTGGGCATGAATGATGACAATGGTTATTTGGGCAACTATAGTGATTATTTGGGTATGAATAATGGTTATGGGTATATGAATGATGGTTACATAGTGTGATGACCCGGAAATTTCTGACCAAATTTAAACTTAAATCTTTGTATGATTAACATTTTCGACACGATAAGCAAAGTCCGTAAAACTAAATCTCAAAATTTTTGAACTACTTTTATATATTTAAATACCCTTCGACTGTTTTCGAAGATTCGCGAACAATTATATGTAAATAGATACATATATACTATAACTTGAAAAAGTAACGATGTATTAATTGTTAGATACCGTACATTAAACTTATTGGTTTAAATATCTATTTGAATATATATGATAAGTTGAAATATTTATTATTAAAATTAATTATAAATAACTTCCAATGTGTATTTAAAACCTGATTTATGTATATCAAATAAAGATATATACATATATATAATTTCAAGTTATTTAGTAAACGATAGTAACATTCGTTTATTGATTCGATTGATATTTAAGTTAACTAAAGCGTTTAAGATGAACCAGTAAAACACTAATTTGCTACAGTATTTTCAAATTGCTACAGTACCCAAAATGCTACAGTGTTTTCGAAAATCACTATTTGCTACAGTAAAATTTACTTTGCTACAGTGAATTGCTAGGTATGAATGACAACGGTTATATGGATTCTTCGCAAGCTAATGTTGAGCCGAATGGTTATGTTGGTGCTTATGATGGTTATTATGATGACGGGGGTTATGATAATGGTTATATTAATGATTTTGTTCCCGTGGATCAACCTTGTGATTATGGTCCCATTTCTAATTTTGACTCTCTTGTTCAACCAATGGACTATTTTTATGAGGGGGATAACTCGACATGGGATTCTCCTCAATTTCAAATTCAAAATCAACAATAAGAGGAGATTGATCCGAATTTACTAGAGTTATTCTCAAACGTTGTGAGAACCCACCTTAACCGTATGGAGGTTCTAGTTCAAGAAAGAAGATATTTGAGAGAAATGTTAGAAATTCAACACGCTTCATTTCAAAGCTTAGAGAAAACCGTGTGTTCCATGCTCCCTTTAGTTGAAGATTTTGTATCCACTACCATTTCACCACCCACCTCACCCGTAGTTTCTACTTCTCGGTCAAATAATTGGGTCTTTTATGATGACGATGATGATGTAAGCTTTTATGCAAGACCGACGTAGTAGAGATTGCACAAGTACCCAAATCTTTGATAACCAATGATGAAGATGAGGATGAAGATGATGAGAAGGATAACGATGAATGTGAGGATAGTGAAGACGATGAAGAGGATGAAGATTGTGAGGATGATGAATTTGATGAAGATAATGAAAGTGATGAGGAAGATGAAGAATTAATTGAAGCTTTACCAACGCCCAATGTTTTCAAAGTCTATGATAATCCACTCGGGGTTAGTGAAGATGTTTGTGATAAGGATAATGATGAAGGTGAAGATGATGGTAAGGAGTATAATGAAGAAGTTAGTGAGAGTGATGAGGAAGATGATGACGTGAGTGAAACTTTGCCAACATCTAACGTTTTTACAATCCATGATAATCCACTTGATGATGGAAAGTATGATAGTGATGATGAAAGTGAAGATGATGATGATGATGATGATGAAGGAGATGAAGTTGAGAATATCATACCTGAAACTTTCAAAGTGTATAACAATCCTCTCAGGTATGGTATAGATGATTTTAAGGAGGTTTTGCAACCCGGGGTTGATGATTCGTGTTTGTGTGAGCCGATTAAGAAAGCGAACCTCGTGTTCAAAACCGTGTTTGGAAGAAAGTCAATTGTTGACTCTTGGGTTGGTTCAATCTTCTTCATTTAAATAAAGAAGATTATTCTCTTGTTATACACCACCCGAGGGGTTAATGATTGGCTCACTCTCTTGATTCGTGGAACTTTTTCCACCGATTTCACATGTCGTCCGATAAAGTGTGGGGGAGAACCACCCCGATAAGGAATGTTGAGAAGACGGGGACGAGTCAAGATAAAGACTCGTTAATCAAAATCAAAGCTAAAGGAAGTATGGCGATGCGGATATGTGATGATAACTTCATGCAATTTGACAATTACTTGTGGAAATGGCCTTTAGTCTCGGGTACTTCGATTTCTTTTCCAATTTTGCCCACTCGAATTTATTACTTTATTTTAATTTCATGTAATGAGGGCATTACATGATCTCAAGTGGGGGGGGGGGGGAGATAAATTTTCGTGGACTTAACTTTAAACAAAATTATGACCTAATTTTTAAATTTTCCTAAGTGTTTTGTTGAATTGTTGAAAAGTTTTGGTCAAAATTAAGCCATAGCTTACCTTGTTTTGAATGGTTAAAGTTCCATTCATTTTTTGTTTCAAGTTTCAACTTGAATGGTTAAAGTTCCATTCAAGTGTGGGGGAAGTAAAGTCTTCCCGATTTTAAAAAATTCGGTGGTTAAAGTCCACCCTCTTATGTTTCAAAAATAAACTTGAACGGTTAATTCACTTGGTGTAGGAGACTTTCTAATCTACACCATTTTACATTTAGCTATGCTAAGTGCCGTGGGAAGAGGAGCCTTGAGCTTCACAAAATGCTATCCTTTTTAGGAGCAATGGCTTCGTGCTTGATTACTCTCACGAGTTCACTGCAACTCATCTCTTGTTAAAATCACTCTAATGTAATTGATATATATTTCCTTGAGATACTCTTTTTTTTAACAGCAATTCGGATCACCCATGAGGACTAAACCACCCACGCGTACTACCCGCAGTTGCATAACCCGCCCCCAACTGCTGCTCAAGAGGAAATTCGGCCCAATACGAGGGCATGAGCGGTAAACCCCCCTCCCCACTGCCCCCGCAACGCGATGTGCGAAAGGCACCCTTGGGTGGAATTCAAGGGTTAAGGGGCAACCTTGTGTGCAATGTTGCACCCTACGGAAATCGAACTCTCGACCTCTCGTTAAGAGAGGCAGACCACTATCACACAATCTACACCACAAGGTTTCTTTGAGATCACTTTTGACACTTTAAAAGAACGAGTATGCAAAAGGTGAGTTGAATTGTTATGCAAATGACAGGTGATATTGCCAAAAGAAATCTGCTCAGAAAAACACGAGCTTATAAGTTATAACCGTGTAGGGATCAGTGCAAATGTTGTATAAATTTTGCCCTTTCTTTTAATCCGTTCATGTTGAGTCAAACTCAAGTTTTTAAAATCTTAACATGATAAGAGAACTTGGATATTAAGTTTTAGAATTAAAAATACTCTATAAAAATACTCAAAAGCAATATAGTGATAATACATGCATTTAATAAGTCGGCTATTACAAGCATGCAAGTCGGTTGTTTATGTTTATGTAAGTCGGTTGTTTAGTTATGTTGATTTTTTTAGTTTCGTTTTTCTGATTATGTTTTGCTGTGTTCGTTGTGTTTCTTTAGTTTTGGTCCTTTTGGACGGCGAGACTCGTGATTATATAACTCTTACTCTTGGTGTAGTTGGTTTCGTTTTGCCGTATTTCGTTGTTGTTAGTATTTGATAAGCTCTTTCATTTTTTATGAAAATTACTTAATTAATGGAGTATACTTTATTTTTATTTTCCGACAATAAAATGAAAAAAGAAAAAGAAAAAAAAAAAAAAAAAAAAAAAAAACTTAACAATAATAAAAGACCTGCCCTAAATTGAACTCGATTTCTTTATTCTAAACGACCCGACCTCCATCTCTACCAGAATCACAGCTTCGTGATATTTTTTCAGGGCGAAAGAGATAAGAGAAACAATGTCGATAATTCATGATGATTACGAGGTCTGATCAAATCTAATTTTGTTATCCCTCTACACAATTTAATTTATCAAAATACTTTCTGTTTATCTGCTAAACCCTAGATTTCTTTTGTGTATATTTTACATATATTCTACGAATTGATTCGTTGTTTTATGTATTTATATCTTGTGTGTTTTTTTGGTTGTATCATTATCTTAATCTATTTTAATGAATTTATGAAGAACGATCAAATCCACGAAGAGAGTTTAATCTCTATGACAATTATTGTTTGTAATCAAATCGTAATAAATCGCTAGTATGAATATAGTTTTATCTTAGTTTACATGATCAATCTTTTTTAACTAGTAAAATTAAATGATTCGCAGACTAATTCATGTGAATGAATTGCTATTGTGATATCGAATTTGGATTGGTACCTATTTTTCCTATAAATTTGGTTATAATAAAGCTGAGGAACATATTTGATCAAAAAAGGGAGATGAGATTTTAATGGTTCTCATTTAGAAGTTATTATAGTGTGTTCTGCAGATTGGAAATATCACAAGTTGAGAGTAATTATGTAAAAACATAAACATTGATCGCAGGTTGAGCAGAAGAAGCAAAGTGCTGCAGATGTTACATTTCAATATTCAAATTTTGTAATGGCTTGTATTGGATTTCAGGCCCGACCTTGTGACATGAGGCTGCATTTGATGAAGGTACTTTAGATTACAATGTTTTTTTATATGGATACAGTCATATTCATTTCATTATTTCTTTCATGTACTATATTCATATGGAAGTAGTAAATTATTGGTAGACGAGTCTCATTGAAAGGAACAAGGAGCATATCCTTCTCTCATTATATCATAGAATGCTTTATATAATGTATGTACAGGCCCATTTTGAATCTTGTCAACCTGAATCGATATCTATATTCGTGCAGTGATTTGAATATATCAAAATTTCGATTATTAATAAAAGCAGATATACTCGTTACCATGTATGTTCACCCTACACCATGGTTGTTTGCTCATTGGTTCTTGAATATATTGAAATGATGATGAACGAAATGTTGTTCAGGAGATATCAGGGATGCCAACTTCGCTAAAGAGGGAGACGACCCAAGTAGCTGCATCTTCTGATGCAATGGGGGAAACTTCAAGTTCCGGTACTGCAAGACTTGAGAAGGACGACAGTTTTCGGGCCTTATAGCAACATTAATGATCATGGTTTTGAGAATATGTTTTAGATATTTGTATTGTGACTTTTTGTGTTTCTATGCGGAGAGTTCGTTATCTTGATTAGTTGCCTCTACTTACCTATTGATTTCATCAAAATGTTTGTACTCTTATGTTGGTGAAGCACTTAAGCTTGAAACAAACGTTTGCAAAGTGCTGCAGATGTTACATTTCATATTAATCATATATTAGAAAATACTACTCATATAACATTTTTTGAAAATCGAATGAATATCCGTTAATATGCTTAATCCATTGGATACCGATATAGATGGATGAACTGAAATTAAATAAATATGAATATAGATATGGATAAAAAAAAACTAAATGAATATGGATATGGTTATAGCATAGCCTCAACCGATCCATTATCATCCCTAGTTGCAATGATTTTGGGGTGGCCGCAAAACGGATAGTCCTTCCTAGTTAGTCAGTTAAAAAAAGTTGGATACTCAGAATAATAAATAAAATGAAAAAAGGGAACATATTTGTATTAGATTAGGGAGGTGATTTTCACACACCACTTTTGATCTATGTACACTTTTGTCTTATAAAATCACAGTTATACTCCTAAGAAGTTGAACTTATATTATTATTGTAATTATAATTAAGGGTAAAATAGAAAAATAGGTGTACATGGATCAAAAGTGATATGTGAGAATCACCTCTCACATTAGATTAGAATACCAATCGTATTTATAGATTTTACTTTAAAATGCTGCAACTGCATTTTTATTCCAAAGCAAAAGAATATAAATTTGATTTTAAAAAAAAAATATAAGCAAAGAATAAATTGATAGTAAAAAACATTACACATTCGAATTAATCAGTTTATTCATACATGTTTGTAAAAATATAATGAAGAATGCTCTTATCCATATCGAACAACAATCAAAAAGAAAAGTAAAAACAGATTGTAGCAAGCAAATATTCCATTTTTTATTTTTATTATTATTACCATCGGGTATTATTATTACTATCGGGTCGAGTATACGGGTCGGGTAAATGGGGGCGGGTTGACGGGTCTATATGCAATCCCGGACCCGACCCGTAACCAGAATTATTATAAATAATAAAATCCATATCCGGCTCACGATCTGAATACGCGGACCTCAACCCGGCCCAAAAGTGTCGGGTTTCGAGTTTATCCATCGGGTACGGGTCTTTTTGACATCCCATATCAATATAAACTCTACAAGGCTTTTACTATAAACCCACGAATTTCTAAACCTGCATAATTCGTAATCGTCTCTCTTCTTTCTTATTTTCGTCCACCTTAAATCCTCTCTTCTTCGATTGAAGTTTTTACACAATTCCACCTCTTCAACCTCCCTTCCAAATTCTGGCTATGGGCAACAATAAGAAAGAGCAGCAAGACGTGTCTGATGTCGTCTCCTTACCGTCCGCCCCCACCGGTACCTTCACTTTCCGTCTCTAAGCTACGTACCCTCGCTAACGTATAAATACAAGTACGTACCTTATTATAGTGACACTAACAGTATTTGTTTCGGTAATTATTTTGTAGCACTTACTGATAAGGATCGTGCTTGCCTCATAATCGCTCTAAAGGTTTTAATCATTTGCTACATACGGTGTTTATTATGATAATAATGATCGATGATAATTTACTAATTTTTATGTATCTTTATTCCGTATGAATGATTTATTAACAGAATAAACTTCAAAACTTATGTGAAGAACAAAACTTCGATGTACCTGAGAATTTGACTCCAACAGTTAGAAAAAAAGTTCAGGTTTGAAGAGACATTCAGGTAATACGAGATTAATTTTTTTTTCTTCGCATGTTGAAAGTTTATAAGCAAAAATCCGCTAGCAAGAAGCTAGAACCGGGCTAAATAACAAAAACCATTACAATAGGAGATTAATTGCTTATTATTATTATATAGTTACAGAGGTTAATATACTACTCCATTATTATTGTTACTATTGTTATTAATAAATTGATAATTAATTAATAATAGTATTTGAATCATGTATAGTTATATATGACTTTTAATGTACATGTTCTTATGCTTCATTTAGTGTATATCATGCATCACAATCTGAAATTGATGAACCAGCACATAAAAATTTGCTCAATGCTAATTGTTTTCGTTTTGCTTTCAGATCGAACATGATGAGTTGGATGCAAAGTTTTTTGAAGAGATAGCAGCGTTGGAGTTGAATTATCAGAAACACTATGAGGCACTATACTCAAAGGTATATATGGATATAAATTCTGCTGAATATTGGAACAACAGGTTCACAAAAACAATTTTAATATGTGACCTAAATAATTACAGTATGTTCAAAAATTAAAATGCAGAGATATGATATAGTGAATGGTCTTGTTGAAGTTGATGAAGTAAATAATAAAGAAGCTGCAACTGACCAGGCAACTGACAAAGAAGGTAACATACTTCCTATATGATATGACCTGGCTTTTAAAATACTATGCATTTAGACCCCTACTCATTTGTTACTGTCTTTTAACAACCTGCTTTAATTTGTTAATCTTAACAATTTTCAGAAAATGGTGTGTCTGAGTTTTGGCTAATGGCAATGAAGAACAACGAATCATTGGCGCGGATGGTAGGAACTTGTTACTAAGCATTACTTTTTGCTATATGATATTGATTTTTACACTGAATTAAATATTGACAATGTCGATCATCAGATCTTTGAACAAGATGAAGATGCTCTAAAATATCTGAAGGATATCAAGTGGTGCAGAATTAACAACCCCGACAGTTTTAAGCTTGAGTTCTTTTTTGATGCCAATCCATATTTTAACAACTCAGTTTTGACAATAGTATATGATGATATGTTTTATCTCGGTGACAGTGACCCTGTTTTTTTTCCAAATAATGCAACACGGTAATATTTTAAATTGTAATCATATTTCGTTCTACATTCTTACTATTATAGACTTGTTTTTTATTGACTCCATGTTATGCTTGTATGTTGCAGGACACGCATTGAATGGTTACCGGGGAAATGTTTAACACACAAGATTTTAAAGAAGGGATCGGCAAGGGGAAGGCGAAGAAGCTTCTTTCATTTCTTTAATCCTCCACAACGTGCGGTAGATTATGATAATATTGATATAAGGGAGGTATGATCTTTCTTTTTAATGCTCATTCTCATTTTTGAGTCAATAAGTACCATATTTCGTTCTAGTAAGTTGCAAGAGGACACTTTAACGGGTCGAAAGATGGTCAAAGTATTTTGTTAAAGCATAGAACCTTCTAAAACAATTTTATGTAAAAAAAATATTACACTTTTAGATAGTACTTTTTTTTTTTATCTTCTAATTGTATTTAACATGGTATTTGTTAGACTCGTCACCCAACCACGCCTATAATTGATGGATATTCATGTATATGCTAAACGTTACTTGTTATATATTATATACACCTATAATAATAATAATATTTTTCAGGTTGAAAACCTTCGCGAGCGACTTTACGAGCGACGGCGCAATCACTATGACATTGGGTGAGTAATACATCATCATTTATATTGTTTACTTAGAGAACTTAACAAGATAGCCTTTTATTTTATTTTTACCAAACTTCATCAAGAATTCTTTACTAAGAGAACATGAAATCCAGAAATTGGCTCTCTGTGACACCTAAACTCGCATCTGCGTTTGAATCCTCACATTTGATATGATGATTTTACCTACTATGCAGTTTAATCATACGAGACAAAATTATCCCGCATGCAGTTTCCTGGTTCACGTGTGGGGATGTTAAGGAGGAGGATGAGGTTGATGGTACAGAAGAAGACGACTATGACGTATGCATTTTAATGTTTTAATAACTTAATCAGTAACTATATCTTTCCAATAATTCCTTATCTGTTTCTATTTTATAAATTTTGGTCATTTATGGGAATGGATATGCATTTGAATGCATGTTGGGCCTTAAATAGAGTTGTAAACGAGTCAAGCCTTAGCTTGATAGCGTTGCCGTTTGGCTCGTTTAATTTTTAACTTAAGTAAAGTTGTAAACTTTTAGGTCCCTATTAAAATATATTAAGATAGTGCCATTGTTGACTTGATAATTTCTTGTAGGAGATGAATTCATGTGTTACTAGTTTGTCGATGTTGGAACTGCAGAAAGGAAGCGTTCCACAAACTGGAGCTGATTGTAAGCAACCCAAACTTTAAAGGCATGATAAAGTTTGGAAGTTTTGGTTAAGAATTTTGGCTTATTTTCTTTAGACTTTTAATATCTGCGTATATTCTTCGCATACTATTCATGACAGTTGAGAGAGAGTGTGTGAGAAATACTTTGATGGTCTTAAAAATTTGACTGTTTTTCAATGGTGTTACTATTGATGGTCTTGAACTATTGATTGTTGTTTACTTGTTCAATGGTATTACGTACTATGCTATGTTGGACGCAAGAAAATGACCCTTGTGATGATAACGTGAGGGTATGTTAGAAATCGGGTATGAATTGACTGCCGGATTCGTTCTTGAATCGTGTAATCACTATCTCTATAAAGTATTTCGACCCTACGATTGTCTCGGTTGCACGAAATCTTTAAAGGGATCAAACAAGAACGCAATCAGTGTTTTTGGCAACGAAATCACTGATCAAATTGTTAGAGAATATGTGTGTGTTTCTGTTGGTTTGATGAATGCAGAATTAATGAACAAAAAAAACGTCCATAAACTGTTATAGGAATACAGTTAAACCGAAAGGGTGTAACCCTTCAATTTTGGAAGGAAAAATCGGTTATACCAAAAGGCATACCCGTTCGCCGACACTTATTCGAATGCAACTTTTCTAGTTAACGAATAGTGCAATTTCTGTTGAGGTTTCGGGGCGCTGCCCCGAGCCCCGCGAGGGGCGCTGCCCCTTGGACCCCGCAAGGGGGCGCAGCCCCCTTGACCCCCACGTTTTGCGCGACAGTTAGCAGCCAACTCTTACGGGGGTGTACTCCACACTCTCCGAACCCGTTGGTAAGTATAACTAGCTAACACCTGCATTCAAGTAAATCGCAACTAACTAAAATGTACGTTGGATGACACTAAAATCACCAACAAATCCCCCCCCCCCGTTTTAGTGTAATCATTGATTTACTAAAATAACTAAACAAACAAAACAAGCTAATGCATAAATGGAAATGTTCGTGAAGAATTGAATTTCCACTTAGTATAATATTTACGAGAATTCGAAAATCAGGGTGTTCACGAGGAATTGAACCCTTCAATTCATATGAAAACTATAAAATAATATACACATCAGTTTCTTACATATCCCTAAGACAATCTTGACACTATTATAAGCCATGTGTCTCAATCCTTCAGTGAACATATTGGCAGCTAAGTCCAAAGGTCAATTGAAGCGACAAAACTTCATGCTCACATAGGTAGTCCTTTTACATCTTGCACCTGCATATGCAATTTTTCAAAAGAACTATTAAGAAGAATAACTTCAACCTAACTCAACTTGCAGGTCTAAACACATATTTTGGGATCATAATTTTATGTGTTTTAATCTTCAGAAAGTAAGCTTACCTCATTGAATTCAGCTTCTAGCGTTGTACTAGAAGGGAATTGGGCGTCTCACTTTGGAAGATCTATGTGGACTTCAATCCCACTCCAATAGCCGACTTGTGTACTAAGTCTCGGGCTAACGCTTTTGTCAAGTGATCCGCTAAGTTTTGTTGTGATCTAACGAAACTTACGGATATCACTCCATGTGAAATCAGCTCGCGAACCATACTGTGTCTAACACCTAAGTGTCTAGACTTTCCATTGTACATTTGGCTATAAGCCTTAGCCAAAGTAGCTTCACTATCACAACGGATGGAAATAGGAGATATTGGCTTTGGCCACAAAGGAATTTCATGAATCAGATTCCTCAACCAATCAGCTTCCTTATCAGCTGCAGCTAAAGCTACAAATTCAGACTCCATGGTTGAATTTGTAATGCATGTTTGCTTCTTAGAAGCCCATGATATAGCACCTCCTCCAAGTAGGAATATCCAACCAGTCGTAGACGAATGATCTTCGACGTTGGTTATCCAACTTGCATCTGAATATCTTTCTAAGACTGAAGGGAACCCAGTATAAGCGATAACATAATCCATAGTACCCTTTATATACTTTAATACTCTAACCACAGCACGCCAATGAGTAGCATTCGGATTACTAGTAAACCTACTCAGTTTTCCCACTATGAAAGCAATATCGGGGCATGTGCTTGTCATAGCATACATCAAACATCCAATTGCTCGAGAGTATTCAAGCTGTGATACAGCTTTACCCGAATGGGGCATAAGCTTCACAGTTGTATCAACGGG
The DNA here is from genome assembly GCF_046630445.1 of Rutidosis leptorrhynchoides. Lineage (NCBI taxonomy): Eukaryota > Viridiplantae > Streptophyta > Magnoliopsida > Asterales > Asteraceae > Rutidosis > Rutidosis leptorrhynchoides. The sequence continues at coordinate 597,269,951 of NC_092336.1, read as the reverse complement.
AGTATTCAAGGGAGAACATTGATCACACTTGAACCGTTTCAGAATCTTCTCAATATAATGAGATTGTGTGATCGTGATACCTCTATTATCCCTTTTAATCCTTATGCCTAGGATTACATCCGCCACTCCCATGTCCTTCATGGAGAACTTCGAAGATAAAAACTCCTTTGTTCTATCAACTTGATCTTGGTCAGTACCAAAGATCAGCATGTCATCCACGTATAAGCAAATGATCACACCTTTTCCGGATTGATCGAATTTGCTATATACACATTTGTCAGATTGATTTAGTACAAAACCATTAGACAACACCACATCATCAAACTTCTGATGCCACTACTCGGGAGCTTGTTTCAGCCCGTACAATGATTTAACCAACTTGCACACCTTATGCTCTTGTCCTGGCATAACAAACCCTTCTGGTTGTCTCATATACACTTCCTCTTCCAAATCACCATTCAAGAATGCTGTTTTGACATCCATTTGATGGATCACTAGATCATACGTAGCAGCAAGTGCTATTAACAATCTAATAGTAGTGATACGAGCAACAAGAGCATATGTATCGAAATAATCAATACTCTCCTTTTGTTTAAAGCCTTGGATGACCAATCTAGCTTTAAACTTATCAATTGTGCCATCGACTTTCATCTTCTTCTTGAAGATCCACTTGTTTCCCAAAGGTTTGCATCCCGGTGGTAAATCTATTAATACCCAAGTATTATTCTCCAAAATAGAACTCATCTCGTCGTCAATTGCTTCTTTCCAAAAAGCAACGTCACGAGATTTCATAGCCTCATCAAAGGTTCTGGGATTATCATCTATACTATAACAGTAAGACAATTGTGATTTAGCACAATCTCTCGATCCTTCAACTAAGTAAAGTTGAAAATCAGAACCATACGATTTGGGTGTCCTAGTTCTAGTACCCCTACGAGGTTCTAGTGACTGACTTGGAATTTCTTCCAGGTTAACTCCTTGTGTAGTCTCATTTGAATGAGAAATCACGTCCCTTGGTCTGGGTATTGATGTAAAACGGGATTCATCAAATATTGCATCTCTTGATTCTATAACGGTGTTAATCGAAATAGAATCATTAGGTTCTATCACATAAAACCTATAGGCTTTGGAATGCTCAGCATATCCAATAAAGATGAAATCATTACCTCTTTCACCCAAAGTTTTCCTTTTGGGTTCGGTTAATCTTACAATTGCCCGACAACCCCAAACTCGCAAATAATGCAAGTTTGGTTGCTTCTTGTACCAAAGTTCGTAAGGAGTCGTGATTCCTTTGTTATTGGGAACTCTATTCAAAATGTAGCAAGCCGTTAACATGGCTTCTCCCCAAAAATCGTCACTCAAACCAGAATAGGACATCATGGAATTAACCATTTCTTCGAGAGACCTATTTTTCCTCTCTGCTACACCATTTTGTTGTGGTGTATAAGGAGCTGTAGTTTGATGGATTATCCCTACAGACTGGAAATAGATCGGATCATAATACTCACCACCTCTATCAGTGCGCAAAGTTTTAATTAAACCATTTTGTTGTAATTTCACTTCAGTCTTATAGATTTTAAACTTCTCTAAGGCCTCATCTTTAGTATGCAAAAGATAAACATAACAGAACCTAGACGCATCATCTATAAACGTGATTACATACTTCTTATTACCTAAAGAAGGTGTAGCATGAAAATCACAAAGATCACTATGAATTAGTTCTAAATTCAAAGATTTCCTGTTTATGGTATTAAAAGGATGTCTCGTAATTTTATTCAACACACATGTATTACATTTGTCAATACACTTTTCAAAAGTCGGTATTAAATTCACTTTAGACATGTTTTTCATTCTTCTTTGATGTACATGTCCTAGTCGAGCATGCCATAAACTATAATCATTTGAATTAGAACCAATCATGCAAGCAGAATTATCAACAACAGGAACATTCTTGAGATTCAACATAAACATACCATTATTATAGTATCCAAATCCAATAAACATGCCACCCTTCGACAAGATATACTTGTCGGATTTAAATACTTGTTTATAACCACACTTATTTAATATAGGATTGGAAATCAGATTCTTTCTCAACCCAGGAGCATACACAACATTATTTAAAGTAATTGTCTTATCAGAACTAATTTGTAAAACAACATCCACACGACCAAGGACAGGAGTGACTGATTCGTTCCCCATGTGAAGCACATCATCATCAGGTTGAAATGTCTTAAACCAACTGTGACGATCGCTCCAAATCCATCTAGACGAACACGTCATTCATCGATTTCATTGCGAGGTATTTGACCTCTATATGATACGTTTTGTAAACATTGCATTCTTTTGAAAAGGCACGCCATAAATGAATATTTAAATCAAAGGTTTTCGACATCTGATGATTTCTACATATAGACAATCACCATAAATAATAGTTTACAACAGTACTTCCGTTGACAATGTAGTCAAAATAAGATACATGGTGATGATTTGGTGAATGCAACGTTTCCTTGAAAAATATGCCATGTAAGACTCCATGCACATAGCTTGTCTAACATATAAGCAAACAGCGGAAGACTTCTAGGGTGGAACACAAGATTTTAGTTGTTTCATCCAGAAACGTTTATCAAAATATTCTACAAAATTGAGCACCCTGGTAACTAAACTTTAACGTCTATATAATAAGTACCCCTGTTTTAACATACATGCAACCAACATGTACAATACACGCAAATCAATGTGTACTAACCTCAAATAGCATACGTCTGTTTTATAGTTTAGGCTAGGGTTTTTTATACCTGGAACAGAAGGGGATGTCAAGCCCTATGGATCCATATATAACTACTCGTACCCACCAGTTCTTACAACCGGCAGTTACTAGTTACCAAAGCTAAGGGATTTTCGGTTCAAACTCACTGTAGAATTTAGTATGTACTTGTATCCATTGCGTTTAAAATAAAGTGCATTTATTCTCAGCCCAAAAATATAGATTGTAAAAGCAATTAAAAAGGGAGCAAATGAAACTCACCTTAGCAGCATATAAAGTCGCTCACCAAAATGTGACCGAAACTCGGATTACCAAATAATCGTAGATCTCAACCTAGAGAACATATGTTGGTCAATAAATGTTTATCAAGCTAGGTCAGGTCATAGTGTATCACAATCCTAATGCTCGAGATCGACATACAAAATTTATCCAAAGTCGTTTCAAAAAGTCAATTTTGACAATAGTTCAACAAAATGAGACGTACCTTATATAAGGATTCATTTACTCGGTTGGTAATATTCAAAAATCCAAATTATCAATCTCGTAAACAAGTTGTTTAAATCTTAATTGCAGATTCAAAAGCAATTTCAATTAACGTCAATCATAATTCAGTTGATCATATCTTTTAATCCGTTCATCGAAATTACGCGATTTCTAAATGAAAAGTTATTGATTTTTCGTCAGCTTTTCAAAAACATGTATATCATATACCTTTTACCAGTAATATATGTATTTAATTCGTGATTCATTATAAACTGTTTAATGACGAAATTTAGTATACAAGCATGCATAAACATATATACTCGAGCACTAGACATGTATACACTATTAATATATAAAAGATAAGATATGAATGCTCACATATCAATATTGTGATTCAATATTGCAGGAAAGTACGTAGACGCAACAGAGATGATAAACACTAGTTTGACTCACAAGCAAAACCCTCAAATCATACCCATAACCTCCATGGCTATAACCCATAATTTCCTTAGCTTTATCCCGCTCGAAAACTCATTTTGAAATTGTTTGGCCATAACCTCGTCGTAATATTTTATGTAAAATACTAATAATAATGGTAACGATATCTGATAATACTAATACTAATAATAATAAGATTAATATTATTAATATTAATCTTAATAATAATAATAATAATAATAATAATAATAATAATAATAATAATAATAATAATAATAATAATAATAATAATAATAAGAATAATAATAATAATAATAATAATAATAATAATAATAATAATAATAATAATAATAATAATATAAATAATAATAATACAGATAGAGTAGATGGAAAGATATATGTTCGATCAAAACAGAAAACGAATGAATTTATAGGACCTGGCCTGAAAAAGTACCCCATGCGATCGCATGGGGTTTGCACTGGTTTGCCATGCGATCGCATGGCTGAAAAATCCAGCTCACATCTGTTTTGTCCTACGCTTGTCGACATATTTATTAATTATATTTATAATATATAATTTATATAATTAATTATATATTATATTAAATTCACGTGCATAGTTGACTTGTAATTTTTGTTCCGATAAGTCGTACGTCATCACGCGACTTATGTCCCGGTTCCGGTTTGAAACAACCCAACCCGTATTAAAACCGGCCCATAAAAATTTTCCTTTTAATACACGTTAAATAATACTTTAGGTCCCATTACACAATTTCCAAAACGTATTTTCATCAAAGTAAGTTCAACGAACTTAAAGACATACATTAATAGATTAAACTCATTAATACAATGATACGTTAATTAAATCATAAACCGGTTATAATCATTATGACCCGACTAGTTACGTTTACACAAAACCGAGCATGGTGATTTGGGACTACGCTACCCAAATCCTAATCAAGTACAAAAGCAAGATCTTCTAAAGCAACCTAGCCAAGATCTCTAATCCCCAAGCTTACCCGAGCCGCCAAGCGCGCGAACCTATAAAAATATCAACAACGAGAGGGTAAGCTAATGCTTAGTGAATGTAAAGATACTATACACATACATATGCATAAAATGGCTACGCATCACCAAGCATCAAAATAACACATACCGTAACCGCATGGTAAGCAACTACAAAAGAGCACAAAACACAAGTAGCTACACGCTACGTAACCGCCAAGCTAACATCACAAGATTAGCTACAACACAACAATAGGTATATACGCGTATATAACAAATATAATCAACAATAACGATAAGGTTAACCCCTTAACCCAAACCACATGAAGGCCGGCCGAACTACCCGAGCCTTAGTGAATTTGCACTACCCGAGATTCACTTCCTTCACCACTTCTACAACCGAGGTTGGCCGAACTACCCGAGCCTTAGTGAATTCGCACAACCCGAAATTCACTACCTCATCACCAAGATGACCGAAATAACCCGAGTCATCATGAATCCGCAACAACCGAGATTCATTTCCTCAACAACAAATGCTAGCAACCCATCGCCAAAAAGGGTTATCCAAAACGCTAGCCAATTCACAACACCAAGGGTATAAAAAACCCACAACGCATAAGCGTATCACATGGACCCAAAGCACAAGGCCCATTCTCCCACACGAACATAGAGTAAACCCGAACAAGGGTCACCCTACACACACGCACCCATTTTACACATACACATGTACATAGTAAATTTACACTCACCTTGTCGCCTTGATGAATGCAACCAAACAATCTGCAACCCGCCAATGGAATGTACCTATTCCATTATCACATAACAAACAACACAATTAGGGTGGATTTACAAACCAACCCAAAATCGACAACTAGTGCAATTTCGACCCAATTGCACTTTCAAGCTCATACCGCGCCCAAACTAACCCATAATCACTAACACTAGTGACAATGGTCCTAATAAGCCAATTAAACCCGAACACAAGTGTTAAACACTTGTCTTGCCCAAATTGACACCAAAACCCTAATTTTGACCCATTTCAAAATTAGTCAACCGAATGAACCCTAAAGGCTTCCAACACCTCAATAATCACTAAATACTAGTGATTACACCCATTTGCAAGTCTTACAAACTTACACTTGTTCACCAAACCCAAAACCCGCCAATAACAACAATAAACCCGAATCTTGGTGTTAATCTTCAATTAACAACTAAATGGGTTCCATCTATGAACATACAAGCCAAAAGCCCCAAATTTGAATGATGAACACGAAAATGAAATTCGGAGTTAGAGCTTACCGCTAGTATCACCTTGTAGCTAAGAACGAGAAGAACAAACTTGTCTCTTACGCTTTCGAATCAAAACCCACTTCTTCCTTTCCAAAAATCCCTTTGAATCAATTGGGGTGTTTGAGTTTTTGAGAGAAAATGAAGAAGAAAAGGAAAAAGATAAAAGGAAAAGAGATGAGTGGATGGGATTTAAGATCCCAAATCTGGCACATACGCGAAATGACCAAAATGCCCTCGAACATCCTTTAAAATTGCAAATCTGGTACCAGCTCGCCCAGAATGCCGCGCCGCGGCCTTAATCGTCGCGCCGCGACCTATAACGTATTCTGGTGGTTTCCTTAACATGCCTCCTGGAATTGAAATCAGCTGAATGCCGCGTCGCGGCACCCTTCTCCGCGTCGCGAGATAAATCGTGGTCTGGCGCCCTTGTTTACATGCCTCCTGATCCTGATTCCAGTTAATTGCTGCGCCGCGGCCTCCTATGTCACGCCGCGACATACAACATGACCTGAATCATTTTCTTGTATACAAGACTTTAACACTCGAACATGTCCCGAAGCCTTCATACACCTATCGTACATACACGATACACCTATAAATCATATATGGGGAAAACGGGGTGTTACAACTCTCCCCCACTTAGATTCGATCACGTCCTCGTGATCCTAATCACTTAACCAATCCGAACCTACACGCTATAGTTCCCAAACAATCGTTCTAATCCGACTTCCACCACATTACTCATTAACCCAAAGGTAAATCCATTAACTAAATACACACTTACACGCATTCCGAGACGTACAATACACACAATCATCCGAAGTCTTATAAAGATCACTTAGAATACGCGAAATCGCCACGTATCCTTCCAACTCCTCCAGGCAATTCTTCTCATAGAGTTAGCCCTAACAACTAAATCGTCATTCGCGATTTATCATGTCCACAAATTCGAGCACTAAAACTTGCTCAATCCCTCATATCGGGAAAAACTCCACCAATCTCGTACCGAGACATCAACCTTTTAGCGTACCATACCAAGTACAATGCTAAAAGTACACACGTCCCAAACTAAAGTCAACCATCTAGCCGATGAAGACCAATTAAAAGTGAAATCTAGCAGATAACACTTACCACTTAACATCCCTTGTAGTGCTCAAACACGTCTAATACGCAACTACCGTAAACACGTAAGCAAAATACGACTATTGCATTACTATTCACACTAAAATGGTCCTTACGACCCCACCATTGGCATATAAAACAACCAATAGATCACACAACAATATGGTCCTCACGACCCCACCATTGGCGTATAAAACAACCAATAGTTCACACATCCAACATGGCCGAAACAACTGGAGCCTAAACACATATGGAGGATGGTCAAAACAACCCGAACCTTAGTGAATTCGCAACAACCCGAAATTCACCAACCCAATCCATATATCCCATAACGAAATCACCGCACAACCCGAGTCATTGTGAATATGCGCAAACTGATATTCACTACCTCCGCCACATAGTATAACCGAGGATGACTGATGTCGTACGAGGTGTATATAAAATAGTTATTAAATTTTAGCAGAAAATACTATTAAATACTATACAATTTTACACAAGATATTTATTTATTTATTTATAGAATGGATATACTTAAACCTTGCTACAACACTTATAGGCAGTGTACCTAATCGTACAGTAGTGTAGTTTTTAGTAAGTCCGGTTCGTTCCACAGGGAAATCTTTAAACAAAGCTCAACGCTATATTAGTTTACTTTTATAAAAATACAAATATATATATAAGTAATATTATTATTATAAAGGGGGGTTTTTACCGTTTAATGACCGGTTTGTCGATTTTAAGACTTTAGTCGCAGTTAAAACCTAATGTAAAATATAAAATAAATACAAGACTTAAATTAAAGCTTAAAGTAAATAACAATAATGAAATTGCGAATAATAAAAGTGCGATAAACTTGCGATAATTAAAAAGTACGATAATTAAAAATGCGATTAAACAACAATAAATAAAAGTGCGATAATTAGAAGTGCAATTAAATATAAAATAAAGGAAATTAAATATGAAATAAAAGAATTATGCTTATTTAAACTTCCGTAATCATGATGTTTGACGTGTTGATTTTAGTTTTATGCCCATGGGTTAATTGTCCTTTGTCCTGGATTATTTAATATGTCCGTCTGGTTTTTGTCCATAACAGTCCATCAGTCATAAATATAAAGTGCGAGTGTCCTCGTCAAATTATCCTTATACCCGAAGTTAAATATTCCAACTAATTGGGGATTCGAATTGTAACAAGGTTTTAATACTTTGTTTAATGAATACACCAGGTTATCGACTGCGTGTAAACCAAGGTTTTACTACTTTGTTAACAATTACACCAATTACCCTTGAATGTAATTTCACCCCTGTTTTAATTATTCTAGTGGCTATTAATTCATTCCCGTGTCCGGTTAAATGAACGATTATTCGTACATATAAATACACCGCCCATCGTGTCCGATCGAGTGTATATGGTAATTTATAGGGACGCCCAATTGTAAATCTTTATATTAACATTAACAAACTTTCATTTAGTTAAACAAATATAAAGCCCATTAATAGCCCATAGTCTAATTTCCACAAGTGTCGTTCTTTTGTCCAAACCCCAATTATGGTACAAAGCCCAATTACCCAATTTTAGTAATTAGCCCAACATCATGATTACTTCGTTTTAAATAAGCATAATAATAACTTAGCTACGAGACATTAATGTAAAAAGGTTGAACATAACTTACAATGATTAAAAATAGCGTAGCGTTACACGGACAGAATTTCGACTTACACCCTTACAACATTCGCTAACATACCCTTATTATTAGGATTTAAAATTAAAATTAAAATTAAAATATAAATTATATATATATATTACGTATATATTGAGAGAGAGATTGAAATTATGTGTTTAAAACTCGGCAGAAAACTGGCTTTATATAGGACCTGACCAGCAATTTCACTCCATGCGACTCGCATGGATTTGTGCCTCTGGCCATGCGAGTCGCATGGCCACCCTGGATCCAGCCAAATTGATTTGTTTTCTTCTTGCCGACGTAATATAATAATAATATATATAATATAATATATAATTATATATAATTATATATATATTATATTATATTCTTGTGCATAGTAGACTAGATATTTTTGGTCCGTTGCGTCGGGCGTTTCTTCTTGGCTCAGGTCCCGGTTCCGGATTTTCGGACGTCTTCGCGTATTATTTTATATCGTGTACTTTGCGTCTTGTAACTTGTACTCTTGTCATTTTGAGACGTTCCTCATCAATATTTTGAACCTTTTTAGTTGTATCTTGTACTTTTTAGCTCTTTGGACCTTTTTGTCTTCAATTTGTCGAATCTGCCTTTTGTCTTCACTTTTTAATATTTAAACGAATATTGCTTGTAAATCGAACAATACCAACTAAAATCTTGTCTTTCTTGGGGAATAATGCTATAAAATATGTGTTCATTTTTGGCATTATCAATATTCCCACACTTAAGCGTTGCTTGTCCTCAAGCAATATAGTCTTGAAATACTAGAATCACTTCTTTATTCTTCACACTTTGTACATCAGTGATTTCTATACGGCGGTATGAACAATGGTAGTAACGATGTGGTTTACAGTCCCACATGACTATAAAAATTTAGATCCATGAAGGAAATTGGATCTTTATGAAAACATTTGATCTTTTGAAAATTAAATCTAGTTTTTTACCCTAGATAAGTTTTCCGGAATAACCCTTTACCGGTGTTTGCAAAATATTTGTGTGGGTTTGGTGGGTTTCAGATTTGAAAATTTTAGCTCAAAACTTGCGGTTTTGTGTCACCCACTTGCTAACCTTGTATTTGGAAAGCAACACGTCCAGTTTACTTGTCCCGTATATTACCTTTCGGTAAACTACCGTCCGGTTGTAAAGGAAAGCGTTGAACAAGCAACTGTTAAGGCAATGTCCCGTGACATGCTTTTGATTATGGTCTATAACGTGTCGGACGCAATTACTATCCTTGGTAGGAGCAATAGTAAAGCTCACCCTTATAATTTTTTCGGTCTGGCACAAGGTCCTGTCTTTGACCACTATGCAACCACCGTTCTTACGGTTGACACCCGATTTAGTTCAGGTGACCTAATGAATTCCAGGTGAATTCCTAGGATTTTACGTTCAATGGTAATGAACGTATTGAAAATGGGTTTTCAGAAAACAAATCGGTTTGTATTTTTGATCAAAATATTTTCTCGTTCAAGCTCGAGTTTAGATATCATTGAATTCCATGAGTTTGAATTCTCAATCTTTAAGGTCAATCTCAAGGATTGAGTAATATCAGGCTTAAAAGCTGATTTTTAATCTTTAAGGAGATTATCCTTTCTGGGGATCTGATTCATTAGTCTTATCCAGCTAATTTGCACGGTGCCTCCCCATTGTACGAGATAAATCCTTCTCATGGTTAGGATAAATCTGACCACTTGGCGACCCTGTTTAATGCTGAGGTCCGTGGATTTCCTGCTGATTTTAGTGATGACTTCTCTAGATTTTTCGTCAACCTACAGCTAGTCTGGACGACAACTTCATGACCTAAATCAAGAAGCGCGTGTCTTTTTCGGAAGACTTTACTTCCTTTTAATGATGGAATTGATTCATCGTGTAGATCCATCTCTTCTTTTCTTTCATCGGGTAAAACAGTTTAGTTTAGTCCAAAGCAAAAGTATTTTCAGTTATTTGTTACAGATATATGTGACATATGTTTAAAATAACTTGGTAAATTTTCCCACACTTGGCTTTTATTTTCCTTTTTATCGTCCTCTATTCCATTTTAAATGAATTTTAACATTTTAGTTTGTTTCTCAATTTATGTCCTTTCCGAGGTAACAATAATTTCGGTGTTAAAACCTAGTTTTATCGTTCATAAATATGTATAAACATGATTTTGAATTCATTTAATTGAAAATTTTGAAAAATTTTACTAGAATTGGGTAGTCAGTATATAAGACTAGGGCTGTTCTTTTTTATCAGAGAGCACTAGATTCTAATACAACTACTGCTTTACTAGTATTTTTAATGGTAACCAAGTGTTTAATATAAAAATTTTAAAATCCGAAAGAATTTAACCCCTTCCCACACTTAAGATCTTGCAATGCCCTCATTTGCAAGAAATCAGTAACAATTTAAATTATTGAGGGTGATTTGTGTGAAAATGATTAAATTTTTACCAAAGTTTCCAAATATATTGGCGTTTGTTTGCTGAATGATAAATGGTGCACATCATTTGTTCATTCCGTCTTGTTGTTATTTCACATATATTTTGCATCTTGTCGTCAAAATTACTTGCTTTTGCTGAACTTAATGCCAGTCTTTGAAAACGCGTTGTTTTATCCTGTTTTGTGCATAACATAAAATACATACAATACAAATATAATCATACATGTAATTTGAAATGGAACTTTGGCATCCCACTTTCAAATTATAAGAAAAATATTAGTACACAATAATAATAGAAATATCAAACATTACATAAACGTAATTAAAATGTTAAGTGTTTAAAATAATAAATATATAATATTACCAACTTATCTCTACTGATCAGGAGGTGGGTTAGGAGGAAAATTAGGATATGGATCCCAATTCATGTTCGCGTCCGGGTTCCATGGCTGATTATAGGTGAACTGGTATGCTGCGTCATAATCATATGAATCATAGGGTGGTCTCATTTCTGGCTGATGTGCGGGATAGTATGCGGGTCGGGTCGGATAATACATCTCGCCAGGCTGCAACTGGCTTATAATTTGGCGCTGATGATAATCCCATCGGCCATGCTCTCGTTGCCGGGAATGCTCGTAGTCATTCCGACGTTGCCATGCCTCGTACTGCATATGCCTATCATAGTTCGTCATGTATTCATCCTCCATACGAACGCCTAAATCAAGAGCAGTCTCCCGAACAACTCCTATAATGTTGTTCGCCTCCTCCATCTCGTCATCCGAACCTCTTTCTACCTGTCGCTGAGGTCCCTCGTATCTATATACCCGACCACGTCTCATCAATAATACCCTTGCACCGTGATAAAGGTTTGAACTTATAGTTTCACCTTCGTCCTCTATTTCGTTCATTGGACCCCCTTGGTGCTTATCCACACCTAAATACTCTCCAATGAGAGTAATGAAAATACCACCACCTATAATACTCCCCGATTTCATCCCCGAAACTACATTAGCAAGATAATAACCAACACAATAGGGAATGTTAACGAAACTCCTCGGGTCTCTAATACACTTGAGGTAGAACAAATCGTTTACGGTCAATTTCTCCTTATTCTTACCCCTTTGTGTAATTGTGTTTGCTAAGAATCTATGAATCACCCGGAGTTCAGCTCTGTCTATATCTAAGTATGTATGATTTCCACTGGCGTGAAATTCATTAAAGTGGGACATACGCCTCCAGACGGCGTTAATATCAAATTCCCTATCTATCCTTTCTCCTTGGGCAATCAGGCTATTACAGTCGGGGCTCAAAAGTTCAGCAGGGGTGTAAATCTGTAAGGCCCTGGCTAAATCTATCATGGACATTCTGTACATGCGTCCACCTAACAGAAATCTAATAAAGCTTCTATCATCTATCCTCCTAACGTCACTGTTTAACTTAATAGTACTAAGTAATTCTATACACCATTCCCTATATATGGTTCTACGAATTGAAAATAGGCGCATCCAATCGTTAAACTGAGAATTACCATACCTTTGCACCAATAATTCCCGAATCGGTTCGGCAAGGTCAACTGTTTCCAAAGGTACCCAGTCAATTGCCCTTGGCATTTCAACAACCTTAAAGTAGAGAATGTGCATGTTCTTTTGATAATCTGGATACTCTATCCAACATCGATCAAATCTCAGATTTGGGTGTAACTGATCTTCATTAATGTCTAAGCTCAGAATCATTTGATGTGGAGCGAATTGACGAAACTGATTCATGAATAATTGATCTTGATCGTGATAAGGAATATGTTGCTCCTCATGTTCTTCTTCTTCTTGTTGCATATGTTGTTCTTGTTCATGAAACATTTCCGGTTCGGGCTCTGGTTGTCTGGACGATGATGCACCGTCCGTATCTGTATTTCTCTGCAAAACACATTAAACATAAAATTTGTGCATCCAAATATGCATTAGTGTTAGCAAAATAATAACTTGAAACAATTATGATGACATGTTCAATTCATAACACATTTTACACACATTTTCTTAACAATAACAATTCTACACTTTTGCATACGAAAATGTGTACAATGTTTTATCACATTTAAACTCTTAAACATGTCAACAATAATCATTATAGCAATTAAACACTTGTTACATGGCATTCAAATCAAACTAGTGCTCATTTTCATATTTTTGTCAAGTTTACACTTTTTCAAATAAGTACATAAGAAAATGTTCATCAAGTTCATAAGCATTTATCTCAAATAACATGCCAAAATAATCACTACTAGCAATGAAACAAGTTTCAAATGGCCTTTATATCAAATTATCCAAGTTCATGAATTTTTAGACTTAAAAAGTCCACTTTAATTCTCAAAAACATGTTTAGGCTCAAAGTTTGGATCAATTAACTACCTAAACATGTTACACTACTTAATTTAGCAACAATTCATGACAAAAATCGGCCATAACCTGTTTATATCAAAAAGCCCCAAATTGCTCAAGAACACAAACCCTAGATTCTTAAAAATTTGAAGTTTTTAGCTTCAATTCATGTTAAATAGCTTCTATCTAGGATATACATGCATAATATAACAACAATTTAGCTCTAATTACACCTAAATTTAACAAAATCAAAATATAAAATTTCTAGCTCAAGAACACAAAAATTTGAATTTAAAGAGATTAGGGGTGAAATCTTTACCTTTCTCCTGAAGGGGTTGAGACTACTGAATCTAGGCATGATTGTTGTGAAGTCTTGCAAGAAATTTGGTGAAAAATGGCGGATTTTTGAGAGGATTTGGGAGAGTTTTTGTGTTTGTGTATGTGTGTTTATTGTGAGAAAGAAGCAGGTCGACTGGAATTTTGATCCTGGCCAGTTTTTATTAGCCATGCGAGTCGCATGGTTTCCTGCCCATCCCCATGCGACTCGCATGGGGTTAAATTCCAGGTATTTTTTTTTTTTTTTTTTTTATTAAAACCTTAAGCTTTTAAAACATAAATTAAATAAAATTTAAAAATTTTGTTTCTTTTTAAGACGAGGTCGTTTCGGGACGATGCCCTAGTCCGTCCCTCGACAAAATTTTAAAATTTGTCTTTTTGTAGCGATTGTTTTAAAAGCTAAGATTTTTGGGTTTTTTAATTTTTTTGGCATACTTTAAATCAATAAGATTAAAAATAATGATAATAAAAGTTCTCGTCCCTTCCTCGGGTAAAGCAATTTCGGTTCAAAGACCTAGTCTTCAACTTACGACGAATTTTAAAAATCATATTTTTAACTTAATGAGATAAAGTAAATTTTTGTTTTTAAATTCACACAACTTAAATATAAAATTCAAAATTAAAAATTCACACCAAACTTAAAATTTGAAATGCATAAAATTAAAAATTTATATTTTAAAAATTCACACTAAACTTAATTTAAAAATTCATAAATTCATATCAAACTTATATTAATTTTTCAAATATTTACAATTTTAAATATTTTGTTTTTACAAAGTTTACAATATTAATTTAAGATTTAAATATTAATTTTAAAAACATGGTAAAAATAAAATTAAAAATCTTTTTGTCTTTTTATCCCACTTTAATCAATCAAATATTATCAAAAATATGCGCCCCTCTTTTCGGTAAAGTAATTTAGGTTCCAAGACCTAATTTAACTCATGACGAATTTTTGAAATATTTTGGGTTGATTGATTAAATATATTTATACCTTAAGAATAAACGTTAAATTTCGCAGTGATGTAATAAATTTTTGAATGATATCAATAATTTCGGTCGCCAAACCTAATTTTATTCAATACCAATTTAATACTTTTTAGCGAATAAATTAGCGTTTATTATCAAAAGGTTAAAAATAAAAATAAAAACAAAAACTGTACAGACATACCTGTGAAATAGATTTCTTAGTTATATGATCTATTCCATTCATAAGATAGTCGGTTTAATTGGTTTTCCATGGCTACATAGGCGTAACCTCGAGCATTCAGTGTCTTTTCTTCTAAACATATGAACGGTCCGTCTCTGCATAAAGTAACAAATTCGGTATTTGAATAGGTTTGATTATTTGAACATTTACCTCCATGTGACCATTTTCCGCATTTGTGACATCGTTCTAGGTGTCGTGCTCTTCTTTTCGCTGCGGATTTTGATTTTCCTTTACCAAATTGTAACTTATTATCTTCGCATCTGGATTCTTTTCTAACTCCGTCCATTCTTTCTATGATTACTGATACTATTTCACTCGGTAGTATGTCATTATTACGTTTAGTGATCAAAGCGTGTAGCATTAGACCATGATTTAGTTCACAGGCAGTCTTCATTTCGTAGAAACCTAAAAAAAATAAAAATTCAGAATGGGGGGAGAAGACTAGTTCTTTAGGGTCTGCTAGGGAAAGACCATACGTGTTCCATTTTCGAGAACTACACGAAAACAGACAATCTAACTCTAACAGAAATACATATTATCCTTTAAAGACTTGATTCTCCCCACACTTAGTTAGCTGTGGCGTCGAAATTGTGATTAACTTCGTTGTCGACTTCCATCGGACCATGTATGTAATGTTTAACTCTGTGACCATTAACTTTAAATTCAATCCCATTTGAATTTATCAATTCTATCGTTCCGTATGGGAAAACTCTTTTGACTATGAATGGTCCAGACCATCTTGATTTTAATTTTCCAGGAAATAGCTTGAATCGTGAATTGAAAAGAAGAACTCTGTCTCCTTCTTTAAATTCCTTTGAACTTCTGATTCTTTTATCATGCCATTTCTTCGTTCTTTCTTTATAGATTAACGAATTATCGTATGCTTCATGTCTTAATTCTTCTAATTTGTTTAGTTGACTTAATCGTAGACGTCCGGCTTCATGTAAATCAAGATTACATGTCTTCAAAGCCCAAAATGCTTTGTGTTCAATTTCTACTGGAAGATGACATGCTTTTCCATAAACAAGTCTAAAAGGTGTGGTTCCAATTGGAGTTTTGTAGGCTGTTCTAAAAGCCCAGAGTGCATCCTCCAATTTAATAGACCATTCCTTCGGATTTGATCCTACGGTTTTCTCTAGAATACGTTTTAAAGCTCGGTTGGTATTTTCAACTTGTCCACTTGTTTGTGGATGATATGCGGTGGAGATTTTATGAGTTACTCCATATCTTTTAAGAACTTTCTCAAGTTGATTATTACAGAAATGAGTACCCCGATCACTTATTAAAGCTTTCGGTGTTCCAAACCTTGCAAAAAGACGTTTTAAAAAGTTGACTACAACTCGTGCATCGTTAGTTGGGAGAGCTTGTGCTTCCGCCCATTTAGATACATAATCAATGGCTACGAGTATATATAGATTATTATGAGATTTTGGAAATGGACCCATAAAGTCAATACCCCAAATGTCAAATACTTCACATACTTGGATGACATTTTGTGGCATTTCATCACGTTGACTTATTTTTCCAGTCCTTTGACATGCATCACAGGATTTGCAAAGAAGGTGTGCGTCTTTGTAAATTGTAGGCCAATAGAATCCAGCTTCATAAACTTTTCTTGCTGTTAGTTGAGGCCCATAATGCCCTCCTGTTGGTCCTGTGTGACAATGGTTTAAAATTTTACTAGCTTCATCTCCAAATACACATCGGCGTATTATTCCATCGGGACAACTTTTAAACAGATGTGGGTCTTCCCAGAAATAGTGTTTTATATCACTGAAGAATTTCTTTCGTCTTTGGTACGATAATCCTTTTTCAAGGAATCCACAAACTAAGTAGTTTGCATAGTCTGCAAACCATGGGATTTCTTTATAATCTATCTTCAATAGATATTCATCAGGAAAGTTGTCTTGTATGGCCGATTCATTTAGAACTTCTAATTCGGGATTTTCAAGACGAGAAAGATGATCAGCGGCGAGATTTTCTGCTCCTTTTTTATCTCGGATTTCAATATCAAACTCTTGTAAGAGTAAGATCCAACGGATTAATCTTGGTTTAGCATCTTGTTTTGAAAATAGGTATCTAAGAGCAGAATGGTCGGTATAGACCACCGTTTTTGCTAGAACGAGATATGATCGAAATTTGTCAAAAGCAAAGACAATAGCAAGGAGTTCTTTTTCAGTAGTTGTATAGTTCGTTTGTGCTCCTTGTAATGTCTTACTAGCATAATATATAGGTTGAAATCGTTTTTCAATCCTTTGTCCTAAAACGGCTCCCATTGCAAAATCACTTGCATCGCACATTAGTTCAAATGGTAGATTCCAATTTGGTGTTATCATGATCGGTGCATTAGTGAGTTTTTCTTTAAGAATATTAAAAGATTTGATACACTCATCTGAAAAGATGAATGGCGCATCCTTTTCTAGGAGTTTATTCATAGGAGTGGCAATTTTAGAAAAATCTTTTATGAAACGTCGGTAAAAACCGGCATGCCCTAGAAAACTCCTAACTCCTCTAACATTTGTGGGATGTGGAAGTTTAGCAATTACATCTACTTTAGCTCTATCCACTTCAATTCCTTCTTTTGAAATTTTATGTCCAAGAACGATGCCTTCTTTAACCATGAAATGGCATTTCTCCCAATTAAGTACTAGATTTGATTTTTCGCATCTAATTAGCATTCGTTCCAGATTAACTAGACATGATTTAAATGTATCACCGAAAACTGAAAAGTCATCCATGAAAACTTCCATGCATTCTTCTATCATGTCGTGAAAAATCGCCATCATACACCTTTGAAAGGTTGCAGGGGCGTTGCAAAGTCCAAATGGCATTCTTTTGTAAGCAAAAGTACCATAAGGGCACGTGAATGTGGTTTTCTCTTGATCTTCGGGTGCTATTGGAATTTGAAAATATCCGGAAAATCCATCTAGAAAACAATAGTAACTATTTCCGGCTAATCTTTCCAACATTTGATCTATGAAAGGTAAGGGAAAGTGATCTTTTCTAGTGGCGTCATTTAATTTTCTATAATCAATACATACACGCCATCCTGTTACAGTCCTAGTAGGAATAAGCTCATTTTTCTCATTTATAATGACAGTCATACCACCCTTCTTAGGTACGCATTGAACTGGGCTTACCCATGGACTATCAGAAATTGGATATATCAAACCTGCATCTAGCAGTTTAATAATCTCTTTTTTAACTACATCTTGCATATTAGGATTTAGTCTTCGTTGGCGTTGCACATACGTTTTATGACCTTCTTCCATAAGGATTTTATGTGTGCAATACGAAGGACTTATTCCTTTAATATCATGAATCTTCCATGCAATGGCTGGTTTATGAGCTTTCAACACAGAAATGAGTTGTGATTTCTCATTTTCAGTAAGAGAAGACGATATTATTACAGGTAATTCAGATTCACCATGTAAATAAGCGTATTCCAAATGGTTTGGAAGTGGCTTTAACTCTAATTTCGGAGGTTCTTCTATCGATGATTTATATCGATATCTGTCTTCTTCTTTTAGCATTTGAATTTCTTCTGTTGTTGGTTCATATCCATTAGCTATAAGTGTAGCTAACATTTCAGCTTCATCAATTGGTTCATTACCTTCTCCTAAAGAACATTCTCCTGTTCCTTGTAATTCTGGAAATTCTTCTAATAATTCTGCATGTGCATCTACAGTTTGAATATAATAACATGTATCATCTGCAGATTGTGGTTGTTGCATTGCTCTATCAACTAAAAAGGTAACACTCTCATCCTCTATACTTAGGGTCAGTTTCTTACCGAACACGTCTATCATTGCTTTAGCCGTGTTTAAGAATGGTCTTCCTAATATGAGAGGAACTTGAGAATCTTCTTCCATGTCCAAAACAACAAAATCTACTGGAAATACTAAAGTACCAACTTTAACTAGCATGTTCTCCATTATCCCTCTAGGATATTTTATTGATCGGTCGGCTAGTTGTATGCTTATTCTGGTTGGTTTCAATTCTCCAAGGTCTAGTTTAGCGTATAGTGAATACGGCATTAGATTTATACTAGCACCTAAGTCTGCCAATGCTTCTATTGAACTAAGACTACCCAGAAAACATGGAATTGTGAAACTTCCTGGATCAGATAATTTTTCTGGTATCTTATTCAACAGCACTGCTGAACAATTAGCATTCATAGTAACAGCCGAGAGTTCTTCCATTTTCTTTCTATTCGTGATTAGATCTTTCAAGAATTTAGCATATCTTGGCATTCCTGAAATCACATCAATGAAAGGAAGATTTACATTTATCTGTTTAAACATATCCAAGAATTTGGATTGCTCGGCTTCAAGTTTTTCTTTCTTCATTTTACTCGGGTAAGGAAGTGGTGGTTGATATGGTTTAACATAAGGTTTAGCCTTAACTGTGTTATCTTCATTAACCTTCTCAACTACCGGTTCTTTTTCCTTATCTTGATCAGGTTGTGGTTCTTGTGGAGTAGGAATAGTTTCATCAGAATTTACAGGTATTTCAGGTGGTTTAAGTGTTGTACCACTTCTTGTGGTAATAGCTTTAGCTGTTTCATTCCGGGGGTTAGCATTTGTATCGCTTGGTAAACTTCCCGGTTTTCTTTCACCTATTAACCTTGCTAGGTTACTTACTTCTTGTTCCAGATTTTGAATAGAAGCTTGTTGATTTCTAAATGCTTGAGCATTTTGTTCATTAGTTTGTTTTTGAGATGTGAAAAACTGCGTTTGAGTTTCAACTAGCTTCGTCATCATATCTTCTAAATTCGGCTTTTTATCATCGGGTTGTGGTGGTTTGTTTTGAAAATTCGGTCTTTGCTGATTGTAAGTATTATTGGATACTTGTTGATTGCTAGGACCTTGTTGGTTGTTGTATGGAATATTTCGGTTATAATTCTGGTTTTGATTGTAAATCGGTCTTGGCGGTTGATAATTATTCTGATAATTATTTCCAGGCCTTTGGTTTATATATGAAATATTCTCTCTTTGTTCCATTGTTAATTCAATACTGAGACAATCTTTTGTTAAATGTGGTCCTCCACACTGCTCACAACTAATTCGTATTGAGTGAATATCTTTAGTCATCTTTTCCATTCGTCTCTCCACAGCATCTATCTTTGCGGAAATGGAATCTAAGTCATGGCTAGAATCGGCTCTAGCTGCTTTAGATGATCTAATGATATCTTTTTCTTGGTGCCACTCATGTGAGTGGGAAGCAGTATTATCAATAATTTTGTAAGCATCAGTTTCGGTTTTCTTCATAATAGAACCACCAGCTGCTATATCTATGTCTTTCCTTGTAGTGATGTCGCATCCTTGGTAGAATATTTGTACTATTTGACAGGTGTCTAAACCATGTTGCGGACATCCTCTTAATAACTTTCCATATCTTGTCCACGCCTCATATAGAGTTTCATTTGGTTTCTGTGTGAACGTAACAATTTCTGCTTGAAGTCTTACGGCTTTAGATGCAGGAAAGAATTGTTTAAGAAATTTGTCAATTAAAACATCCCATGTATCGATCGCCCCTTCAGGTAACGATTCCAACCAATCTTTGGCTTCTCCCTTTAAAGTCCAGGGAAATAACATGAGATATATCTGTTCATCCTCCACTTCTCGTATTTTAAATAGTGTGCAGATCCTATTAAAGGTACGTAGATGTTCATTTGGATCTTCCTTCGGCGCACCACTAAATTGGCATTGATTAGTCACCATGTGTAGAATTTGTCCTTTGATTTCATAATCTGGCGCATTAATGTCTGGATGAGTAATTGCGTGACCTTGGCCAGTGCGTTTAGCTCTCATTCGGTCTTCCATACTTAAAGGTTCCAGATTCTCCATAATTGAATTTGTTGAATCGGTATCACTAGATGATTCTGTTTTAATAGTTCGTTCCTCAACAATCTCTGTTTGAATAATTGGTGGCTCCGGAGGAAAGTTTAATGGTTCAGGATCTATGAACCGTTCCTGAATATTCTCTGGATTCTCAATTGTGAGGTTGGGTTCAAAAAATGGATTATCGGAAATTTGAACTGAAGTACTTGGTCGACTGGATGACGATTCTAAAGAAAAATCAACGGCGGTTATATTTGTTAAACGATGTCTTGATCTAGTTACAGGTGGTGAACGTATAAAAGGTGGTGAACGTCTTGCTCGGTGCATTCACTGAATATCCTATTAGTTTTAAAAAGGAAAGAAAAATTATAATAAGTTATCCAATCGATAGACTTTTCTGATTTTGCCCACGTTTCGAATAGCCAAAAGATGCAGCAGAGGGGCAGGATTCGTTTGGTCTCAATATAATTGAGGACTGTTTGGCTCCAATAACCCGGTCCACGTACAAATCCAACTATTACTACGAACCAGAAAATTTTGATGTCTATTAATTTAACCACTTAAAATAAATTTTCGTAATTTTAAGAAATTTAGATAAGAAGTAGAAAAAAATTCTAAGTCCTAAAAACTAGAATGGCGAGAAATAAGAGAGAAAAAGAGTTCGTCGAAAAAGGTCGAAAAAGAAAAATGGTTGAAAAATAAAAGGTGACGGAAAAATTAAAGAAACTTATAAAAACTTAAAAATACTTTACTAACCTAACCTTATTACTATAACTAACTTAAAATTATAATCGCAAATTGAAATTACTAATTGGAATGATAATTGGTACATAGTAAAAGGTCTAAAAATATTAAAGCTTACAGGAAAAACTAAATCCCAAATGGAAATAACTTAAAAAGAAACTAAAACTTAAAAAGGCGTCGCAAAATTCTAAAGCACCTAAATCTTAGTCTAAAGAAAAAGCACTTAAGGAATTCTACGGCAAAGCCTAAAAATCTAGGAGTAAAAATGACTATAGCAAAAACTAAGTTTAAAATTAAATATGAGCTAAAAATACAAATATTACGCTACAACGATTAAAAAGGTACAAAATATAAAAGTTATAAAAAGTTATAAAAATATTAGATTTTATAAAAATATTATTTTTATATTTTTTTTTTATATTATAGTATTAAGTAAATAAATAATAAAACTAAACAAAAGTAAAAATAATTAAATAAATTAAAAACTTAATTATAATAATAATAATAGTTTTAGGGTTTAAATAATAATAATTAAATAATATACGTAATAAATGCGGAATTAGGGTTTGGATGTGGCCTGGTCAACCCCTTCATGCGAGTCGCATGGAATAAGGGGGTGGGTCATGCGACTCGCATGAACACCCTGAACTGGTTCAATTGGACTGGTTCAAATGACAGGTCACGTAATTATTTAATATTTATTTTTAATTTCTGTTTTATATATAATATAAGATATAAATATATAATTTAAATAAAAACTTAATAAATTACTAAAATAAAATACAAATACTTTAATATTTTGTAAATAATAAAGAAAAACTTAAAATACACTTTAAAATATATATTTTTTTTTTTCGATTTTAAAAGATTTTTTTTTTTTACTTTTTTTTTAATTTTTTAAACAAAAATATAAATTTTACAAAAACAAATTATAACTTAAAATTTAAAAATATGGCGTTTCGCTTCGGCGTTCCCCGGCAGCGGCGCCAAAAATACTTGATGTCGTACGAGGTGTATATAAAATAGTTATTAAATTTTAGCAGAAAATACTATTAAATACTATACAATTTTACACAAGATATTTATTTATTTATAGAATGGATATACTTAAACCTTGCTACAACACTTATAGGCAGTGTACCTAATCGTACAGTAGTGTAGTTTTTAGTAAGTCCGGTTCGTTCCACAGGGAAATCTTTAAACAAAGCTCAACGCTATATTAGTTTACTTTTATAAAAATACAAATATATATATATAAGTAATATTATTATTATAAAGGGTGGTTTTTACCGTTTAATGACCGGTTTGTCGATTTTAAGACTTTAGTCGCAGTTAAAACCTAATGTAAAATATAAAATAAATACAAGACTTAAATTAAAGCTTAAAGTAAATAACAATAATGAAATTGCGAATAATAAAAGTGCGATAAACTTGCGATAATTAAAAAGTACGATAATTAAAAATGCGATTAAACAACAATAAATAAAAGTGCGATAATTAGAAGTGCAATTAAATATAAAATAAAGGAAATTAAATATGAAATAAAAGAATTATGCTTATTTAAACTTCCGTAATCATGATGTTTGACGTGTTGATTTTAGTTTTATGCCCATGGGTTAATTGTCCTTTGTCCTGGATTATTTAATATGTCCGTCTGGTTTTTGTCCATAACAGTCCATCAGTCATAAATATAAAGTGCGAGTGTCCTCGTCAAATTATCCTTATGCCCGAAGTTAAATATTCCAACTAATTGGGGATTCGAATTGTAACAAGGTTTTAATACTTTGTTTAATGAATACACCAGGTTATCGACTGCGTGTAAACCAAGGTTTTACTACTTTGTTAACAATTACACCAATTACCCTTGAATGTAATTTCACCCCTGTTTTAATTATTCTAGTGGCTATTAATTCATTCCCGTGTCCGGTTAAATGAACGATTATTCGTACATATAAATACACCGCCCATCGTGTCCGATCGAGTGTATATGGTAATTTATAGGGACGCCCAATTGTAAATCTTTATATTAACATTAACAAACTTTCATTTAGTTAAACAAATATAAAGCCCATTAATAGCCCATAGTCTAATTTCCACAAGTGTCGTTCTTTTGTCCAAACCCCAATTATGGTACAAAGCCCAATTACCCAATTTTAGTAATTAGCCCAACATCATGATTACTTCGTTTTAAATAAGCATAATAATAACTTAGCTACGAGACATTAATGTAAAAAGGTTGAACATAACTTACAATGATTAAAAATAGCGTAGCGTTACACGGACAGAATTTCGACTTACACCCTTACAACATTCGCTAACATACCCTTATTATTAGGATTTAAAATTAAAATTAAAATTAAAATATAAATTATATATATATATATTACGTATATATTGAGAGAGAGATTGAAATTATGTGTTTAAAACTCGGCAGAAAACTGGCTTTATATAGGACCTGACCAGCAATTTCACTCCATGCGACTCGCATGGATTTGTGCCTCTGGCCATGCGAGTCGCATGGCCACCCTGGATCCAGCCAAATTGATTTGTTTTCTTCTTGCCGACGTAATATAATAATAATATATATAATATAATATATAATTATATATAATTATATATATATATATTATATTATATTCTTGTGCATAGTAGACTAGATATTTTTGGTCCGTTGCGTCGGGCGTTTCTTCTTGGCTCAGGTCCCGGTTCCGGATTTTCGGACGTCTTCGCGTATTATTTTATATCGTGTACTTTGCGTCTTGTAACTTGTACTCTTGTCATTTTGAGACGTTCCTCATCAATATTTTGAACCTTTTTAGTTGTATCTTGTACTTTTTAGCTCTTTGGACCTTTTTGTCTTCAATTTGTTGAATCTTCCTTTTGTCTTCACTTTTTAATATTTAAACGAATATTGCTTGTAAATCGAACAATACCAACTAAAATCTTGTCTTTCTTGGGGAATAATGCTATAAAATATGTGTTCATTTTTGGCATTATCAATGACCGTACAACCCGAGCCTTAGTTAATCCGAACTACCCGACATTCACTACCTCAAACTTTGAGTCCAACCAACAGGGACAATCGTACTACCCGAATTGTTATGAATACGAACAACCCGATATTCACGTCCCACAACACAACACGTGAATGGTACTCCCATTCCGATAACGTTATACCTTACCGATATAACACTAAACCCATGATAAAGTCAGCGGACCCTGAAGGTCATGCTCCACCAATCAACAATACCATGATGAAGTCAGCGGACCCCGAAGGTCATGCTCCACCAATCAACAATACCATGATGTAGTCAGCGGACCCCGAAGGTCATGCTCCACCAATCAACAATACCTTGATGTAGTCAGCGGACCCCGAAGGTCATGCTTCACCAATCTCATACGCACTTTTGGCCTCAAACAACGAGTAGTGCAACATTGCGCTCTGCTACACTATAGTGAACCCTAACGGATACCACTAACCATCCACACAATCGAGCGAGAACCACCTATATCGAACATAGGCACAAAACAATAATTCTCTACAAGAGAATCCACCACGCACATCCCTTAGACGAGGGATTTCACCTTGCTCGCCAAACACGCCCATTATCTCTCAACGAGATTACCACATTATCACCTCGGTGATAATTTATATCCCAAAATCATAAGTACAATTTAACTGAAATTGTACTCTACCACAAATCGACCAAAACTAGGTCCCAACGCAAACTTCCAGATCTACCAAAAGCATTATCCGAAGTCTCACACTAAAAGTTCCTCGTGAGGGAGTGTAACTCCCCCACTTAGAACTACGTTCCATAACCGCCTCTCGTACAACCGTACAATGCTACCAAAGGTAGACTTTACTAACAATTGGGTTCACACGACCCATTACCATATCTTGCTCCAAACCTTGAGCATACGAAGGATTTTAACCAATCCTTAAACACTTGAACGAAAAGTGTACCACGATTACACAAACCATACTCTCGTAATCATCCAATTGCTCTAGGTTGTCAAATTTCACCTAGACACTCATGTACCTAAGGGTTTCTCTCCGGTACCCTAAGCACAATGTAACCGCAACACCATCGGAGTCGAACACTACGCTAGTAGGTATGAAAGGCACCTAATGTCGCATCATGTAGACTCCAATACCAACATACATCGAGATCCAAAACACTCGATCTCAAAGGTTCCAACCACCCGACGAACCTCACGGTTCATCAATTTCAACACGAGAGCGAACACGCTCTAACATCCGAACACCAAAGCCCATTCCCAAGGCTTGGTAGAACATTTCTCAATACTAGGGAATGCTTGGTTACACCAAGTCTTACGCCCTTCGCCCATTAATCAAAACGTCACCATAGGGTACTCCCATTAGGAACGTCACCCATAACAATAACATGCAAAACACCATGCAACCCACAAACCTGAACGCATCGACACATAAATAAATATTCAAAGGGCATATTTATTAAAATGAAAAGTACCTCAACGTCTCCTTGCGGCATTCCCCGCCGCCAACTCGGGACAATCCGGCTTGCGATGTCCCTCTTTATGACAATAGTAGCACATTTCGTCATCACTCTTCGACATTGTGCATTCCCACAACTTGTGGCCCCTAACACCACAATTGAAACATCTAGGCGCACGAGAACTCATCGAACCTTTCTCCACATTACCCATACTCGCACCTGCGCCCTTAGTTTTCTTACTTGGAGCACCATACGAATCAACCCTTCTTTTACTTGAAAGCTCCCTAGCTTTTGATCGCGAATTTGATTCGAAACCCCTAGCCAAGTTAAATAACTCCGCAAACGAGTTCACTTGGCCAACGCTAATTTTTCCATGCAACTCATCATTCAAAGTCCGATAGAAATCTTTCATCAACATCCGATCATTCCCAATATACTCCGGGCAAAAACGAGCCTTCGACATAAAGGTCGTCTTTAGAGTATTCAAGTCCATCGACCCTTGTTGCAAATTTTGCAACTCATTCCGCATTTCCGACAAATCGGCTGAAGTCCGAAACTCCTCGAAGAATTCCCTCTTAAACTCGTCCCACGACAACGCCATAAACGGTTCACCACCGACAAGATCGATCTTATCATCCAACCAATCCTTTGCCCGACCCCGCAACAAGCTAGTAGCGAGTCTTGTCCTCTTCTCGAGAGGGCATTCAATCGTGCGAAAACACCCTTCGACATCCGAGATCCAAGTTGTGCTTACCAAAGGATCCGGTTTCCCATCGTACATCGGAGGTTTAGTCCTCATGAAGCTCTTAAGACACCGCTCCATTTCACTAGTACTCCGAAATTCGGAATACCTCCTATCCATTCTTTCTTCCAACACACCCATTTGCTCCACAACGGCGGCCACAACTCTAGCGTTAAACTCCAAATCGTTCATCTCGATCCCGTTTCCCGTCGCCATTTGTGATGACCCGGAAATTTCTGACCAAATTTAAACTTAATCTTTGTATGATTAACATTTTCGACAAGATAAGCAAAGTCTGTAAAACTGAATCTCAAAATTTTTGAACTACTTTCATATATTCAAATACCTTTCGGTTGTTCTTGACGATTCGCGAACAATTATATGTATATAGATACATATATATACTATAACTTGAAAACGTAACAATGTATTAATTGTTTGATACCGTACATTAAACTTATTGGTTTAAATTTTTATTTGAATATATATGATAAGTTGGAATATTAATTGTATGAATAACTTGCGACGTATATTTAAAACGTGTTTATGAATGTTGAAAATATATATTAACTTGGTCATAAAACGATTTGTTATTATATATATATATTAACAAATAGCGAGACAATGATTTATAGAAGTAAATGACCAAAACACTCGAAAGTTTAAGATACACTTTGAATGATATAGTTTATTGATAATTTAAGACTATATTTTGACAAAGGTACGAGTCACAAAACGTAAATTGCGAGTTTTCTAAGCGTACGAAAATGCGTTCGAGAAACCGGAACCGGGACATAAGTCGAGTGACAACGTACGAGTCATCGGAACGAAAATTACAAGTCAACTATGCACATGAATTTAATATAATATATAATTAATTATTTAAATTATATATATATATTATATTTAATTATGTCGACAAACAAGAAAACAAAAATATGTGAGCTGGATCTGACGGCCATGCGATCGCATGAGAAATAGGCATAAAACTCATGCGATCGCATGGGCATCAGAATCAGGAATTATGCCTATAAATACCAGGTTTCTGCGCGAGTTGTTTTACACATATATTACTCTGTAAGTTATTTATTTATTTAAATTATTATTATTATTATTATTATTATTATTATTTATTTTATTATTATTAATAGTATTATTATTATTATTATTAATTATATCACTTAAAATACTACGATGAGGTCATGAGCGTGTCACTTTCAAAATGGGTTTTCAAGCGGGATAGAGCTAAGGAAACTATGGGTTATTACTAAGGAGGTTATGGGTATTGTTCGAGGGTTTTGCTCGTAAGTCAAACCTAGTGTTTATCATCTCTGTTGCGTCTACGTACTTTCCTGCAATATTGAATCACAATATTGATACGTGAGCATTCATATCTTATCTTTTATATATTAATAGTGTATCCATGTCTAGTGCTCGAGTATATATGTTTATGCATGCTTGTATGCTAAAATTTCGTCGTTAAACAGTTTATGATAAATCACGAATTTAATACATATATTACTGGTAAAAGGTATATGATATACATGTTTTTGGAAAGCTGGCGAAAAATCAATAACTTTTCATTTAGAAATCGCGTAATTTCGATGAATGAATCAAAAGATATGGTCAACTGAATTATGATTGACGTTAATTGGAATTGCTTTTGAATCTACAATTAATATCTAAATAACTTGTTTGTAAGATTGATAAATTGGATTTTTGAATATTACCAACCGAGTAAATGAATCCTTATATAAGGTACGTCTCGTTTTATTGAACTATTGTCAAAATTGACTTTTTAAAATGACTTTGGATAACTTTTGTATGTCGATCTCGAGCATTAGGATTATGATACACTATGACCGGATCTAGCTTGATAGACATTTATTGACCAACATATGTTCTCTAGGTTGAGATCTACGGTTATTTGGTAATCTGAGTTTCGGTCACATTTTGGTGAACGACTTTATATGCTGCTAAAGTGAGTTTCATTTGCTCCCTTTTTAATTGCTTTTGCAATCTATATTTTTGGGCTGAGAATACATGCACTTTATTTTAAACACAATGGATACAAGTACATACTAAATTCTACACTGAGTTTGAACCAAAAATCCCTTAGCTTTGGTAACTAGTAACTGCCAGTTATAAGAACTGGTGGGCGCGAGTAGTAGTATATGGATCCATAGGGCTTGATATCCCCGTCCGAGCTAGAGCACTAGCCTTTTAACGGATGTATGCTATTTGAGAAGCGTACACGTTGGTTTGCGTGTATTATTAAGATGATTATACAAAGGGTACAAATTATATATACGTTAAAGTTTAGTTACCAGGGTGCTCAATTTCGTAGAATATTTTGATAAACGTTTCTGGATGAAACAACTGAAATCTTGTGATCCACCTTTATATACAGATTATGCGCAACATTAAAACTATGAACTCACCAACCTTTGTGTTGACACTTTTAAGCATGTTTATTCTCAGGTTTCTAGAAGTCTTCCGCTATTTGCTTATATGTGATACAAGCTATGTGCATGGAGTCATACATGCTTTATTCAAGAAAACTTTGCATTCACAAAATCATCACCGTGTATCTTATTTTCACTTCATTGTCAACGGATGTATTATGAAAAACTATTATTTATGGTGATTGTCTATATGTAGAAATCATCAAATGTTGAAAACCTTAGAAATTGATATTCATTTATTGTGTACCTTTTGAAAAGAATGCAATGTTTACAAAACGTATCATATAGAGGTCAAATACCTCGCAATGAAATCAATGAATGAAATGTTCGTCCAGATGGATTTGGAAGGATCGTCACAGTTGGTATCAGAGCTTGAGGTCATAGGGAACCAAAATTTGCATTAGTGTGTTTAACTGGTAATTGTTAGGATGCATTAGTGAGTTTGGACTATGACCGTATCTGTTTTTACCGAGTTTTGTTTATCATTTCTTGTCAGAAATTACATGCTTATCATTCTTATGTCTAGACACGTTTACCTGCAATTATTGTATGAATAGTGTATAGACAAAATTCATATCTCAGCGTATCTGCTAATTCATATCTTAGCGTATCGGTTACTGTAAACTTTGACTGCCATCTTCCGAAAATTTCTCCGTAATTTACGGGATTTTGGTATTATATATACATATGTAAATTATGTATTGAAGAGTACCAATCTAAATTCTATAATCTATTTCATATCAAAAATCATCTATCTAATTATACAAGATGGATCCAGTATCTAGTTCAAATTCTTTAAACTCCGACAGCTATTCCGATATGGATATTCACCTTAACTCTGAAGAAAGTGTAACCGGAATGGATCAACCAATCAGCCATCACCTATTCTGGATGAATTGGGGATGGGTTCGTAGCCTACTTAATCATTGGAGACAAGAAGAATGTGATCCCTTCCATCCACCACATTGCCCTCTTGGTGAAGAACCTAAAGCACTTACCGGCGAACCTGTTCGTAATACCATTTTCTCTCTCATTTCCAGAGTATCTAGTCATGATTATATATTATCTCACATTCTAAATCTTATTCATCCGCTCGTCCGAACCGACAATCATCCCGGTATAATAGAAGAAGTCAACGAGCTTCGCGCTCGGGTAGTGGCTTTGGAGAATATGTTGCAAAGATTACAAACACCAGCAGCATCACCGGCATCAACAGTACCACCATCATCAACACCAACAGTATCATTACCACCACCAACAACAACATCCACATCCCACACCTCAACATCACAATCTGTACCTCGAACATCAACATCATACGCACCATAGATACCAAGGAATACCAACAACAACAAACGATGAAGTATTGATTCATAACTTCATCAAAGAAATATTCTGCAGAGAATATGTAGTTTCTAAAAGTTTTAGAGATTATATATTCTAGTCTTAGTCGAAAACCAGATGAGATTAATATTATGTTAACTCATTAAATCCATGATTACATATAAGGAAACTATATATGTAGGTATATTTTCATAAAGATTGTAATTAAGAAAAATATTTTGTACAAACTTTTAATGGTGAGAATATTTTAACGGGTAGGTAATACCCGAGGGATATATAAATTCACAATTAATATGTTACATTCTTCGATTATGATTCAGCAAATCATCAACTATACTCACTACTTTCACAACAATAGATATTCTTTTATAAAAATCAAAACAACCATCCTCATCCAAATTGATTACATATTTTGATTTTGACAAATCAAAATCCAAGTCAAGATTTAACAAAAGACATCATTCTTAGATTCCTACATCTTTCGAAGTTATACTTTGACTTCAAAACTGTGCTAGAACATCATTTCTATTCATAGAACCCGGAAAAGTATTTGTATCATTCAAATTCCTAGAACATCATATGAATATTAACGATTAAAATCTAAGTTCAAATCTCTCGAAATTCCTGAAGACACTTCAAATAATGAATCATTGAGATGATGATTCAACCACATGTTAACCGCAGTCTTGTACCTGAAAAACTCTTCGAAATCAAAGTCATAGTTTAACACGTATCCGTGTCAGACCCTTTGGCATTTATTAGCTAAAATAACTTTTCAATCCCTTTTCAAAATAGACAGTTTTGTCACTACTCCAGCAAATCACCTTCAATTGTTCATTCGAATAAGCTTTATTATAACGATTACCCCTTCATCATTGTTACTGGAGAACCTTTCATATTCCACCACATTAGCAGTAAACTTATCAGCTACCATAATGATCTAGGATTTTCTGAAAAATTGTTATATTTATCAGAACCCTATCATTTACTCATCCGCATCTTGTAACGAGAATTGCCATATGACTCATCGGGAATTAGCAATCAGTATTTTGAATCTCGTAGCAATTTTATGCCAACAGTTATATATATACATATAAAGTCTACCTCCAAGACTTACAGACTTTGAATGTGAAGTTTATGAAAAACACCTTAAACCGCGAACTAATTCTCGAAATCTTGAAAAATGCTGATGAAGCAGCAAAAACTGTAAACGACCTTAACAGTAAAAAGTTTGATGATAAAGGATAGTGTGCTGGCAAAGCTCAGAAAAAGAGAAAGTTTGGAACTGGAAAACGGATTGAGCAAAGTATGAAGGAGGCTGTGGATAAATCACAAGGACGAAACCTGCCTTCAAAGAATCCAAATGATTCAGTATCTGCTGAAGCCATTAACGAATACCTTGCTTCCGAATCTAAACCCTTACGGACAATATTCTTCATCATCCTCTGATATTAGAAATTCTAAGATATCATCGTATCTTTCATTATAAATATCCTCCATATTTCTGGAGATAATTCCATAATCATTCTTATCGGAAATCAATTTTCTCCTTATGATATCTGTGTTACATCATAAAAGAAACTATTTTAGTTTCTAAATTCTGAAACATTCGAGTTTAAAATATGAATATTTTTGAAGTGGTGTTGGGAGCTGAAGCATGAGTTAGTATAATATAATGACACTTGATCAACGTGATTATATTACAGTAAGTCATGCTGAGTTTCTAAATAGAATGTGATGATTCCCAGATCATAACATCATCATATGCTATGTCATACGACTCTTGTATTCTAGTTAATCTCTAAAATATCAAGAAAATATTTCTTGATGATTCTGTCTTTTCCAGGGTATTCTGGTAATTTAACGAATCAAGATTGTGCCATTACCATTTTCTTCTTAGAACATTAACAATGTTCATTCCGAAATTCATATCTGCGAATTCTGGACCATTACAAGCAATGCTTAGTCACAAGAAGAAGAAACGAAGGGACAAAACTCTGAAATAAAAATTAGGGTATAAATCGCGGCAAATAAAAGAAAGCATTAACTGGGGATGATAATAATTATAGAAGACAGAAGCAGGAACTTTGAAATATAAGGGAGAATATAAAGCCCGATAACAACACATAAATTACAAACCGTGTATATTAATGTTTATCGCAACATAAAGACACGGGAGAATTAAAAGCACTATAACCCAAGGGCAAAATAGAAGTAAACAGATTCCTCTGGTGGTAGATGAAAAAGAAGAATGACAGATATGAAAGTTAGAAGTATATCAAGAATCAGAACTGGATGAAGCATTTTTCACAATCTTTTAAAAATAGGAAATGAGGAAGAAGATGTAAGAGTGATGAAAATAATGAAACGGAAGAGGTCAATTTATAGCGAAATAACAGACAAAGCAATCGAGGCAGATGACCGCATATAATTAAAGAAGATCTTAATCTCCTTAATTCTCGAAGAATCAAATATTATTTAGATTACGAAGATTTTCTATTCCTTAAATTCCGGAAATCAATCGTTACTACGTCAAAAGTTAAGACGAATCTTTATTCTTCATTTCACTCTATTACGATAACTTCTCTCATACGCTTCGAATAATCGGATTGTTTTATCCATATTATTCAACGGTGACAAAACTCTATTTATCAACACATATACGTCAAGAAAATATTTTTATTGTTAGTCATGATGACCTCACTTAAATTTCGGGACGAAATTTCTTTAACAGGTAGGTACTGTGATGACCCGGAAATTTCTGACCAAAGCAAAGTCTGTAAAACTGAATCTCAAAATTTTTGAACTACTTTCATATATTCAAATACCTTTCAGTTGTTCTTGACGATTCGCGAACAATTATATGTATATAGATACATATATATATATACTATAACTTGAAAACGTAACAATGTATTAATTGTTTGATATCGTACATTAAACTTATTGGTTTAAATATTTATTTGAATATATATGATAAGTTGGAATATTAATTGTATGAATAACTTGCGACGTATATTTAAAACGTGTTTATGAATATTGAAAATATATATTAACTTGGTCATAAAACGATTTGTTATTATATATATATATTAACAAATAGCGAGAGAATGATTTATAGAAGTAAATGACCAAAACACTCGAAAGTTTAAGATACACTTTAAATGATATAGTTTATTGATAATTTAAGACTATATTTTGACAAAGGTACGAGTCACAAAACGTAAATTGCGAGTTTTCTAAGCGTACGAAAATGCGTTCGAGAAACCGAAACCGGGACATAAGTCGAGTGACAACGTATGAGTCATCGAAACAAAAATTACAAGTCAACTATGCACATGAATTTAATATAATATATAATTAATTATTTAAATTATATATATTATATATATTATATTTAATTATGTCGACAAACAAGAAAACAAAAATATGTGAGCTGGATCTGACGGCCATGCGATCGCATGAAATATAGGCATAAAACCCATACGATCGCATGGGCATCAGAATAAGGAATTATGCCTATAAATACCAGGTTTCTGCGCGAGTTGTTTTACACATATATTACTCTGTAAGTTATTTATTTATTTAAATTATTATTATTATTATTATTATTATTATTATTATTATTATTATTATTAAGATTATTATTATTTATTTTATTATTATTAATAGTATTATTATTATTATTAATTATATCACTTAAAATACTACGACGAGGTCATGAGCGTGTCACTTTCAAAATGGGTTTTCAAGCGGGATAGAGCTAAGGAAACTATGGGTTATTACTAAGGAGGTTATGGGTATTGTTCGAGGGTTTTGCTCGTAAGTCAAACCTAGTGTTTATCATCTCTGTTGCGTCTATGTACTTTCCTGCAATATTGAATCACAATATTGATACGTGAGCATTCATATCTTATCTTTTATATATTAATAGTGTATCCATGTCTAGTGCTCGAGTATATATGTTTATGCATGCTTGTATGCTAAATTTCGTCGTTAAACAGTTTATGATAAATCACGAATTTAATACATATATTACTGGTAAAAGGTATATGATATACATGTTTTTGGAAAGCTGGCGAAAAATCAATAACTTTTCATTTAGAAATCGCGTAATTTCGATGAACGAATCAAAAGATATGGTCAACTGAATTATGATTGACGTTAATTGGAATTGCTTTTGAATCTGCAATTAATATTTAAAAAACTTGTTTGTAATATTGATAAATTGGATTTTTGAATATTACAAACCGAGTAAATGAATCCTTATATAAGGTACGTCTCGTTTTATTGAACTATTGTCAAAATTGACTTTTTAAAACGACTTTGGATAACTTTTGTATGTCGATCTCGAGCATTAGGATTATGATACACTATGACCTGATCTAGCTTGATAGACATTTATTGACCAACATATGTTCTCTAGGTTGAGATCTACGGTTATTTGGTAATCCGAGTTTCGGTCACATTTTGGTGAACGACTTTATATGCTGCTAAAGTGAGTTTCATTTGCTCCCTTTTTAATTGCTTTTGCAATCTATATTTTTGGGCTGAGAATACATGCACTTTATTTTAAACACAATGGATACAAGTACATACTAAATTCTACACTGAGTTTGAACCAAAAATCTCTTAGCTTTGGTAACTAGTAACTGCAAGTTATAAGAACTGGTGGGCGCGAGTAGTAGTATATGGATCCATAGGGCTTGATATCCCTGTCCGAGCTAGAGCACTAGCCTTTTAACGGATGTATGCTATTTGAGAAGCGTACACGTTGATTTGCGTGTATTATTAAGATGATTATACAAAGGGTACAAATTATATATACGTTAAAGTTTAGTTACCAGGGTGCTCAATTTCGTAGAATATTTTGATAAACGTTTCTGGATGAAACAACTGAAATCTTGTGATCCACATTTATATACAGATTATGTGCAACATTAAAACTATGAACTCACCAACCTTTGTGTTGACACTTTTAAGCATGTTTATTCTCAGGTTTCTAGAAGTCTTCCGCTGTTTGCTTATATGTGATACAAGCTATGTGCATGGAGTCATACATGCTTTATTCAAGAAAACTTTGCATTCACAAAATCATCACCGTGTATCTTATTTTGACTTCATTGTCAACGGATGTATTATGATAAACTATTATTTATGGTGATTGTCTATATGTAGAAATCATCAAACGTTGAAAACCTTAGAAATTGATATTCATTTATTGTGTACCTTTTGAAAAGAATGCAATGTTTACAAAATGTATCATATAGAGGTCAAATACCTCGCAATGAAATCAATGAATGACATGTTCGTCCAGATGGATTTGGAAGGATCGTCACAGCATTCTAAGGAATGCAAAGCGATTAGATCACGAACGTATAAAGCACACACACAATACCACCCCATCTTGCTCAACACCCGTCGTACATCACTTGTTTGACACGATTTGCACCCGTAATAAGGTTTGCAAGTCCTTATTACGCACACACGCCGTATCGACTCGTTAGTACAACGACCGCCTCGCTCGATGATATAAACCAACATAATGCAATAATATATTAATAGAATCCACATATTAACATAAACGTTAGTCCACCTACAAACAAGGCACTAACTATAACCCGTTTCGACCCGTTCACCTACAAGTCCCGCAACAAATAAGCACACATAAAAGTCTAAGTCTAGGCACCTATCTCAAGTCGCCTAAATCCCTTAGACCATGCTCTGATACCACTTGAAACAACCCAACCTGTATTAAAACCGGCCCATAAAAATTTTCCTTTTAATACACGTTAAATAATACTTTAGGTACCATTACACAATTTCCAAAACGTATTTTCATCAAAGTAAGTTCAACGAACTTAAAGACATACATTAATAGATTAAACTCGTTAATACAATGATACGTTAATTAAATCATAAACCGGTTATAATCATTATGACCCGACTAGTTACGTTTACACAAAACCGAGCATGGTGATTTGGGACTACGCTACCCAAATCCTAATCAAGTACAAAAGCAAGATCTTCTAAAGCAACCTAGCCAAGATCTCTAATCCCCAAGCTTACCCGAGCCGCCAAGCGCGCGAACCTATAAAAATATCAACAACGAGAGGGTAAGTTAATGCTTAGTGAATGTAAAGATGCTATACACATACATATGCATAAAATGGCTACGCATCACCAAGCATCAAAATAACACATACCGTAACCGCATGGTAAGCAACTACAAAAGAGCACAAAACACAAGTAGCTACACGCTACGTAACCGCCAAGCTAACATCACAAGATTAGCTACAACACAACAATAGGTATATACACGTATATAACAAATATAATCAGCAATAACGATAAGGTTAACCCCTTAACCCAAACCACATGAAGGCCGGCCGAACTACCCGAGCCTTAGTGAATTCGCACTACCCGAGATTCACTTCCTTCACCACTTCTACAACCGAGGTTGGCCGAACTATTCGAGCCTTAGTAAATTCGCACAACCCGAAATTCACCATCTCATCACCAAGATGACCGAAACAACCCGAGTCATCATGAATTCACACTAACCGAGATTCATTTCCTCAACAACAAATGCTAGCAACCCATCGCCAAAAAGGGTTATCCAAAACGCTAGCCAATTCACAACACCAAGGGTAAAAAAAAAACCCACAACACATAAGCGTATCACATGGACCCGAAGCACAAGACCCATTCTCCTACACGAACATAGAGTAAACCCGAACAAGGGTCACCCTACACACACGCACCCATTTTACACATACACATGTGCATAGTAAATTTACACTCACCTTGTCGCCTTGATGAATGCAACCGAACAATCCGCAACCCGCCAATGGAATGTACCTATTCCATTATCACATAACAAACAACACAATTAGGGTAGATTTACAAACCAACCCAAAATCGACAACTAGTGCAATTTCGACCCAATTGCACTTTCAAGCTCATACCGCGCCCAAACTAACCCATAATCACTAACACTAGTGACAATGGTCCTAATAAGCCAATTAAACCAGAACACAAGTGTTAAACACTTGTCTTGCCCAAATTGACACCAAACCCTAATTTTGACCCATTTCAAAATTAGTCAACCGAATGAACCCTAAAGGCTTCCAACACCTCAATAATCACTAAATACTAGTGATTACTCCCATTTGCAAGTCTTACAAACTTACACTTGTTCACCAAACCCAAAACCCGCCAATAACAACAATAAACCCGAATCTTGGTGTTAATCTTCAACTAACAACTAAATGCGTTCCATATATGAATATACAAGACAAAAGCCCCAAATTTGAATGATGAACACGAAAATGAAATTCGGAGTTAGAGCTTACCGCTAGTATCACCTTGTAGCTAAGAACGAGAAGAACAAACTTGTCTCTTACGCTTTCGATCAAAACCCGCTTCTTCCTTTCCAAAAATCCCTTTGAATCAATTGGGGTGTTTGAGTTTTTGAGAGAAAATGAAGAAGAAAAGGAAAAAGATAAAAGGAAAAGAGATGAGTGGATGGGATTTAAGATCCCAAATCTGGCACATACGCAAAATGACCAAAATGCCCTCAAACATCCTTTAAAATTGCAAATCTGGTACCAGCTCGCCCAGAATGCTGCGCCGCGGCCTTAATCGTCGCGCCGCGACCTATAACGTATTCTGGTGGTTTCCTTAACATGCCTCCTGGAATTGAAATCAGCTGAATGCCGCGCCGCGGCACCCTTCTCCGCGCCGCGAGATAAACCGTGGTCTGGAGCCCTTATTTACATGCCTCCTGATCCTGATTCCAGTTAATTGTCGCGCCGCGGCCTCCTATGTCGCGCCGCGACATACAACATGACCTGAATCATTTTCTCGTATACAAGACTTTAACACTCGAACATGTCCCGAAGCCTTCATACACCTATCGTACATACACGATACACCTATAAATCATATATGGGGAAAACGGGGTGTTACACGGTTTTTCGAGTGTCCCTTCGTATGCTGTGAAAACTTGTAATTTACTTTTTGGGACACGTACCTTTGTCAAAATATAGCCTTAAATTATCCCTAAATTATATCACTCAAAATATAATTTATACATTTGAGTGTTTTGGTCATTTACTTCTTTAAATCATCGTCTCGCTATTTATTAATATATATTTAATATCAAATCATTTTTAAGATTAAGTTAATATTTTATTTTATCACCTTGTAAAATATATATATATATATATTTTCATTTTGAAATAGTGTTTTACTGTAGCAAAGTTACTGTAGCAAATAATGATTTTCTAAAACACTGTAGCATTTTTGGGTACTGTAGCAATTCGAAAATACTGTAGCAAATTAGTGTTTTATTTGTTCATCTTAAACGTTTTAGTTCACTTATCTAAATATCAATCTAATTAACAAACGGATGTTACTATCGTTTACTAAATAACTTGTAATCATACATATATATATATATATATATATATATATATATGCACATTAAGTTATATATATATATATATATATATATTGTTCGTGAATCGTCGAGAACAGTCAAAGAATAATTGATTATATGAATATAGTTCCAAAACTTTCGTGACTCAACATTACAGACTTTGCTTATCGTGTCGGAAACGTTAATCATACAAAGATTAAGTTTAAATTTGGTCAGAAATTTCCGGGTCATCACACCAACAGCGATCTTTACATGCATGACATGTGGCCCCGGAATCAATCCACCACGCTATGTTATCATCCTGTACATAAAATGCTTCAGAAATATGTGATACATAATTCTGAACAGAATTTATAATACAATCAAAATTGTGACCTTGGTTAGGAACTTGGTCCTTAGACCCGTTTCCTTGTTCTTTCCAACACGACATTCTTTCTTATAGTGACCAGGTTTGCCACAAATCCAACAAGATAGAGATTTCTTATCCTTCTTGTTGGAACCATCGTTGTTCCCTTGAAACTTACATTTCTTTCCATTGAACTTTTTGTTGTTTTTGTTCCCACGTTTACCATCCTCAATCATGTTAACAGAGGATGATGCAACGTCCTTTTCTTTAGTCGTACCACCCTCTTGATCCCGTATTGATTCCTCAATACGTAGGGTGCCTCCCAATTCAGTCAAGGACAATTCTTCTTTCTTATGTTTCAACATGTGTTTGAAAGTCTACCATGATGGTGGCAATTTGTCTATAATTGAAGACGCTGAAATGGACTCATCTATTTTTAGATTGTGTTGTGTAAACTGTCCCAAAATTCGAAGAATTTCGTGGAACTGTTCCATAACAGGCCTTGAATTCGCCATTTTGTAATTATTGAAATTACTCACAAGAAACTTCTTACTCGAAGCATCTTCGGCCATGTATTTGGATTCAAGTGAATCCCATAGTTCCTTAGCAGTTTCTACAGATTGGTAAACACCAAAAAGAGCATCAGACATACCATTTAGAATGTGGCCACGACATATGAAATCATCGTTATCCCACTTGTTTCTTCTCCTGATTTGATCCAGAGTTGTATCCTCGGGAAGTTCTGGCATGGGGGTGGATAGAACATGAACAACCTTCAACGTTGTTAACAGAAATCGCATCTTCTGTTGCCATCTACAAAAATTAACTCCTTCAAATTTCTCCAGTTTTGCAAACTGCCTTGTCATCTCTTTCACTGTTTCCCCAGACATGATTACAGACTAAATACTTTATAGATTTGTTAGAAATCGGGTATGAATTTACTGCCGGATTCGTTCTTGAATCGTGTAATCACTATCTGATATTGCTCAATTACATCATATATATAACTCGCAATATCGTGTAAAATACTCTCGAATCTAGGATAGTTAAGGCGGTTTCTACAAGTAATACACAAAGGTATGAAAAGTGTATCTGAAAGTGGTTTATAAAGAGTTTTGGTGAATTATGACAATTCTATAAGTTGTGATTTCATCATAGTTGATCCCGATACAAGTTATGGTCAAATTAGTGCTCTAAAACGATAAAACAAGGCTTCAGGTATGTTGAACGCCGTCCAAAATGATTGGGACGCCGTTCAAATGAAGGGAGATTTGGAAAAAACGAGACAGAACAATTCAGCACAACTGGACGCCGTCTAAATTTCTGGACGCCGTCCAGCCCTTCATAACTGGACGCCGTCCAGAAATCTGGACGCCGTCCAAAAGTAGGTTTCAGCCTACTTTTTGCTTTTGACCAACTTTCACCACTTTAAAAGTGTATTATTGAGAGAGATACGAATAGTTACGAAACAGAGGAGTTTAAAGACGATTTTAGGAGCAAAATTGGAGAATTCCAAGCTCTTGGAAGAGGCTTAACATCCAAGAATCAAGATTCAACACCTTCTCCATTCAAGATTCATTCTCTATTAGGATGATTTCTTGTTCTTCACAATGAATTCTACTTATCAATTGATTGCTATTTTGTTTGTTAATATGATTGTTAGCTAAACTCTATAATGTTTGTCTAGATTAATAACTGAGGTATTGGATGTAATCTTATGGATTGAATGTATTATGTGCGGTAGATTAAAGATTGAATTAAAGAACCATGCTTATTGATGTTAAATCATTTGTATCTAATTAATTAATATGTTGTTGATAAAGAGAACTCTTGTTGATGTATCATATTGATTTACAATTAACTTGTCTTAGATTGATTGTTTACTAAACCGGACCAAGGGGTGATTTAGATCAAAATGATTAGGCGATATAGGAATGAATTGTGTAGAGCAAACGCAAAAGACAATTATTATTCGAGTCTTTGATCTAGCTAATCAACTAGTCACAAACGAAAAGGTCTAGGTGATAGGGAACCCTCCACTTAGTAATTCTAGTTTAAGTACTTGCTAAAGAGAACTCTTGGCAAGTCTATTTGGGTGATTAGCATATATATCATAGTTATTTGGTTACAAACACGAGAACTATAGAGAAAAGGGAACCCTTGATCTTGTAATCGAGTTTGCGTGTTTACTAAGAGAACTCTTGGTAAATCTATTAGGTAACTTACACACATATTCATTCAATCAGGTCTTAACAATATAACTTACATCCAATACCGAGGGTAAAATATCTAGATAAATATTTCGTATCTTTGATCTTAATCAAACTATCTTATTTGCTTTCGTTGCATTTGTTTTCATTATATAAACTTAAAAGACCAAAAATATTGTTTTTACTTTTAATCTTCTCTGATTTGGCTAAATCATTAAATAGCCACAAAAACACAATATCTTGTACCTTTAAGTTTCGTTTACTTAGTTAATCACAATATAGTTTCTAATTTTAGTTTGACTAATCCAACTGTCCTTGGAACGATACACGGAACTAAACCATTATTTATACTACTACAAGATCGGGTACACTGCTCGTTAGTGTGTAACAATCTTTAATCGGTATTTTTCCATACTATTTCATATAACAATTCATATACCACATTTCGACCATCAAGTTTTTGGCGCCGCTGGCGGGTACAGTTTTGTGTCAAAATAGAATTATTAACTAATTTGTGATTAAGTAGTTTCTTAATTATTTTTAAATTATTAATAGTCTTTGAATTTTAAACTTATAAAATTGGTACGTTTAATAGTTTTTGTTAGTTGTGTGATTGACAGATTTTAGGTTGCATATGCCACATACCCGAAGTTCAGATTCTCCATTACTTACACCGCTTACGGAACCTGATAGAAAGCTTGGTAGGATCCTAAAAGAAGTACTTGAACTTTTTGAATCTTCATCAAAGCAGGAAACTTTTGATTCAGAATCAAGTACAACCAAGCCGAGATATTCTGAATTTGGTGAGCCCGTTCCTCCTCCAAAATTTGAAATGGAAGGAGAAGCAAGACCGGTGGTACCAAGACAATCAATGGCGGCCAAGATGAAGGCAACCCGAACCGAACAAGGTAGTGCTATTACTCCGCCCACTGGTGAGGTAAATTTTGAAATAAAAGGACCTATTCTCCAAATGATTAATAACATGTGTCAATTTGG
Source organism: Rutidosis leptorrhynchoides (assembly GCF_046630445.1). Classification (NCBI taxonomy): domain Eukaryota; kingdom Viridiplantae; phylum Streptophyta; class Magnoliopsida; order Asterales; family Asteraceae; genus Rutidosis; species Rutidosis leptorrhynchoides. Next base: position 597,227,184 of record NC_092336.1, on the reverse strand, counting down.
TGGTGGTCCGAATGAAGATGCAAATGAACATATTCGTCTTTTTCAAGAGATATGTCTTCTTTTCAAACTTAAACCCGACACTGACCAGGCCATATTTTTAAGACTTTTCCCATGGACACTCTACGGGGAAGCACGAAGTTGGTTAGATTCATTGGCCGAGGCTACGATAGAAACTTGGGATGGTATGTTGGAAAAATTTCTTAAGAAATATTTTCCAGCTTCTAAGTCCGCGAGAATCCAACACGAAATTACCCAATTCTGTCAAAAGCCGATGAAAACCTTGTACGAAGCATGGAATCGATTTTCCAAAATGCTGAGAGGTTGTCCAAACCATGGTTTGGATACCTTCCAAAAAGTCCAAATCTTTTACAAGGGTTGTGATGTTACAACCCGAATTTCCATTGATCAAGCGTTCGGAGGTTGACTCATGGACAAAACCGAGCAAGAGGCTTATGAGATAATCAAGAAGCTAGCCGATTAATCTCATGAGTGGCATCAAGAATGACCAATTACTCGTAATGCTCAAGTCCAAAGCGCCGGTGCTTATGATGACCTTAGTTCCCTAAGTGTGAAAATAGACAGTGTTGCTCGAAACATGGACAAAATCACCAAGGAAATTCATAGTATGAAAGTAGGTTATGAATACTGTGGTGGTCTCCATTTAGGAAAAGATTGTGATGCCGGTTTAACGATGGCTCAAAAAGAAGAAGTGGCTTTCATAAGCCAAAGAAATAATAATCAATTTCAAGGAAGAGCCTAATTTAACCGGAACTTCAACAACCCCTACAACCCTCAAGGTCAAAATTCCAATTACCAACAAGGGTCAAGTAGTGGGTTCCAACAACAAACTCCGGGTTTTTATCAAAAACCCCAACAGGAAGAGAAAAAGTCAAATGTGGAGAGTATGTTGGAAAAGTTGATTGCATCACAAACTCAGCTTGTCACAAACATAAACCAAACAAACGAGAAAAACAAACACCAGTTTAGAAACCAACAAGCCTCAATTCAGAATTTGGAGAAGCAAATGAGTGGTTTAGCTAGTTTACTTAGTGAGAGAAAACCAAGAAGTTTACCGGGCGATACCAATAAGAACCCCGAAATGAGCACGCCAATGTTATCACCACACGGAGTGGTTTAGCATACGAAGCTCCAAGAATGCCCAAAAATTCCGATTTCAGTGTTCTATTGAACCGAAATGATGAACCAGTGACGGAGCCGGAACAAGTGGTTGAAAAGGAAGAACGGGAGAAACCCGTAGTGAAGCCATATCAACCACCACTCCCATACCCAAGGAAGCAACAACAAAAAAGGCTAGAAGCCGAAAGGTCAAAATTTCTAGATATGTTTAAACAAATTAACATAAATATGTCTTTCATTGATGTAGTCTCAGGTATGCCCAAGTATGCTAAGTTCTTAAAAGACTTACTTACTAATCGGAAGAAAATGGAGGAACTTTCATCAGTCACCATGAATGCTAATTGTTCTGCAATCTTGATGAACAAAATACCAAAGAAGTTAGCAGATCCTGGAAGTTTTACCATACCATGTCTCCTAGGAGATTTGGAATGCATTAAAGCATTAGCGGATTTAGGGGCTAGCATAAATTTAATGCCTTATTCATTATATGTAAGCTAAACCCCGGGGTACTAAAACCAACCCAAATGGCCATTCAACTAGCGGACCGCTCTGTTAAATTCCCTAGTGGAATTTTAGATAATATGTTAGTAAAAGTGGGTACCCTAGTATTTCCGGCCAATTTTGTAATTTTGGACATGGAAGAGGACACACGTGTGCCTCTTATATTGGGTCGACATTTCCTCAATACCGCTAGAGCTATGATAGATGTTCATGGGCAGAAATTGACCCTTAGTATTGAGGATGTTAAGGTTACCTTTTTCGTTGACCATGCCTTGCAATACCCTGAGTCTACTGATGACCAATGTTATTATTTACAAATCGTAGACGCATATTCAGAGTTGTTGCAGGAATTTCCAGAATTGCAAGGTTCGGGAGAATGCATTTTGGTGGAAGGTGATGAAGAAAACATGGTGGAAGAAGTGGAGATGTTAACCACCTTGATGGCTAATGGTTATGAGCCAAATGATGAAGAATACAGAAAGTTGGATTTAAAAAATGAGTACCGATGTAAAACATCGATTGAAGAACCTCCCGTTTTGGAACTCAAGCCACTTCCAAGTCACTTGGAATATGCTTACCTTCAAGAGGATTCTACTCTCCCAGTTATCATTTCATCCGAACTCTTTGTAAGTGAGAAGTCTAAACTTGTTTCCATGTTAAAAGCCCATAAACCGGCTCTAGCATGGAAAATTCATGACATCAAGGGTATAAGTCCCTCTTATTATACACATAAGATATTAATGGAGGATAACTATAAGCCATGTGGACAAAGACAAAGGCGACTGAACCCTAATATGCAAGAGGTCGTTAAAAAGGAGATTGTCAAACTCCTAGATGCGGATCTTATTTACCCAATTTCGGATAGTCCTTGGGTGAGTCCGGTCCAATGTGTACCCAAAAAGGGTGGCATGACCGTTATCACCAATGAAAACGATCAATTAATTTCCACTAGGACTATCACGGGTTGGAGGGTATGTATTGATTATAGAAAATTAAATGATGCTACCCGAAAAGACCACTTTCCCCTTCCTTACATTGATCATATGTTGGAAAGGTTAGCAGGAAAGAACTTTTATTGTTTTCTTGACGGTTTCTCGAGATATTTCCAAATCCCTATAGCACCCGAGGATCAAGAGAAAACCACCTTTACATGCCCTTATGGTACTTTCTCCTATCGACGTATGCCCTTTGGCTTATGCAATGCTCCTGCTACCTTTCAAAGGTGTATGGTAGCTGTTTTTCATGATATGATTGAAGACTTTATGGAAGTATTCATGGATGACTTTTCAGTCTTCGGTGATTCTTTTGATTCATGTCTTCATAATCTTGAGCGTATGTTGATTAGGTGTGAAGAATCTAATCTTGTACTTAACTGAGAAAAATGCCATTTTATGGTAAGAGAGGGCATTGTTTTAGGTCATAAAATTTCCTCTATGGGACTAGAGGTGGACAGAGCTAAAGTGGAAGTCATAGCCAAATTACCACCACCGTCAAATGTGAAAGGTGTAAGAAGTTTTCTGGGGCACGCCGGTTTCTACCGTCGGTTCATTAAAGATTTTTCTAAAATTGCAACCCCGATGAACAAACTTCTTGAGAAAGATGCTCCATTTGTCTTTACGAATGAGTGTCTTAACGCTTTTAACCTTCTTAAAGCAAAACTAACACAATCACCCATTCTCATATCACCGAATTGGTCAATTCCATTCGAACTTATGTGTGACGCTAGTGACTTTGCTATTGGTGCCGTCTTGGGCAAAGAATTGAAAAACATTTCTAGCCCATTTATTATGCTAGTAAGACATTGCAAGGAGCCCAACTTAATTACACTACCACCGAGAAGGAACTCCTGGCAATTGTCTTTTCGTTTGATAAATTCTGATCCTATTTGGTACTAGCAAAGACGGTTGTCTATACAGACCATTCAGCATTAAAGTACTTGCTTGCTAAGCAAGATGCTAAACCCCGGTTAATACGTTGGGTCTTGCTTTTGTAAGAATTTGACATTGATATTAAAGACAAAAAGGGGGCCGAAAACCTAGCTGCCGATCACCTTTCTCGACTTGAGAACCCGAATCTTGAGGTTCTCCATGAGACTTTTATCCAAGATAACTTTTCGAATTAAAATCTCAAGAAAATTGAGAAAATTGATGATCCCTGGTTTGTTGACATAGCCAACTATCTTGTTGGAGGGTACTTAGAAACCGGTTGGTCACATCAGAAAAGAAAAAAATTCTTTAGTGACCTGAAATACTACTTCTGGAAAGACCCTTATCTTTTTAGACGTTGCGCGGATGGTATGATTCGGAGGTGCATTTCGGGAAACGAATGCACTCAAATTCTTCTTGATTGTCACCGTGGTCCAACGGGTGGGCACTTTGGTCCCCAAATTACGGGGAGGAAAGTTTACGAGACTGATTTTTATTGGCCTACAATATTCAAAGATGCCTACGCCATTTGTAAGTCTTGTGACGCGTGCCAACGGGCTGGTCAAATCACTAAATGGGATGAAATGCCTCAACAAAGCATCCAAGTATGCGAGGTGTTCGATGTTTGGGGAATTGACTTTATAGGGCCCTTTCCAAAATCTCATTCTTATCTCTACATACTCGTAGCCATTGATTATGTTTCCAAATAGGCGGAGGCAAAACCTCTCCCCACAAATGATGGTCGAGTTGTAGTAACCTTTTTAATGGAACTTTTCTCAAGGTTTGGCACGCCTAAAGCCCTTATCAGTAACCGGGGCACCCACTTTTGCAATAAGCAATTAGAAAAGGTGTTGAAAAGATATAGAGTGATCCATAATATTTCAACATCTTATCACCCTCAAACAAGTGGGCAGGTAGAGAATACCAATCGATCTCTAAAACGCATACTTGAAAAGACCGTTGATGCAAATCCAAAAGAGTGGTCTGTTAAGTTAAACGATGCATTGTGGGCCTTTCGCACGGCCTACAAAACATCTATTGGAACCACTTCTTTCTGAATGGTATACGAAAAAGCATGCCATCTCCCTTTGGAGATTGAACATAAAGCGCATTGGGCGCTAAGGGCATGTAATTTGGATTACCAAGAGGCAGGTCGGTTACGTTTGACCCAGATGAATGAATTAGACGAGTTGAGGCTTGAAGCCTATAACAACTCTCTAATTTATAAGGAAAAGACCAAACAATGGCACGATAAGAGATTGAAAAATCCAAAAGAATTCATGGAAGGAGATCGTGTCCTTGTTTACAATGCCCGTTTCGAGTTATCACCAGAAAAGCTTAAGTCCTGATGGTCGGGACCATTTGTTATTAGAAAAGTGTACCCTTATGGTACAATTGAAGTGGTGAACTGGAAGGGCGACATTTTTAAAGTGAATGGCCACCGGGTCAAATACTATGTCGATGGTCCCCTGGAAATCGAAGACGAGGTTAGCCTCAACTTCGAGAACAAAGCCTAAATCAAAATGGGGACGAGTTGGGTGACGACTCGTTAAAGAAAGTTCACGCGTGTAAATAGTGTGAATCGCGTGTTTTATGACTGGTTTGATTGTTTTTAATGTACAAAATGATCTATGATAATGATATGAGCTTTTGTGTGTTGAAAATGGAAATTTTTATGAGTTTTATGAAGATTTTGAGCCACCAGACCATTGGGACGCCGTCCAAAATCCCTTAGATGCCGTCCAAATTCAAAGGATTTTCGAAAAAAGAAGTCAGTAGGTTTTAGTGTAACTGGACGCCGTCCAGATTTTCTGGACGCCGTCCAGCTTTTCTTTACTGGACGTCGTCCAGATTTCTGGACGCCATCCAGCTCTTCAATACTGGACGCCGTCCAGAATTTTGGACGCCGTCCAGACACCTGACTCAGAAAAAAAAACGCGTTTTAAAGGTTATCCAACCCATTTTTCAACCACACACACTTTTAACTCAGTTTTCCTCTCTCAAAAATGAACCAACACCTAAAAACCCTAATTTCTTACTTCAAATTCGTGCATTCTTCCTTCAATTCCAAGATTGAATCATGTTTTCTAGGGTATTCCTAATCTCTTTTCATACTTTTCTTTCTCAATTACTTGATTTATATGTCTATATGCATAAATTAGTGAAAGATAAGTGTGGGGTGTTTGATTTGCATGATTCTTGTTTAGATTAACATGCCTTAGTTGTTTAATTACCCATTATGTCTTGATTTTGCAATAATTACATGTTTAAGGGGTATGCTCATGATTCTAGGGTTTGTGATGATTAAATCCAAAATTAGGGTAGTTAATTCAAGATGTTGAGTTTGTTTGTGATGTTTATGAAGCTCGTGAAGTATTTAATTGTTGTTGATGATATAGATGTTAATTTGGCCGGGTCATAAATTGAATTTTAGTGAATTTCTAGCATGCTTTGAATTGTGATGTTCTTATGAAAGATGTATGCTAGTTTCTCACATGTTTAAGCCTATTGAAGTGGATTGATGGTATGGAATGCTATGATGTAGTGGCGTTATAATGGTCATTTTGAACTAAATTGTGATAACTGTGCTATGATTGTAATGAATATCATTAGAATGCAAGTTTAAATGTCATAACCTATGAACGCAACATGCTTGAGTCCTAAGTTGATGCCTAATTGTGAATTTTGTGAACCACATTTTTGTGAGAGTGTATTTGCTAGTTTATGTTGACTTTGGTTGACTGTGATCAATTATTCTGAACATACGCTTTTACTTATATGAATCACAATTCTTATGAACTTTGAATGGCATGACTAATTCCCCTTGCTACTCGGTTATGTTTTTAGCTAACATTAACACAACGGTTTCTATGTTCTTTGTTTTGGTGTTATTATGTTTTGCAGGGACAATCTAGCAGGGGTGGACAACCGAAAAGGGGCAGAACATCAAGAAACGTTCCACCACCACCACCAGTTCAACAACATTCATCATCATCATCTGGCGAAGAAGAAGACGCTCAAAATAATCCAATAGTTTGGTTAGAACATCTTCGGGATAATGATGATTACGGGGAAACTTTTGCTCGAATTACCCGTCGACCAATTAATGCTACATGGTATTTGCACTGGGCTCCTTTGATTGAGGCGGGTATGCATGCCCATGTTACTCGTTTGTTAGCTATACCATATAGTAACAGATTGACATACGCATGGGAACAAATTTTCAGTCTACACGATCAAGTGTTTCCCGTGCTATGTAAATAATTTTACTCAACTTTCCGATTCAATAATGTTCGCGATCCACTCTCGGAAGCTTTCTTTAGATTCCGGCTAGGGGGTGATGAAAGAAGTTTGAGTAGTTTTGGGTTATGTAGAGTTTTGGGTATTTTTCACGAGCTTACCGACGCACAATTAAGGCAATATTTGGTAAGCTCAGAGTATCATGGGGGAGTGAGTTTTAATGAACAATCCTTTTGGAGAAGGATTAGAAGGCCAAATTCATCTAGCCCGTTCAAATCAAGCAGACACAGGTATACTGAATTAGCAACCTCTGACGATAAGCTACTCCATCGACTTATGGCATGTACCTTTAATGCGAGAGTCGAAGGACATGAAAAGGTTAAATCTCTGGATCTATGGATAATGGATCAAATAAAAAGGGGTTGTCACACCGATATACCGGGATTAATTGGGAACTATTTGCTGGGTATAGCTACGGATGCGCGAAGAGACAAACTGCCTCTAGGGGGCCACTACATTACGCGGATTACCCGTCACTTTAATATTGATCTTAATCGCCTCATAGAATGTGACCATGCAATGAAACCCTTGAAAAAGGTTTCTTATGTTAACGCCGAGATTTTGATGTACGATGGAAATGGGCGTTTGATACCTTTTGTGGCAGGTGGCGTGAGTGGTAGTGGCGCGAATGTACAACAGGAACAACAAGAAGAAAAGGAAGCAGAAATGGAAGCCCAGACAAATGTTCAAGGTCAAGGTCCTTGGTATCCGTCTCAATCTGGTTGGGATGATTTGGTCAATAATATGAACAACATGAGGGTGAGTCAGCAAGGAATGGAGCAATGCCAGATTGCTCAAGTACATAACCAGGGATGGAACAGTTATGGTATTGATTGGAATAACCATAACACCGAGTTATATTATTCCAACCCCGATCAGTACTATGGAACAACACGTCTGACACCCCAATACTACACTGATCCTGAAAATCCACCTCCGCCTTACCCAATTTATAATGCTAACGATGCGATGCAGGATGCCAGGAACCGATTTGAGCAGGAATACCCGCGAGGACGCCAAAGCAGAGATGGCTCAGAAAATTACTTTTGGCCTTACGATAACTGAAGGCCTGCGAGCCAATGATCATCTTGTTACATTTTCAAACAATCTATTTATTTGTTATGGTGTGTATTAAAACAATATTCGTTTGTATTTTTAAACTAATTGTGTAGTTTGATAATGGATGTGATTGTAAAAACACCGTTATTTTTATTATTATTTGTGTGGTTTGTTAATTTATGCAGCGTGGTTGAACTTCAAAGACTGGCATTAAGTTTAGCAACATTTGATATTATGATGTATGTTTGTTGATAATCGAGGAATGGACGATGCTCTTATGCTGGCAGTAAGTTCAGCGACATTCGTCTACATGTTCCACGATTTACAGGTTAAAAATTTGAAAATTTCTACAATCACCCTATCACTTTGCCCTCTAAATTTAATCATTTTTCTGATTTCATGCAATGAGGGCCTTGCATGATCTTAAGTGTAGGGTGAGAGATAGAAATTTATCGGGAATTCGTTTTACAAAAATTAAGGCGTTTATGATCAAAATTTTAAAATTTTCAGGTAGCCTTAGAAATGAAAATTGTCCAAAACCATTTTACATACATTATGTTCTAAAACTAGAAAAGAAATGTTGAGTTATGTTTTAAATTATTAATAGTCTTTGAGGTTGTACTATCATTCAATTATTTGAATGAAAATCCTACTAATTTAGTAAAGCTAACTTGTAGGTCACTTGTACCAAAACGAGTATAAACCGTAAGAGAGCGGTGATTGAATAGCGTGGTCGGAAATCGGACCTCGCGCCAGATCGAAAACTAAAACAGGACGATCCTCATTGTTTCTCCTAACAAGGACAATGTTGCGTCCGACCACTTTATTATTACCCATAGGATGTATCCATTCCATCCTCAAGGAAGTAAAGTCTTCCGAACGACACACTTGCTGATTTGTTTCAGAAGTTGTAGTCCAGATCAGTTGTAGGGTGATGAAAAATCTTGAAAAGTCATTGCTAAAATCGACTGGAAATCTACCAGGCCTCAACATCAAACAGGGAAACTGGTAGTCAAATCTTATCTCAATGAGGGAGATTTGCTAGCCAAATGGGAAGCGCACCATGATACACGAAATGTCAGTGAATTGATCAGATTCCCAGTGGATAACCTCCGGAAAGGTAAGATATCAGCTTTTAAGCCTGATGAACCTCAATCTTTATGGTTGACTTAACGGATTAGATGATTACCTCATGATTATCGATGATATCTGGACGTAATGTGTATCCTCCTAAACACATTATTTTCTTACCAACATCTAACGATGTTAGGTACTGTGGGAGGGATTGGCTTGACCAATAGCGGGAAACCCGCACTCATTTTCCAAAAATTCAGAAAATCCGACAAAAATCAGAAAACGTGCCTAGTGTAAAAACTAGCATTATATTTTCAAAAAAAAAACATAAAACGTTTTTCATAAGGTCCTGATTTCCGTAGGATCAAATTTTTCGGATACTTGGCTCTAAAACTCCCAAAAATGTGTGCGTGTGTTCTCATTGTGTATATAGCGTGAGTGTGATTACAATAAATGTGTGTGTTATACTTAAATCTTGTGTTTCATATAGCGTGAGTTTGCGTTTCAAATAAACGTGTGTGTTTCATGTGTTTTGCGTTACTTGTGTGATGTGTGTACTCTATATTGTGTAAGTGTGTTTGATAGTTTTCTACTTTGTAAGAATGAATTGCTTGAGGACAAGCAAGGTTTAAGTGTGGGGTGTTTTGATATTGCTCAATTACATCATATATATATATATATCTCGAAATATCGTGTAAAATACTCTCGAATCAAGGATAGTTAAGTCGGTTTCTACAAGTAATACACAAAGGTATGAAAAGTGTATCGGAAAGTGGTTTATAAAGAGTTTTGGTGAATTATGACCATTCTATAAGTTGTGATTTCATCATAGTTGATCCCGATACAAGTTATGGTCAAATTAGCGCTCTAAAACGATAAAACAAGGCTTCAGGTATGTTGGACGCCGTCCAAATGAAGGGAGATTTGGAAAAAACGAGACAGAACAATTCAGCACAACTGGACGCCGTCCAGATTTCTGGACGCCGTCCAGCCCTTCATAACTGGACGTCGTCCAGAAATCTGGACGCCGTCCAGGCCTTTACAACTGGACGCCGTCCAGAAATCTGGACGCCGTCCAGAAATCTCGACGCCGTCCAGAAGTAGGTTTCAGCCTACTTTTTGCTTTTGACCAACTTTCACCACTTTAAAAGTATATTATTGAGAGAGATACGGATAGTTACGAAACAGAGGAGTTCAAAGACGATTTTAGGAGCAAAATTGGAGAATTTCAAGCTCTTGGAAGAGGCTTAACATCCAAGAATCAAGATTCAATACCTTATCCATTCAAGATCCATTCTCTATTAGGTTTATTTCTTGTTCTTCACAATGAATTCTACTTATCAATTGATTGCTATTTTGTTTGTTAATATGATTGTTGGCTAAACTCTATAATATTTGTCTAGATTAATAACTGAGGTATTGGATGTAATCTTATGGATTGAATGTATTATGTGTGGTAGATTAAAGCTTGAATTAAAGAACCATGCTTATTGATGTTAAATCATTTGTATCTAATTAATTGATATGTTGTTGATAAAGAGAACTCTTGTTGATGTATCATATTGATTTACAATTAACTTGTCTTAGATTGATTGTTTACTAAACCGGACCAAGGGGTAAATTAGATCAAAATGATTAGACGATATAGGAATGAATTGTGTAGAGCGAACGCAAAAGATAATTGTTATTCGAGTCTTTGATCTAGCTAATCAACTAGTCACAAACGAAAAGGTCTAGGTGATAGGGAACCCTCCACTTAGTAATTCTAGTTTAAGTACTTGCTAAAGAGAACTCTTAGCAAGTCGATTTGGGTGATTAGCATATATATCATAGTTATTTGGTTACAAACACGAGAACTATAGAGAAAAGGGAACCCTTGATCTTGTAATCGAGTTTGCGTGTTTACTAAGAGAACTCTTGGTAAATCTATTAGGTAACTTACACACATATTCATTCAATCAGGTCTTAACAATATAACTTACATCCAATACCGAGGGTAAAATATCTAGATAAACATTTCGTATCTTTGATCTTAATCAAACTATCTTATTTTAAAAGACCAAAAATATTGTTTTTACTTTTACTCTTCTCTGATTTGGCTAAATCATTAAATAGCCACAAAAACACAATATCTTGTACCTTTAAGTTTCGTTTACTTAGTTAATCACAATATAGTTTCTAATTTTAGTTTGACTAATTCAACTGTCCTTGGAACGATACACGGAACTAAACCATTATTTATACTACTACACGATCGGGTACACTGCTCATTAGTGTGTAACAATCTTTAATCGGTATTTTTCCATACTATTTCATATAACAATTCATATACCACGTTTCGCACATCACTATCTCTATAAAGTATTTCGACCCTACGATTGCCTCGGTTGCACGAAATCTTTACAGGGATCAAACAAGAACGCAATCAGTGTTTTTGGCAACGAAATCACTGATCAAATTGTTAGAGAATATGTGTGTTTCTGTTGGTTTGATGAATGCAGAATTAATGAACAAAAAAAACGTCCATAAACTGTTATAGGAATACAGTTAAACCGAAAGGGTGTAACCCTTCAATTTTGGCGGGAAAATCGGTTATACCAAAAGGCATACCCGTTCGCTGACACTTATTCAAATGCAACTTTTCTAGTTAACGAATAGTGCAATTTCTGTTGAGGTTTCGGGGCGCTGCCCCTTGGACCCCGCGAGGGGCGCTGCCCCTTGGACCCCGCAAGGGGGCGCAGCCCCCTTGACCCCCGTGTTTTGCGCGACAGTTAGCAGCCAACTCTTACGGGCGTGTACTCCACACTCTCCAAACCCGTTGGTAAGTATAACTAGCTAACACCTGTATTCAAGTAAATCGTAACTAACTAAAATGTACGTTGGATGACACTAAAATCACCAACAGGGTACAGACCTATAGAACAACAATGAATAATTTTTGCTTAATATATATTGGTAAATTGTAATAAAATAAAAGTTCATTTGGCAAAATCAACATTTTGGAATTTTGATTCATGATTTTTTTGACCTACTGCTAGAAAACATAGATATTTGTATATAATCGACATCAAAGCTCATTTAATGGTTCCATACATGTCCCCGCGATGGTAGCCTAGTGGTTGGGGGACATGCAGCATACCGCGGTGGTCATGGGTGCAATCTCTGCCCCATGTTCCATTAATCATGGGTTACGCGATTTTCCTCTCACATGTTGGCCGTGGAACCGGTCGGTGTGGGGCTGTCAGAGGGTCTGTTTCCCTTTTTTTTTTTACATGTTCTCGAAACATACAACATAATGTGAAATGTATCGTTCTCGTTCATCAAAGTAACCAATTACACCCCTTGAATTATATTTTTGAATTTTCCTTCCTTACTTTTTGAAAACCAACTAACAAAATACAATCTATCTATAGTTAATATTAAAATCCTATAATGATGATGTTATTATTAGGCTAATTCCTTTGTTAAGAAAAAAAAAATCTAAGCATGTTGAATGATGTCATTAATTTAAATAATCTTGAATTAAAATTAAATCTTATTAATTAATTATTATTATTAAATCTTATTAATAATTATTTTAATTATTAAAATTAAATAATTTTGAATTATTTTAATTAATTATTTTGAATTGAGTACGAGAAGGTATAAAAGTTAGGCAGAACGAAACCAATTCTAAATTTATATTTTAATTTACACTTTTAAAATAAAATGACAACCAATATTATATCTTATGATTGGATGTGGATTCTTTAATATGCATTTTAATTGTTTGATGAAATGTTCAGCTGACGAATTTCTTAGTCGGACTATGTGGTTCCACCAGTCATTAAGCTAAATGATTTTAGCATTTACGTTCACTTAATATCTAAAACATATCATTAAAATGTTTCGTTTAAACAAGGGTCATTTCACTAGTATGTACTAAAGTACTTTATTTGATATATATATATATATATATATATATATATATATATATATATATATATATATATATATATATATATATGTGTGTGTGTGTGTTGTTGGGCTAAAAGAATGAATACTTTCAAAATAAAAGGAAACTTCATCAAAAGATGAAAAAAACCCTAAACTGATACAGGACAAAGAAACAAACCACGACGAAAATGCTCGGCATAAGTAAACCAAACTAGGCTAACCTAACTAAACACTAACTCAAGACAAGCCCAATTATGTCGAAAACTACAAAACACAAGCTAATTAACATAACAAAATACAAAAGCCGAAGATCGAAGATAGAAACTAACAAAATGATCAAACCACAAAAACAAAAAGAATAACCGCACCTTGCGCAACAAACACATTCAACATATTAACCGACTTTGGACGAGCGTTTTTTATTCCTCTCGACCGGATGAGAAGTCATTCCGTTTATTCTTTTACCTTTCTTAGATTCGAAATTTAAGGAGCTAACATCGGCCACATTACTGTTGAGAATCTTACCTGAGACACTTGGTATAATCACTCCACTATCTGCTAGTTCTTTCACTATCCCTTGAAAGAAACCTTTACCTTTGTCGTTCGATTGCACAGCCTCATCTTCATCCTGAAGTACGAATGAAACACTATCCTTCTTCGTCTTGTTCTTGTCAACCCTAAAATGAGGAACCAAAGTACGACCTGTACCAATTTGGTCACCACAAGAAGGCCGGTCATCCTGACGAGCTCTTTATGTTATGTTAGACATTTTTAATGTTGACGATGTCAAGTATTTATTAACGATTAAAATTGATAAACTATATGCACTAATGATCACTGAAATTGTATAGATTGTTTTTCTATAACTGATGATTTACAATAACAATTGAAGTTACTTTTATAGTGATAATAAAAGTTCCTTATTATGGAATTAAAAAACTAGTTGTTGGTGACTTTACCTTGCCGTGACATCTCGTATGTATGTTGTGTTTAATTTGGGAAATGATGATATTTTTTTTTAACAGTAGCACGAGATCATTTAGTAGGGACTTAACCACTCACGCGTTCATCTCTCGCAGTTGCATTACCCGCCCCTAACTGTTGTCCAGGAGGAAACTCGGCCCAATCCTAGAGCATGGGCAGTAAAACCCCCCTTCCCCACTGCCTCCGCAACGCGATGTGCGGAAGGCACCCTTGGGTGAAATGCAATGGTAAAGGGGCAACCTTATGTGCAATGCCTGCACCTCACGGAAGTTGAACTCCTCCTGACCTCTCGCTAAGAAAGGCAATCCACTATCAGTTGAGCTACAACACAAGATTAGGAAATGATGATATTGTATTTGATCCCACTATAACAAAGCTTTTTATTTTATTTTTTCATTTCATAACACTCCCCCTCAAGTTGAATTGTAAGATCTCGTATATTCAACTTGGCTAATACTTCGTGGAAGAGTCTTCCGTTGACGGACTTTTTAAGAATATTTGCAAGTTGGTCTTCTAATCTCACACACGGTAATGAGATGATCTATGCTTCTAATTTCTCTTTGATGAAATGTCTGTGTATTTCAACATGCTTTGTCCGATCATGTTAGACCGGATCTTCTGAAATCTTGATAGTTGCTTCATTGCCGCACATTAATCTACTAGTGTCTTCCAGGGGAAATCCAATCCCCGTCGATAGCTTTTGGATCCATAGCGCTTTTTATACTCCTCGCGCTATTCCTCTAAACTCGGGTCCGACACTTGAAACAACCACAACGTTTTGATTTTTACTTTTCTATGTAACAAGGTTTCCGCCGATTAAGGCAAAATATCCCGATGTATACTTTCTGTCTCCTTTTTCACCTCCCCACCCTGCATCTATAAATATTTGGATTTTGAGGTGACCATTGTTTTTAAATATAACTCCATGTCCAACTATTCCCTTGAGGTATCTAATGACTCTCCAAAGGGCTTCCATGTGATGTACTTGTAGTTGATGCATAAATTGACTGACTACTCCCACTCATATGCTATATCGAGATGAGTATGAGCTAGATAAATCTTTTGATATTGCATTCGATTTGCAAGTGGAGCTCCATCTTCCATAAAAAAAAAACCTTTTGGTTTAGGATCAAAAGAGTTTCGGCTGGTTTGCAGCCAATCATCCCTGTTTTCAGTAAGTAAATCAAGAACATATTTCTTTTGATGTATAAATATTCTTTGTTGAGATCGTAAAACTTCAACCTCCAAGAAATATTTTAATCATCATTTCAAATTCATTTGATAAGTTTGTTTTTAAGTTTAAAAATTCATCTTTTTCATTTTCTATAATTATTATGTCATCGACATAAATAATCAGGCAAGTTATCAGCTGGTTTCTTTGTTTGAAAATTAGGGTATCATCTGAATTACTTTGTTTGTATTCGTACTTTTTCATGGCTAAAGTAAATATCCCAAACCGTGGCCGAGGAGATTGTTTTAAACCGTATAGAGATTTTTTTAGGGCGACAAACTTCCATGTTTTTGAAGTTTCCCGCAAATCCTGGTGGAGCTTCCATATAAACCTCTTCCTTGAGCTCACCATCCAGAAAAGTGTAATAGATAGAAACCAGGATAGATGTAAGATGACCATTTTATCCTTAGATTTATATTTGTTGGATTTCCTGCAAACGAAGGTCGCCGTTCGCCCCACACTGAAAAATGAGGACAACAAGAAGATGAGTGTGCTGTTAAAAAAAAAAAAATATGAGTGTGACCTCTGGTCTTCCTTGCTCCTCAAGGAGGAAATCAATAACCTTTAAGATAAGATATGAGGAACAATATCATTTTTTTTTTATCTTTTCTTTTACAATATTCGGATACATCAACGGAGCAATTCCATTACGCTGGCTTTAAGCAATCTTCACATTTTCTGCTGAGATCACAAGTCTCCAAAAGAAACTAAGGAGGAGGGACGGGGTGCACTAGGCCAGAAAAGCGAGCTATGGAAACTCACCGCCACATATGTTGAAAAAGAGGGAGCGGGAAGGAAGAACAACCGTATTAATATCCGTAGATGCTACTCGAACCACGCTTTTTTATACATATCGGATTAACTCCCCCGCCTACTTATTCCCTTAATACTGTCGGTTATTATACATATATACTAATTGGGACCAACATTTTGGTCGTCTCCTTCCCAATTTTCCCTAAAACGATATATACTAATTGGGACCAACATTTTGGTCGTCTCCTTCCCAATTTCCCCTAAAACGACAATAAAAAAAACAAACATATTCATCCCCCAAACTTTACCCTTATGCAATTTTTACCCCCACATAGGGGTGTACAATGTAAAACTATTTCTTTAATTAAAAATCTTAAATAAACTCCACCCGAATTTTTAACGGCGCATATCTTCCTGCTCGATTCGAATTAAATTTTCCCGAAATCACCGTTCCTGCTCGCTTCGAATTAAATTTTCCCGAAATCACCGTTCAACTCGAAATAATTTTACAAACACAATGCAACTAGCTATGTGCGAAACGGACTGTTTTTAAAAAATGCTATATATTTCGGGATATATTCTATATATTTACAGGTATAATAAACGACCAAACTAACCACATCATATCGATGGTTCCATTTTCTTTTTTATGCGGTTTTTCTGACGCTAAAAACGTGTAATCCATTACGTATACTACGTACTAAACACATGTTTCCAACCATATACGTAGCAACGCGTTTTTAAATTTGTAAATACATAACGTTATGTTAAATATGAATATGCAACCCAAAAGATCCCGCCGCATTGCGCGGGCATGTATTTTTCTAGTTGGAAATAAATAAATAAATAAATAAATAAATAAATAAATAAGTACTCCGAGTGAAACCCCACTTCTTTATTTATACGCTACCTGCCTAGAAGCAAAGCAACCGTGGTGTTTTCCCTGGGCGAAAGAGAAAAGGAGAAACGATGTCGTATTTGCTACCTCACTTGCACTCCGGTTGGGCCGTCGATCAAGCGATTCTCGCCGAGGAAGAACGTCTAGTCGTCATCCGATTTGGACATGATTGGGACGAAACTTGTATGCAGGTACTACGTACGCTTCAAAACCCTAGTTTCTCAATTTGTTTCTTTAAACCCCAATTGATTGTTTTTTTCAGTCTTACCTCGATTATCAAATTAATTGAATATTATATTCGAGGGATTCGGTGTATGGATATATAATTTTTTATTATTACTCGTATATAGATAGATATAGATGTATAGGCTAAAGTAATTGCTGCTCTGCTTGTGTTCTTTTTAATGCGTTATGTTTGATTTAGCGTTTGGGCCTAGTCATTACTTGTATAGGAACTGTCAAATGAAAAAAAAAAAAATTATGATAAAAATTGTTTATGTGTGAATCTAATATAGTTAGGTTAATCTGCACCTTAAAATCGTACATTCTGTAAACATCATAAAGCATGTATTGGTTCTGAAAGTGCAAACAAGCTTATGACAGCAGAAATTAGATTAATTAATGATCTAAAGGTGTAATATTGGGCGAATTGTGCAGACAGAGTAATATACTAACAAATCAAATTGGTTTTAGGTCAAAATTGGTATGTGCATTTGTCTATTGTTCATGCATAAATATACTTCAGGTAACCTTTGATTGAGATAAATTATATTCCAAATCGACTCGCTGACCCAATAGGTGTGTAGCAGATCAAATGGGGGATTCTTGGTTTTAGGTTGGGTTAACCAGTAACTGTGTTTGATAATCTAGATGCAAAACATATTATATCACTGTGTTTTCTTGTTTTAAAATATATACAATGATCTAAGAGCCTTTTACATTATAAGTCCATTCTAAGTGGCATTTGACCCCATTGTCATGTACATGATTATGTTGATACTTTTCATTTTGACTCATTAAGTCGTTAGAGATAAAAGATAAACTGAATCTACCTGCTAATTGATTCCAGACGCTTCAAATATCACTGTTCGTTATTTGTATGTTGTACTACGTTGTTACAGTTGTACTGAAATCTTGTGGTTTTGGCAGATGGATGAAGTGCTTTCTTCAGTGGCTGACACGTTGAAGAACTTTGCTGTGATATACTTGGTTGACATCACCGAAGTGCCTGATTTCAATACGATGTATGAACTTTACGACCCATCAACTGTGATGTTCTTCTTTAGGAACAAACACATCATGATTGATCTTGGTACTGGTAACAATAACAAGATCAATTGGGCCATGAAGGACAAACAGGAATTCATTGACATTGTTGAGACTGTGTACCGTGGAGCAAGGAAGGGTCGTGGTTTGGTCATTGCACCTAAAGACTACTCAACCAAGTACCGTTACTAAAATTATATTCACTGGTTATCAGTGCATGGCTTGTACCATGTGTTGTAATTGAAACAGATAAAACTGGCTATAAGTAACCTGTTGTTTGTGGACTGATGTGTGATCTTTTGGAATATAATGAATTGAGATTTTAAAGATACAGGTCTCGTCTTTTTAAGTAGAACTTATGTTTTTCGTGAAGAGAACCATTTGCTCTCTTTAATTCATGTGAATCAAGAGGAGGACCCCTTCATTCGTTTGCCAGGGTTGTCACCCTAATTGATTCGCTAATGGCAACACAGCAAGATCAATTTCCAGTTTGATAATCTAATCACTGAAGTTTAAACTCTTTTCTTTTCTTAAGAAGTATATGTTTTTTGCCATTGGTCGTATCACGTATAGGATATAATAACAAACTGATATACGAGGATCTACACCACTTGCAGTATACCCTGTATTTAGTGAGTGTGAAACAGACAACTGCATCACAACTAACCGAAATGGGTCTATCACTTTAACAAACTTCAATTTAAGCATAAGTACCTTGAATACGAGAGTTGGTCCAAATTCATAAGATTAACGGATGATATTTTCAATACACAGTTGCATAGTTAAACAACTGATTTTAGTTTTGGAAAGGGATTTAAGTAATACTCTTGACTATTTAAGACAAATATCAATACGGTGTTACATATTTTTTTTTTACGGCGAAAAAAGACAAATATCAATACGGTGTTACATAGCTAAGATTATACGGATTATAAGGTACTCCGTACCTGTTAACTGTTAACAATAGGGCTATGGTAAAGAGTAACATGTTTGCTCGCATTAATTAAGCATCTGAGTATACCATCTATCTATTCTATCCAATATAAGTCTTCTATCCAATATAAGTCAAAAAAGGCATCTCAATCTGAAAAAGGCATCTCACCTCTCTGTTCAAATATCCACCGGTAACGTATCTATTTTTCTTCCTTTTCCGATGACTCCTAATTTCAGCTCTTAATTTCATCTTTTTTCCTGCTTGCAACTTCTCTTCATTCATTTTGTTTGCCTCTGATTGTCAACCAACGGATCTTCTCTACCTTTTTTGGGTTTACACTATTTTTTTCTTTACTTGCACACCAACTGCTCGATCAATTGTCTCAAAGAATATGATGAGCTTGTTGGTTGATTAAATCTGCTAATCTTTATCGTTTTTTCTTTAAAGGCCTCCCATAATTTTTGTTCAAGTATTCCCTCCCCAAAGTGCTCATTTGTAAACTGTTAAAATCATGTCTCACAAATTCTCTCCCAACTACCCTAAAACCTTCATTCAAACCAACCTACCCCAATTCCATTCCAATCTTCAATTCCTTTTCAAATCTTCACAATTCCAAAACCAAATCGTATCCCAATTCTTCATTTCAAACTCCCTACAACAATCATACACCCAAATTCCGAAAATTCACACAAAAATCCACAATTTTCCTTGGTAACCTTTCCCCTTCCACCGATCCTCCGTTCCTAGAAAATTCATTCCATACCTTCGGTTCCATTCAGGGTATTTCCTGGAAAAAAGATCGTTCTTATGCCTTCATCAAATTCGAAAATACCCTACAAGCTTCCAATGTTGTGAAGGCTATGAATGGAACCTTCTTCAATGGTAAGAAACTTACAGTCGGGTATGCAAAAAAAGAGCTTAACTTAAACATGTTACCCAAAACCTTTAATCCTTCTCATCATCATCAATCTCATACAAATGAACCTGCTATCAACCTTTCGGCCAACAAGGTGACGCAGGCTCAGTCACACTTGTCTGCCTTAATCGTTGACAATAATCCTATCTGTGTTACGAAAATGCTTAAATGGCTTAAAAGCCGATCTGTTGCAATCGAAGCTATTACTTCATGGGGGTTATTTGCTTACATTGTACAATGTTCCGATATCGAAAGTTATAAGAGGATGACCATGGGCCCAACAATGAACGAGTTAGAGTTTGTTGAAGTCATCCCTATGAAAGAGCGCCTTAATAAGTATTCGAGATTCATTAAAGTGGCTATTACCGGTATTCCTTTCAATTGTGTCTCTTTAGATTGTTCAATTGAAGTCGCTAAGAACTTTGGCAAGGTTCTGCACACACGCAGTAATTTTAAACGGGCTGATGTCGTTTTCGCCCTTGTTGAAGTATTTGAACCGGGCCCAATAGCCAAAATGGTAAGAGCAAATGTTGCTAACGTCACAGAATGCAATCTTTGGATCGAGGAAATCAATTATAATGAAGAAGTAGAGCTTGTTAGCGACGAGATAATAGATGAATACAATTCAATCCTGCAACTCTATTTGAAAACTGTTGAAGAAAGCAAAAAAGGTGATCAGAGTCCTTCTCCGGTACCGGAATTATCTCCGGTTGTTGAAAGTGGACATGATGAGCAATTTGTTACCGTTGGTGATGTTGAAGGGACCATGTTTCAAACTCCCCAAAAGAATCCAAAAATGTGGAAACACATTATGTAGTGTCCCGAACTTTTCCATGTTTATATATATTAATTGAGATTGATATTTACATGATTAAATGTTTCCAACATGTTAAGCAATCAAACTTGTTAAGACTTGATTAATTGAAATATGTTTCATATAGACAATTGACCACCCAAGTTGACCGGTGATTCACTAACGTTAAAACTTGTAAAAACTATATGATGACATATATATGGATATATATATATAGTTAACATTATACTATGATAAGTAAACATATCATTAAGTATATTAACAATGAACTACATATGTAAAAACAAGACTACTAACTTAATGATTTTTAAACGAGACATATATGTAACGATTATCGTTGTAAAGACATTTAATGTATATATATCATATTAAGAGATATTCATACATGATAATATCATGATAATATAATAATTTAAAATCTCATTTGATATTATAAACATTGGGTTAACAACATTTAACAAGATCGTTAACCTAAAGGTTTCAAAACAACACTTACATGTAACGACTAACGATGACTTAACGACTCAGTTAAAATGTATATACATGTAGTGTTTTAATATGTATTTATACACTTTTGAAAGACTTCAATACACTTATCAAAATACTTCTACTTAACAAAAATGCTTACAATTACATCCTCGTTCAGTTTCATCAACAATTCTACTCGTATGCACCCGTATTCGTACTCGTACAATACACAGCTTTTAGATGTATGTACTATTGGTATATACACTCCAATGATCAGCTCTTAGCAGCCCATGTGAGTCACCTAACACATGTGGGAACCATCATTTGGCAACTAGCATGAAATATCTCATAAAATTACAAAAATATGAGTAATCATTCATGACTTATTTACATGAAAACAAAATTACATATCCTTTATATCTAATCCATACACCAACGACTAAAAACACCTACAAACACTTTCATTCTTCAATTTTCTTCATCTAATTGATCTCTCTCAAGTTCTATCTTCAAGTTCTAAGTGTTCTTCATATATTCTACAAGTTCTAGTTACATAAAATCAAGAATACTTTCAAGTTTGCTAGCTCACTTCCAATCTTGTAAGGTGATCATCCAACCTCAAGAAATCTTTGTTTCTTACAGTAGGTTATCATTCTAATACAAGGTAATAATCATATTCAAACTTTGGTTCAATTTCTATAACTATAACAATCTTATTTCAAGTGATGATCTTACTTGAACTTGTTTTCGTGTCATGATTCTGCTTCAAGAACTTCGAGCCATCCAAGGATCCGTTGAAGCTAGATCCATTTTTCTCTTTTCCAGTAGGTTTATCCAAGGAACTTAAGGTAGTAATGATGTTCATAACATCATTCGATTCATACATATAAAGCTATCTTATTCGAAGGTTTAAACTTGTAATCACTAGAACATAGTTTAGTTAATTCTAAACTTGTTCGCAAACAAAAGTTAATCCTTCTAACTTGACTTTTAAAATCAACTAAACACATGTTCTATATCTATATGATATGCTAACTTAATGATTTAAAACCTGGAAACACGAAAAACACCGTAAAACCGGATTTACGCCGTCGTAGTAACACCGCGGGCTGTTTTGGGTTAGTTAATTAAAAACTATGATAAACTTTGATTTAAAAGTTGTCATTCTGAGAAAATGATTTTTATTATGAACATGAAACTATATCCAAAAATTATGGTTAAACTCAAAGTGGAAGTATGTTTTCTAAAATGATCATCTAGACGTCGTTCTTTCGACTGAAATGACTACCTTTACAAAAATGACTTGTAACTTATTTTTCCGACTATAAACCTATACTTTTTCTGTTTAGATTCATAAAATAGAGTTCAATATGAAACCATAGCAATTTGATTCACTCAAAACGGATTTAAAATGAAGAAGTTATGGGTAAAACAAGATTGGATAATTTTTCTCATTTTAGCTACGTGAAAATTGGTAACAAATCTATTCCAACCATAACTTAATCAACTTGTATTGTATATTATGTAATCTTGAGATACCATAGACACGTATACAATGTTTCGACCTATCATGTCGACACATCTATATATATTTCGGAACAACCATAGACACTCTATATGTGAATGTTGGAGTTAGCTATACAGGGTTGAGGTTGATTCCAAAATATATATAGTTTGAGTTGTGATCAATACTGAGATACGTATACACTGGGTCGTGGATTGATTCAAGATAATATTTATCGATTTATTTTTGTACATCTAACTGTGGACAACTAGTTGTAGGTTACTAACGAGGACAGCTGACTTAATAAACTTAAAACATCAAAATATATTAAAAGTGTTGTAAATATATTTTGAACATACTTTGATATATATGTATATATTGTTATAGGTTCGTGAATCAACCAGTGGCCAAGTCTTACTTCCCGACGAAGTAAAAATCTGTGAAAGTGAGTTATAGTCCCACTTTTAAAATCTAATATTTTTGGGATGAGAATACATGCAGGTTTTATAAATGATTTACAAAATAGACACAAGTACGTGAAACTACATTCTATGGTTGAATTA
This sequence comes from Rutidosis leptorrhynchoides, assembly GCF_046630445.1. Classification (NCBI taxonomy): domain Eukaryota; kingdom Viridiplantae; phylum Streptophyta; class Magnoliopsida; order Asterales; family Asteraceae; genus Rutidosis; species Rutidosis leptorrhynchoides. The sequence goes on along the minus strand of NC_092336.1, from coordinate 597,203,921 downwards.
TCGAAATCGAATATGCCCCTTTTTATTAAGTCTGGTAATCTAAGAATTAGGGAACAGACACCCTAATTGACGTGAATCCTAAAGATAGATCTATTGGGCCTAACAAACCCCATCCAAAGTACCGGATGCTTTAGTACTTCGAAATTTATATCATATCCGAAGGGTGTCCCGGAATGATGGGGATATTCTTATATATGCATCTTGTTAATGTCGGTTACCAGGTGTTCACCATATGAATGATTTTTATCTCTATGTATGGGATGTGTATTGAAATATGAAATCTTGTGGTCTATTATTATGATTTGATATATATAGGTTAAACCTATAACTCACCAACATTTTTGTTGACGTTTTAAGCATGTTTATTCTTAGGTGATTATTAAGAGCTTCCGCTGTCGCATACTTAAATAAGGACAAGATTTGGAGTCCATGCTTGTATGATATTGTGTAAAAACTGCATTCAAGAAACTTATTTTGTTGTAACATATTTGTATTGTAAACCATTATGTAATGGTCGTGTGTAAACAGGATATTTTAGATTATCATTATTTGATAATCTACGAAAAGCTTTTTAAACCTTTATTGATGAAAGAAAGGTTATGGTTTGTTTTAAAATGAATGCAGTCTTTGAAAAACGTCTCATATAGAGGTCAAAACCTCGCAACGAAATCAATTAATATGGAACGTTTTTAATCAATAAGAACGGGACATTTCAGTTGGTATCCGAGCGTTGGTCTTAGAGAACCAGAATTTTGCATTAGTGTATCTTATCGAGTTTGTTAGGATGCATTAGTGAGTCTGGACTTCGACCGTGTTTACTTGAAAAATGATTGCTTAACAAATTTTGTTGGAAACTATATATTTTTAACATGTGAATATTATGTGATATATTAATCTCTTAACGCGTTTGATATTATGTGATAGATGTCTACCTCTAGAACAAGTCCCATTGACTCACCTAATAATAATGAAGAGTCAAATGTAATTTGGAATGATTCGTGGACTGATTCACAAGTTCCCGAAGAGGAACCGGAAGAAGAGTCGGAACCGGAAGAAGAATCGGAACCGGAAGAAGAATCGGAACCGGATGAAGAAATAGAACCGGTGGGGGAAATAATAAAACGGTTAAGTAAAAGAAAATCCTCAACCAACCGACCAAGGTTAATTATGGTCAATGGTGTTTCCGCCAAGGAAGCAAAATATTGGGAGGATTACCAATTCTCCGATGAATCGGATTCCGACGAGAATTCCGATGATGTTATAGAAATTACCCCAACTGAATTTAAAAAGGGAAAAGAAAATAATAAGGGAAAGGGCATAAAAATAGAGAAATATAATTCCAACCCCGATGAACTTTATATGTATCGTCAACCCCCGAAGTCCTTAAGTTGTAACAATGACCAGGGAACCTCTAAACCACCAGGTTTTTCTAAACCAATGTGGAAAACGACGGCTCGTATTAGGGGAACATCATATATCCCTAGAAACTTGGCAAAACGAACCAAAACTGAAGAAGAAGAAACAAGCGAGTCGGAATAAGATAGTTGTATTCGTGTGGTGTAATATATGTAATATAGTGTGCTTATGCTTTATGATATATGTAAAAATTGCTTGTATTAATAAGTATTTTTTTTTATGAATCTAACTCTTGTCTATTTTACAGTATAAAAACACAAAATGGATAGACAACCCAATATTTTAAGAGACCTACCCGGAGACATGATTGATGAAATCTTGTCTAGAGTCGGTCAGAATTCTTCGGCACAACTATTTAAGGCGAGATCAGTTTGTAAGACATTCGAAGAACGTTCCAAGAATGCCTTGGTTTATAAAAGGCTTTCGTTCGAAAGATGGGGGATATCACATTGGGAAATCCATAAGTTACGATGTGTTTACTTTGACGCATATATTGCGGGGAACCCAAATGCTATTTTACGCAATGGGTTAAGAAATTATTTTGACTCAATATATCCGAATATTGGACTTCGTAATTTAGAAAAAGCGGCTAACATGCAACATAAAGAAGTATGTTATGCTTACGGATTAGTAATGTTCGCTTCTCACCAAAGTGAGAACAAGAACATCGGGCTACAATTATTAAACAAAACGTTCCCACAAGTGACGGAGTCGGTAATTGGGGTAAGAAATGAGGTTTTTAGATTGTTACGGGACTGTTGGACATTACGTAACCCTCGTCCCTTTGACGACGTTACAACACGATGTCTTATCAACGGCCATAACGGTTATGTTCCACAAGACCAAGGATGGGAAGTAATCCTAGTAAAACCAGAATGCATGACTTGTTTCTGGACGTATGAATTACGTGTCTTTATTGCCTTTGCTGAACGACTTGTGTACTAGCTAGAATTATCTTCACAACCATCTTGTATCAAATTTATTGTGTGCTATATTTCATGCTATATGTAAAATAAGCGGTATTGTAAGTTTGAAAAATATTGTGTAAAAGTTTGAACGCGAAATATTATTATAATCAGTTTTTCATATAGAATTGTAGTAGTTGAATTGTATATTAGCTACTAAGTATGAACTTAACGGGTAGGTACTACCCGAATTTAAACTTATAAAACGCTAATATGAAGAAAAAGCTTTTATAAATGAGTTCATATTATGCTACGAAATACTATTAACTACTCTTAATATTCTGTATGATTAACTTGTTCTATTTAACTATTTTGAAGGAAATGGCACCGACTACTAGACACACCGTGAATATGAATGAAGAGGAATTCCGTACTTTTCTAGCTTCAAACATAGCCGCAGTACAGGCTGCGCTACATACCAACAATAACCTTGGATCTAGCAGTACAGGAAATTGTGTAGGATGCACCTACAAAGAAATCACTGCCTGCAAACCTTTGGAATTTGATGGAACCGAAGGACCGATCGGATTGAAACGGTAGACCGAGAAGGTCGAATCGGTGTTTGCCATAAGTAAGTGTACTGAAGAGGACAAAGTGAAGTACGCTACGCATACCTTCACAGGTTCTGCGTTAACATGGTGGAATACCTATCTACAGCAAGTGGGACAAGACGATGCGTACGCACTACCGTGGTCAGCATTCAAGCACTTGATGAACGAGAAATACCGTCCCAGAACCGAGTTCAATAAGCTCAAGACAGAACTTAGAGGGTTACGAACCCAAGGATTTGATATTACCACGTACGAAAGACGATTCACAGAATTGTGCCTATTGTGTCCGGGAGCATTCGAAGATGAGGAAGAGAAGATCGACGCGTTTGTGAAAGGATTACCGGAAAGAATCCAAGAAGATATAAGTTCACACGAGCCCGCCTCCATACAACAGGCATGTAGAATGGCTCACAAACTAGTGAACCAGATTGAAGAAAGAATTAAAGAACAGACTGCTGAAGAGGCCAATGTGAAGCAAGTCAAAAGAAAGTGGGAGGAAAACGGTGATAAGAATCACCAATACAACAACAACAGCAATTACAACAATAATCGCAACAATTATCCCAACAATCGCAACATCAATCGCAACTACAACAAACGGCCCAACAACAACAACAACAACAACAACAACAACAACAACAACAACAACAACAACAACAACAACAACAACAACAGCAACTACAACAACCATCCCAACAACAATAATAACCGCAACAACAACAACAATCAGAAGCGGCTATGCCAAAGGTGTGAAAAGTATCACTCGGGGTTCTGCACCAAATTTTGCAACAAGTGTAAAAGAAATGGTCATAGCGCAGCGAAGTGTGAGGTCTACGGACCAGGGGTTAATAGAACGAAAGGAACAAATGGTGTCGGAATGAGTAATGGCGGAGCAAGTAGTGTCGGAGCAAGTTATGCAAATGTAGTTTGTTATAAATGTGGAAAACCGGGCCACATTATTAGAAATTGCCCGAACCAGGAGAACACGAATGGACAAGGCCGCGGAAGAGTTTTCAATATTAATGCGGCAGATGCACAGGAAGACCCGGAGCTTGTTACGGGTACGTTTCTTATTGACAATAAATCTGCTTACGTTTTATTTGATTCGGGTGCGGATAGAAGCTATATGAGTAGAGATTTTTGTGCTAAATTAAGTTGTCCATTGACGCCTTTGGATAGTAAATTTTTACTCGAATTAGCAAATGGTAAATTAATTTCAGCAGATAATATATGTCGGAATCGAGAAATTAAACTGGTTAGCGAAACATTTAAGATTGATTTGATACCAGTAGAGTTAGGGAGTTTTGATGTGATAATCGGTATGGACTGGTTGAAAGAAGTGAAAGCAGAGATCGTTTATTACAAAAATGCAATTCGCATTATACGAGAAAAAGGAAAACCCTTAATGGTGTACGGAGAAAAGGGCAACACGAAGCTACATCTTATTAGTAATTTGAAGGCACAAAAACTAATAAGAAAAGGTTGCTATGCTGTTCTAGCACGCGTCGAGAAAGTACAAACTGAAGAAAAGAGCATCAATGATGTTCCCATTGCAAAAGAATTTCCCGATGTATTTCCAAAAGAATTACCGGGATTACCCCCACATCGATCCGTTGAATTTCAAATAGATCTTGTACCAGAAGCTGCACCAATAGCTCGTGCTCCTTACAGACTCGCACCCAGCGAGATGAAAGAACTGCAAAGCCAATTACAAGAACTTTTAGAGCGTGGTTTCATTCGACCAAGCACATCACCGTGGGGAGCTTCTATTTTGTTTGTCAAGAAGAAAGATGGTACATTCAGGTTGTGTATCGACTACCGAGAGTTGAACAAACTTACCATCAAGAACCGCTACCCACTACCGAGAATTGACGACTTATTTGATCAACTACAAGGCTCGTCTGTTTATTCAAAGATTGACTTACGTTCCGGGTATCATCAAATGCGGGTGAAAGAAGATGATATTCCAAAGACTGCTTTCAGAACACGTTACGGTCATTACGAGTTTATGGTCATGCCATTTGGTTTAACTAATGCACCAGTTATGTACATGGACCTTATGAACCGAGTGTGTGGACCATACCTTGACAAGTTTGTCATTGTTTTCATTGATGACATACTTATTTACTCAAAGAATGACCAAGAACACGGTGAACATTTGAGAAAGGTGTTAGAAGTATTGAGGAAGGAAGAATTGTACGCTAAGTTTTCAAAGTGTGCATTTTGGTTGGAAGAAGTTCAATTCCTCGGTCACATAGTGAACAAAGAAGGTATTAAGGTGGATCCGGCAAAGATAGAAACTGTTGAAAAGTGGGAAACCCCGAAAACTCCGAAACACATACGCCAGTTTTTAGGACTAGCTGGTTACTACAGAAGGTTCATCCAAGACTTTTCCAGAATAGCAAAACCCTTGACTGCATTAACGCATAAAGGGAAGAAATTTGAATGGAATGATGAACAAGAGAAAGCGTTTCAGTTATTGAAGAAAAAGCTAACTACGGCACCTATATTGTCATTGCCTGAAGGGAATGATGATTTTGTGATTTATTGTGACGCATCAAAGCAAGGTCTCGGTTGTGTATTAATGCAATGAACGAAGGTGATTGCTTATGCGTCTAGACAATTGAAGATTCACGAACAAAATTATACGACACATGATTTGGAATTAGGCGCGGTTGTTTTTGCATTAAAGACTTGGAGGCACTACTTATATGGGGTCAAAAGTATTATATATACCGACCACAAAAGTCTTCAACACATATTTAATCAGAAACAACTGAATATGAGGCAGCGTAGGTGGATTGAATTATTGAATGATTACGACTTTGAGATTCGTTACCACCCGGAGAAGGCAAATGTGGTAGCCGATGCCTTGAGAAGGAAGGACAGAGAACCCATTCGAGTAAAATCTATGAATATAATGATTCATAATAACCTTACTACTCAAATAAAGGAGGCGCAACAAGGAGTTTTAAAAGAGGGAAATTTAAAGGATGAAATACCCAAAGGATCAGAAAAGCATCTTAATATTCGGGAAGACGGAACCCGGTATAGGGCTGAAAGGATTTGGGTACCAAAATTTGGAGATATGAGAGAAATGGTACTTAGAGAAACTCATAAAACCAGATACTCAATACATCCTGGAACGGGGAAGATGTACAAGGATCTCAAGAAACATTTTTGGTGGCCGGGTATGAAAGCCGATGTTGCTAAATACGTAGGAGAATGTTTGACGTGTCCTAAGGTCAAAGCTGAGCATCAGAAACCATCAGGTCTACTTCAACAACCCAAAATCCCGGAATGGAAATGGGAAAACATTACCATGGATTTCATCACTAAATTGCCAAGGACTGCAAGTGGTTTTGATACTATTTGGGTAATAGTTAATCGTCTCACCAAATCAGCACACTTCCTACCAATAAGAGAAGATGACAAGATGGAGAAGTTAGCACGACTGTATTTGAAGGAAGTCGTCTCCAGACATGGAATACCAATCTCTATTATCTCTGATAGGGATGGCAGATTTATTTCAAGATTCTGGCAGACATTACAGCAAGCATTAGGAACTCGTCTAGACATGAGTACTGCCTATCATCCACAAACTGATGGGCAGAGTGAAAGGACGATACAAACGCTTGAAGACATGCTACGAGCATGTGTTATTGATTTCGGAAACAGTTGGGATCAACATCTACCGTTAGCAGAATTTTCCTACAACAACAGCTACCATTCAAGCATTGAGATGGCGCCGTTTGAAGCACTTTATGGTAGAAAGTGCAGGTCTCCGATTTGTTGGAGTGAAGTGGGGGATAGACAGATTACGGGTCCGGGGATTATACAAGAAACTACCGAGAAGATCATCCAAATTCAACAACGGTTGAAAACCGCCCAAAGTCGACAAAAGAGCTACGCTGACATTAAAAGAAAAGATATAGAATTTGAAATTGGAGAGATGGTCATGCTTAAAGTTGCACCTTGGAAAGGCGTTGTTCGATTTGGTAAACGAGGGAAATTAAATCCAAGGTATATTGGACCATTCAAGATTATTGACCGTGTCGGACCAGTAGCTTACCGACTTGAGTTACCTCAACAACTCGCGGCTGTACATAACACTTTCCACGTCTTGAATTTGAAGAAATGTTTTGCTAAAGAAGATCTCACTATTCCGTTAGATGAAATCCAAATCAACGAAAAACTTCAATTCATCGAAGAACCCGTCGAAATAATGGATCGTGAGGTTAAAAGACTTAAGCAAAACAAGATACCAATTGTTAAGGTTCGATGGAATGCTCGTAGAGGACCCGAGTTCACCTGGGAGCATGAAGATCAGATGAAGAAGAAATACCCGCATCTATTTCCAGAAGATTCGTCAACACCATCAACAGCTTAAAATTTCGGGACGAAATTTATTTAACGGGTAGGTACTGTAGTGACCCGAACTTTTCCATGTTTATATATATTAATTGAGATTGACATTTACATGATTAAATGTTTCCAACATGTTAAGCAATCAAACTTGTTAAGACTTGATTAATTGAAATATGTTTCATATAGACAATTGACCACCCAAGTTGACCGGTGATTCACGAACGTTAAAACTTGTAAAAACTATATGATGACATATATATGGATATATATATATAGTTAACATGATACTATGATAAGTAAACGTATCATTAAGTATATTAACAATGAACTACATATGTAAAAACAAGACTATTAACTTAATGATTTTTAAACGAGACATATATGTAACGATTATCGTTGTAAAGACATTTATGTATATATATCATATTAAGAGATATTCATACATGATAATATCATGATAATATAATAATTTAAAATCTCATTTGATATTATAAACATTGGGTTAACAACATTTAACAAGATCGTTAACCTAAAGGTTTCAAAACAACACTTACATGTAACGACTAACGATGACTTAACGACTCAGTTAAAATGTATATACATGTAGTGTTTTAATATGTATTTATACACTTTTGAAAGACTTCAATACACTTATCAAAATACTTCTACTTAACAAAAATGCTTACAATTACATCCTCGTTCAGTTTCATCAACAATTCTACTCGTATGCACCCGTATTCGTACTCGTACAATACACAGCTTTTAGATGTATGTACTATTGGTATATACACTCCAATGATCAGCTCTTAGCAGCCCATGTGAGTCACCTAACACATGTGGGAACCATCATTTGGCAACTAGCATGAAATATCTCATAAAATTACAAAAATATGAGTAATCATTCATGACTTATTTACATGAAAACAAAATTACATATCCTTTATATCTAATCCATACACCAACGACCAAAAACACCTACAAACACTTTCATTCTTCAATTTTCTTCATCTAATTGATCTCTCTCAAGTTCTATCTTCAAGTTCTAAGTGTTCTTCATATATTCTACAAGTTCTAGTTACATAAAATCAAGAATACTTTCAAGTTTGCTAGCTCACTTCCAATCTTGTAAGGTGATCATCCAACCTCAAGAAATCTTTGTTTCTTACAGTAGGTTATCATTCTAATACAAGGTAATAATCATATTCAAACTTTGGTTCAATTTCTATAACTATAACAATCTTATTTCAAGTGATGATCTTACTTGAACTTGTTTTCGTGTCATGATTATGCTTCAAGAACTTCGAGCCATCCAAGGATCCGTTGAAGCTAGATCCATTTTTCTCTTTTCCAGTAGGTTTATCCAAGGAACTTAAGGTAGTAATGATGTTCATAACATCATTCGATTCATACATATAAAGCTATCTTATTCGAAGGTTTAAACTTGTAATCACTAGAACATAGTTTAGTTAATTCTAAACTTGTTCGCAAACAAAAGTTAATCCTTCTAACTTGACTTTTAAAATCAACTAAACACATGTTCTATATCTATATGATATGCTAACTTAATGATTTAAAACCTGGAAACACGAAAAACACCGTAAAACCGGATTTACGCCGTCGTAGTAACACCGCGGGCTGTTTTGGGTTAGTTAATTAAAAACTATGATAAACTTTGATTTAAAAGTTGTCATTCTGAGAAAATGATTTTAATTATTAACATGAAACTATATCCAAAAATTATGGTTAAACTCAAAGTGGAAGTATGTTTTCTAAAATGATCATCTAGACGTCGTTCTTTCGACTGAAATGACTACCTTTACAAAAATGACTTGTAACTTATTTTTCCGACTATAAACCTATACTTTTTCTGTTTAGATTCATAAAATAGAGTTCAATATGAAACCATAGCAATTTGATTCACTCAAAACGGATTTAAAATGAAGAAGTTATGGGTAAAACAAGATTGGATAATTTTTCTCATTTTAGCTACGTGAAAATTGGTAACAAATCTATTCCAACCATAACTTAATCAACTTGTATTGTATATTATGTAATCTTAAGATACCATAGACACGTATGCAATGTTTCGACCTATCATGTCGACACATCTATATATATTTCGGAACAACCATAGACACTCTATATGTGAATGTTGGAGTTAGCTATACAGGGTTGAGGTTGATTCCAAAATATATATAGTTTGAGTTGTGATCAATACTGAGATACGTATACACTGGGTTGTGGATTGATTCAAGATAATATTTATCGATTTATTTCTGTACATCTAACTGTGGACAACTAGTTGTAGGTTACTAACGAGGACAGCTGACTTAATAAACTTAAAACATCAAAATATATTAAAAGTGTTGTAAATATATTTTGAACATACTTTGATATATATGTATATATTGTTATAGGTTCGTGAATCAACCAGTGGCCAAGTCTTACTTCCCGACGAAGTAAAAATCTGTGAAAGTGAGTTATAGTCCCACTTTTAAAATCTAATATTTTTGGGATGAGAATACATGCAGGTTTTATAAATGATTTACAAAATAGACACAAGTACGTGAAACTACATTCTATGGTTGAATTATCGAAATCGAATATGCCCCTTTTTATTAAGTCTGGTAATCTAAGAATTAGGGAACATACACCCTAATTGACGCGAATCCTAAAGATAGATCTATTGGGCCTAACAAACCCCATCCAAAGTACCGGATGCTTTAGTACTTCGAAATTTATATCATATCCGAAGGGTGTCCCGGAATGATGGGGATATTCTTATATATGCATCTTGTTAATGTCGGTTACCAGGTGTTCACCATATGAATGATTTTTATCTCTATGTATGGGATGTGTATTGAAATATGAAATCTTGTGGTCTATTATTATGATTTGATATATATAGGTTAAACCTATAACTCACCAACATTTTTGTTGACGTTTTAAGCATGTTTATTCTCAGGTGATTATTAAGAGCTTCCGCTGTCGCATACTTAAATAAGGACGAGATTTGGAGTCCATGCTTGTATGATATTGTGTAAAAACTGCATTCAAGAAACTTATTTTGTTGTAACATATTTGTATTGTAAACCATTATGTAATGGTCGTGTGTAAACAGGATATTTTAGATTATCATTATTTGATAATCTACGTAAAGCTTTTTAAACCTTTATTGATGAAAGAAAGGTTATGGTTTGTTTTAAAATGAATGCAGTCTTTGAAAAACGTCTCATATAGAGGTCAAAACCTCGCAACGAAATCAATTAATATGGAACGTTTTTAATCAATAAGAACGGGACATTTCACATTATTCTTTGGAAAAAGTGCACTTGGCATTGTCCTCTCAAAAATATCTTGGTAAAGGTAATATCAACAAAAGTAATAGAGTGGTTGCAGAGGAGATCAAGAGATCTCTTTTCAAGACACAAAGCACGGGTCAAGGGCATGACAATATGGCAGACACTGATTTGGTACTTTCGGCAGCCAACTCTCTTATGACAAGTGCACCTTTTGCTCTCAACCTAAATGACTATCCTACCCTCAATAATAGTTCACCCAAAAACTCTTCGCATTCTCTTTCTGTGATGACCCAGAAATTTCTGACCAAATTTAAACTTTATCTTTAAATGATTTAATGTTTTCGACACGATAAGCAAAGTCTGTTAGATTGAGTCTCAAAATTTTAGAACTGTTTCATATATACAATTACCTTTGACTACTCTCGACGATTCATGAACAATTATATGTATGCATATATATATATATATATATATATATATATATATATATATATATATATATATATGTACAAGTAAAAATGACTTTCCTACAGTAAAACATTATTTGCTACAGTAAAAATGCCTTTGCTACAGTAAAACACTATTTGATGTTGACGAACTAGCAAACAAAAACGGAAAAGGCGGCCATGCGATCGCATGGCAAAAACACTGAAAACTCATGCGATCGCATGGGGTCTGAAATCTGGCCACATCTATAAATTCGAACGTTTTCTGATTTCTGATTCACTTTTCATTCTTCATTCCTCCGTATTATTATTTATATTTATATTATTAATATTATTATTATTATTATTATTATTATTATTATTATTATTATTATTAATCTTATTATTATTAATATTATTAATTAGTATTATACATAAAATACTACTACGAGGTTATGAGCGTGTCACTTTCAAAATGGTTTTCAAGCGGGATAGAGCTAAGGAAATTATGGGTTATTGCCAAGGAGGTTATGGGTAATGTTCGGGGGTATATTTGTGAATCAAATCTAGTGTTTATCATCTCCGTTACGTGTACGTACTTTCCTACAATATTGAATCTCAATATTGATATGTTAGCACTCATATTTTATCTTTTATATATTAATTGTGTATCCATGTCTAGTGCTCGAGTATATATATTTATACATGCTTGTATACTAAATTTCGTCGTTAAACAGTTTATGATGAATCACGAATTAAATACATATGTTACTGGTAAAAGGTACATGATATGCATGCTTTTGGAAAGCTGGCGAAAAATCAATGACTTTTCATTTAGATATCGAATAGTTTCGATGAACGGATTAAGAGATATGATCAACTGAATTATGATTGACGTTAATTGAAATTGCTTTTGAATCTGCAATTAAGATTTAAACAACTTGTTTACGAGATTGATAAAATGGATTTTTGAATATTACCAACCGAGTAAATGACTCCTTATATAAGGTATGTCTCGTTTTATTGAACTAATGTCAAAATTGACTTTTTGAAACGACTTTGGATAACTTTTGTATGTCGATCTCGAGCATTAGGATTGTGATACACTATGACCTGACCTAGCTTGATAGACCTTTATTGACCAACATATGTTCTCTAGGTTGAGATCTACGATTATTTGGTAATCCGAGTTTCGATCACATTTTGGTGAACGACTTTATATGCTGCTAAGGTGAGTTTCATTTGCTCCCTTTTTTAATTGCTTTTGCAATCTATATTTTTGAGCTGGGAATACATGCACTTTATTTTAAACACAATGGATACAAGTACATACTAAATTCTACACTGAGTTTGAACCGAAAATCCCTTAGCTTTGGTAACTAGTAACTGCCAGTTATAAGAACTGGTGGGCGCGAGTAGTAGTATATGGATCCATAGGGCTTGATATCCCCGTCTGAGCTAGAGCACTAGCCTTTTAACGGACGTATGCTATTTGAGAAGCGTACACGTTGGTTTGCGTGTATTATTAAGATGATTATACAAAGGGTATAAAATATATATACGTTAAGTTTTGTAGTGACCCGTCCTAATCCATCTGGACGAAGTCTTCAACAGTTGGTCCCATTGCGAGGTTCTGACCTCTATATGCCATGAACGACTCCATGTAAAATGAGCAAATGCACAGCGGAAGATTTCTTTCATACCTGAGAATAAACATGCTTTAAAGTGTCAACTAAAAGGTTGGTGAGTTCATAAGTTTATCATAAAACAATAAAATTCATCATTTTGATAGACCACAAGATTTAAATGATGCGTGGTACAAATGGGCCCGAATCCTATACCCACCTGTAATGTACATGCGATAACTTTTAAATACAGTACACCTTACTCGTGTACGAAATCGTCTTTCATAAATCTTAGCAACCGTACACATATCTCGTGCACAAAAATAACATACACGTAACCTGTGTATAAAATCATTCTCTCGATACATAACATTCACTTTTCATTTCTTTCATAGCTTATCTTGGTAACCGACCTTAACATATAATGCGCATAATAATATCCCCAAAACAGAACATCTCGTCTGTGTAATAATCATATAAACTTCGAAGTACTAAACACCACGCCCACTAGCCCTTCCGTCTAGTGAACATTCTGGGTGGGGGTGTTAAAACCGGTAGCTACCTTTAGGATTCGCGTGAATTAGGGCCATACCCGATTCTAATTCTTAGGTTACCAAGCAATGATAATCAGGGGAAAAATATTCACATCAATTGGTGACAATTATCATGTCCACATAAATTCAATAATAATCCACATAACTTCTGTCTGCATAATAATTCATTCGAGGAATGTTTTGCTTATGTCTATCTCGTCAAACATTTATAAAAGCATTTCATGTATTCGCAGTTCAAAATATATTTCAAAAGCATTTAATAAAGCAGTTATAAAAATAGCGCATGTATTCTCAGTCCCAAAAATGTAAAGAGTAAAAGGGAGCAAATGAACTCACCTAATGTATTTTATAGTAAAAATACATATGACGACATTTAACAAGTGTAGGATTGGCCTCGGATTCACGAACCTATATCAAGTATATATATTAACACGTATAATTGTAATCGAACGAGTATATATTATTAGTGATTTTATTTGTTATTTTATATTATATGCTTGTTAATAACTTAATTATATATATATTTATCTTTGTATAGATAATTTTAACATTTATTACAAAAATATTAATGTGGTTAGATTTTATGTCATAAATATATTTTATATAAAAAAATATTCATTTGATATATATATAACACTAGTAATAATAATGATAAAAATAATAAAAATTTTGATAATTCTAATAATAATAATAATGATTATTTTAATATTATTGATGAAAATATTACTAATAATAATAATGTTTGAAATGATAATACTAATAATTATGATACAAATTTTGTTAATAATCATAAGTAATCTAATAATAATAATAATAATAATAATAATAATAATAATAATAATAATAATAATAATAATAATAATAATAATAATAATAATAATAATAATAATTAAATAAAAAGATAACTACCTCATAAGCTCAAAATATAATCAAATTGTCCAAGCCAGGACTCGAACCCGCAACCTCTCGTTCAAACCCCAAACTGCCTAACCACTCCTCTGTTCAGTTTTTCTGATTAATATCTTAAACTAATCCTTTATAACCCGTTTCAGTTTCTCCTTCTTCATAATGTTTGACCCAACAGAAATTAAATACATGGATTAAAATAACATCGGCCCAATACACACCAAAAGTCCATTAACCTTAGAATTAACCCAGTTACAATTCAAGTGTCGATGGAAAAAAAAAAGGTTCGGTTTTGTTGGATATACGAACAGTAAGGGAAACAGAAGAAAAAAAAATGACTTTGATCGAATAGCAGTCCTCTTCTTTCATCATCATAATTATACGTTTGTATCATCATCATAATCATGATCATAATCTTTTCATTACCGTCACACCTCATCATCTATAACATGATTTCATGTATCATCATCAAACAACATCATAGATAGAGATTGAAAGGAAAGAAAAAATTATAATGCAGCAGCAGGAGGGTTTGCAGGTCAACATCTGTCATCGTGCATCACTTGTATCATTATCAAGTCATCATCATTATCGCTCATTAACCTACCCAGTATCACCTGTGTTCATAATTTTAACTCAACAGACCTCTAGCTTGCCTACTGCTCCGATGGACCAAGTTAGTTCGGCCCAAGTTGCAAGTCCAAGGAGAAAAAAAATATATAAATATATACGGCCCAATAAAGTGCAAACCTAATAACCAGTATAATATATCTTGCACAATGAAAGTGTGATGTGGGGCTCGCCTGATAACCACATCGTATATTCCCTCCATATAGCTCATCCTAGATTGATTAAAAGAATAACAAACTGCCATAAAGAATGTCCCCTTGGTCGGCCAAATGGAAAAAGGAGGAAAAGGAATTTGCTTTAGTTGTTAATTCCACTTCTTTATATAAATGGGTATATGAGTGTTTCGGTTATATAAAAAAAATATAGTACGCCAACATATACTTCCATTAATGATTTTATGTTGTTGATCGAATAAGAATATGAATGGGGTTTAAGATGATCATGGAGATGGTTAAGGTGATGTTTGGTGGCGAATGAAAGTGCTACAGCAGCAGCATATAAACTGTACATCGATGGGTTTTGAGGTGATTTGTAAGATGGTTTGTGGTAACGGTATTCGTGGGTTGATCAATTAAGGGTTTTTAAAGAGAGAGAGGATAGAGAGTGGAAGGTGGTGATCGAGGGTAGCTGTGGTGGTGGTTATCTAACATGGTGATGGAGTGGGTTTGATTGGTGAGGTTAAGATGGCGACTATTTGCAGCAATTCGAGCAGTCCTTGATGGTTTATCATAAAGCTGCAGTAATAGCAGCAAACAGAAACGAGCAGTATGTTTGGATGGTTTATGTTTGAAAGGAATAGAAACAGAACATGGGAGTTACAAACGTTTATCAGGGTGTTTCCTTATCCATATGTATTTATGTGTATATATGGATATAGTAGTATTGTAATAAGATAGATAAGATAGATAGGGATAGAATACAATGGCTAACAGAAAGTAGATCATATTTCAACACATATCAATCAAGTATCAATTTAAAACAGCAAAATCTTTTACAAACTCAAATCATGGGTATAAAAGATGAAAAGGGTAGCTAACTGATTTTGTTTGATAGTATTTGTAATTGTTTCTTAGAGTGGAGAGAACAAACGAGTTGATCATTTGTAAATGAGATTCAATTGTTAATGATACTAATAATAATAATAATAATAATAATAATAATAATAATAATAATAATAATAATAATAATAATAATAATAATAATAATAATAATTACTATAGATAATAATAATAGTAAGGGTAGTAATAATAATCATAATATGATTATATTTATAATAACAATAATAATAATTTTATTAAGTTTAATAACATTTAATAGTTATGATAATAATAATAATGAAAATAATATTATTAGTAATTTTTATAGTAATGAGGGTAATCACATTGATATAACCATTTTATTTTTAACTTGTAATAACTTTTAATATACTAACCTTTCATATTATTATTAATTATGTAATAATAACAATACATTAAATATTTAATTCTTATGCATATATATATATATATATATATACATGTATATATATTACAAACATTTGTTCGTAAATCGTCGGGCATGGTCAAAGGTCATATGAATACATGAATATAGTTCCACAACTTTTTGAGACTCAATATTATAGACTTTGCTCATCGTGTGGAAATCATATAAAGATTAAGTTTAAATTTGGCCGGAAATTTGCGGATCGTCACAAGTTTAGTTACCAGGGTGCTCAATTTCGTAGAATATTTTGATAAACGTTTCTGGATGAAACAACTGAAATCTTGTGATCCACCTTTATATACAGATTATACGAAACATTAAAACTATGAACTCACCAACCTTTGTGTTGACACTTATTAGCATGTTTATTCTCAGGTTCCCTATAAGTCTTCCGCTGTTTGATTATATGTTAGACAAGCTATGTGCATGGAGTCTTACATGGCATATTTTTTCAAGGAAACGTTGCATTCACCAAATCATCACCATGTATCTTATTTTGACTGCATTGTCAACGGAAGTACTATTGTAAACTATTATTTATGGTGATTGTCTATATGTAGAAATCATCAGATGTCGAAAACCTTTGATTTAAATATTCATTTATGGTGTGCCTTTTTAAAAGAATGCAATGTTTACAAAACGTATCATATAGAGGTCAAATACCTCGCAATGAAATTGATGAATGACGTGTTCGTCCATATGGATTTGGAGTGATCGTCACACTTTCTCCTGCAAAAAATCATCCACTGTTTAATACAGATAAATCGTTTAGTTCTAAACTATATTCCACAAGCCCTGCTAACTTTGAACAAGAGAAACAATGTTGCGGTATAGGCTGTAAAGATTCATGTGAGAAAATCAAGGCTAGGTGCATTCCTGTAACCTCAAGTGAAGAAGCTGTTATATTCATTAAAGACAATAAAACCAAAGAGAAAGGTAAAATCAAAGAACACGATTGGATTGATAATGTCCATAATTTATCTGGTTTGTTTGACACCTCAAGTGAGATTAATTATGTTGTTGGTGAAGCTTCTAATCTTAAAAGTAACAATAATACTAAGGTTCAATTTGGAGGAAAAAAGCTCACATTTAAAGCAGAGATGGCCAATTTTGGAGTCGTCATGCAAAAGTTGGTCGATGACGATACTCCAACCAAAAATTCAAAGCCATGAGGTTTGCCTCATGGAACACCCGTGGCGGAAAATAAGTTAGGGAGACAACCTGTGATACATGGAGGATTTCATCATTCAACACTTGAAAATTCAATTTTTCCAACAAGTCTCTTATCTGGTACTACCGTATCTGTTACTCGCAACCAACATCGCCACAAACGCACACTTCATCGACAACACGTGTTATCATCAACAACCCTTACTCGTCTCGATATCCAATTAACGACTACTTCGCCGGACATGTTTGTTCCTCCAACAATCCTTCACTTTAGCCTCCAAAATATAACCAGAACATACATTCGATTGGTGTGGATGTTTTCATCGTGGTTCCAATTGAAGTTGTTTATCCTTCAATCCTTCAATCGTTCGTTTTTCCTGCAATCGTTTGCTACGCTTTTAGGTGTTTCGTGCCCTCAATCCAAGTGGGGAAGATGGTTCAATTCAACGACCTGCTGCTTTTTGGGCTTCCTAAGCCCACTAAGGGGGATGGGCCTCTTTTTGGGTTTTGTTTTCGCCCATCGAGTGGGCTTCTATGCTCGGTTTAGGTCGGGCTTAGTGTTTTCATTTTGATGTATTTTC
Organism: Rutidosis leptorrhynchoides; assembly: GCF_046630445.1. NCBI lineage: Eukaryota > Viridiplantae > Streptophyta > Magnoliopsida > Asterales > Asteraceae > Rutidosis > Rutidosis leptorrhynchoides. Next base: position 597,185,946 of record NC_092336.1, on the reverse strand, counting down.
CCGATGTTTTTCAATTAATGTCTTTTCTTTTGGGCTTACCCGCCTCTTGCAATGTAATATATTGTATTTTCTTCATCGCTCAGATGAAGGTTTTAATAATATATTGTTTTTTTGCCGTTAAAAAAAATCTATTCTATCCAATAAATATGAGTTTGAGTTGAGGTCATCAAGTGCTTTTAAGAGTTGTATTATATGCTTCTAAGGGTTGTAAGGTTAACTTTGATGTTGTCATATGTTTTTAAAAAATATATATTATGTTATCTTTTTAAATATTTAAATTTATTTATTGTTATTTTAGTAAGTGAACTAAATAGTTAATAACATTTAGACAAGAAACTTTAATTTAATTGACTTATCCACCATTTCAAAAACATGTTTTATTGTTGTATGTGCACCACCCTTTCAAGTATCATAGTAAATGCCTTTAAATTAATTTCACTGTTAGAAAAATAAAGCCTTATTTACTAAATTGTTATAATTCAGTAGGCTTATAACTACCTTTAGTGGCCTAGTTCTTGACTGTAGACTACTAATAAGTATATAGAGAGAATATGAGAGAATATATTTAGTGTGTGTTTTATAAACTCATAACACACATATTTATACTCAAAAAATCTACTATACAATATCTATAATAATAATAAAATTAACATCCAATTTAACTTTTATAACACTCCCCCTTGGATGACAATTTTATTAGAGAATAACTAGTACTGCCTCGTTAAAAACCTTGCTAAAGAAAACCCATTGGGATAAAACTTTAGCTAAGGGAAAAAGAGTGCAGCATAGAGTTGACTCCCCTTCAAGTAGGCAACGCCTGAATTGTTACATCTTCTGAACATGCCTTATGCCAATATTATGAATGTGTGTTCTGAAAATAGCAGTTGGAAGTGCTTTGGTGAAAAGGTCAGCAGAGGTTTTACTTGACTGAATATATTTCATTTCAATCTGGTTGTCCTTAATGATATTTTGAGTGTATGAGAAGAATCTAGGAGGTATGTGTTTTGTTCGGTCACTTTTGATATACCCTTCTTTCATCTGTGTTATGCAAGCTACATTATCTTCATAGATAGTTGTTGGACTTTTATCGCGTTCTAGTCCACAAGAATCAGTAATGAGTTGTGTCATTGATCTCAACAAAAAACATTCCCGAGTAGCTTCATGTAATGCAATCACTTCGGCATGATTTGATGATGTTGCAACAAGTGTTTGTTTTTGAGAACGCCATGATATTGCGGTACCTCCATTTAGGAATACATATCCATTTTGAGATTTAGCTTTATGTGGATCAGATAAATAACCTGCATCTGCATAACCAACCAAATCTTGTTTTGATTCGTTAGAATAAAATAATCCTAAATCAGTAGTTCCTCGAAGGTATCGAAATATGTGTTTGATCCCATTCCAGTGTCTTTTGGTAGGAGCTGAGCTGAACCTTGCCAACAAATTAACTGCAAAAGAATTGTCAGATCTTGTACAATTTGTAAGATACATAAGAGCTCCAATTGCACTAAGATATGGTACTTCTGGTCCTAGGATATCTTCATGATCTTCACAGGGAAGAAATGGATCAGTGTCAACATTAAGTGATCTAACAACCATAGGAGTACTTAATGGTTTTGCCTTGTCCATATTAAAACATTTTAAAATCTTTTCAGTATATGTTGTTTGATGTACAAGTAAACCATTAGGAATATGTTCAATTTGTAAACCAAGGCAATACTTGGTTTTTTCGAGATCTTTCATTTCAAATTCTTTCTTTAGAAGTTGCATGGCTTCATGGATCTCTTTTTTTTGTACCTATGATATTAAGACCATTGACATAAATAACTACGATATATATCTGGTCATTGTTTTCATAATTAAAACACATGTGCAAATAAGTTTATATGTATACACTTTTCTTATCAAGTAATCACTTAATCCGTTATACTATTGTATCAACCCATATAAAAATCTTTGTGATTCAATGAAATACATTTCTTTAGGTTTTGCATTAGATGTTTCTGATACCTTAAACCCTTCAGGTATATTCATATATATCACTATCAAGTGATCCATATAGATAAGTAGTAACAACATCCATGAGATGCATTTAAGTAACTACCAGGTTGATTAAGTATCTAATAAGTAATTGTATCCATTACATAAGGATAAGTTTTCCTCATAATTCATTTCTGGTCTTTGTGGGAAACCTTGAGTTACAAGTCTAGTTTTGCCTTGTATCTTCATTTGCACATTTCTTTTTCGGATAAAAATTCATTTATATCCCATACGTTTCACATCTTTAAAAGTGATAACGATTGATCCGAAAACTTTTCTTTTATTGAGTGATTCTAATTCAGCTCGTATTGCTCCTTTCTGTTGAGCTCAATCATGTCTATTTTGATATTCAATGACAGATTTTGGTTCCAGATCATCATCTTTATTCATGATGTCATTGTAACATTATATGAAAATATCTCATCAAGATTTTTCATTTCATTTCAGTTTCATAATATTGCATAATTTATTGCAATTTATGTATTTACATTTATCAATATCCTCTGCAGAAGGAGTATTGATTTGTGGTTCTTGTTGAACACTTTCTTTTACCTCATTATCAGCTGATTTTCTTTTTCGAGGATTTTTATCTTTGGAACCAATTGGTCTCCCACGTTTCTGCCGTAGCAAAGACTCATGAGTGACATTATTGCCAGCTTTTGTAATTTCAATTCTAGCTGAAGCATTTACTGCTGGTATATATGATTTAGTCACTTATTTTTTGTATCTTTAAATGCATAAAGTAATTAATTTGCAAGTTCTTGCATATGCATTATATTTGAACTTTCTTTTCACATTCTTTTGTGCGATGATCAATATTCCTTAATTGATGTTCACACCATGAAACATCATTTTATTTATATTTCATTTCTCCCCCTAATATAGGGAACAATGTTTCATTAAAGTGACAATTGACAAAACTTGCTGTAAAAACATCACCCGTCATGGGTTCAATATATCTTATGATTGAAGATGTTTCATATCTAACATATATTTCAATCCTTCTTTGAGGAACCATTTGTTGTGGTTGTTCAATTAAAAATACACTGCACAACCAAATGTTCTAAGATGGAAAATATTTGGTCTCCACCAAAATTAAGTTGGTAATGGAGAATATTTATAACTTGCACTTGATTTAATGCGAATTAATGTCACATCATGTAAATTTACATGTCCCCATATAAATATTGAGAGTTTTGTACTCATTTCTAATTGTCTAGTTATTAGCTGTAAGCGTTTATCTATTGATTCAGCTAAACCAATTTTGTGTATGCACATGAGCAACTGGATGTTCAACAACAATCCTTGTAGACATATAATAATCATTAAAAGCTTGAGATGTTAACTCACCAGCATTATCAAGTCTCATCCTTTTAATGGTGTAATCAGAATAATGTGTTCTTAATTTAATAATTTGTGCAAGAAACTTTGCAAATGCCATATTATGGCTTGATAACACACAAACATGAGACCATGCGTTAGATGCGTCTATTAGAAAAATGGTCCACATGATGGATGAATTGGTCCATATATATACCCTTGAATTCTTTCAAGAAACATTGGTGATTATTTCTCAATGTGCTTTTCATTAATCGCCATATGTGATTTTCATTAATCACCATATGTGTTTTTCGTTAATCACTATATGTGCTTTTCATTAATCACTATTTGTGCTTTTCATTAATCACCATATGTGATTTTCATTAATCACCATATGTGCTTTTCATCATATATCATTTTCACCATATGCGCTTTTAATCATATGTGCTGCGCTTTTCGTCATATGCACTTTTCATTATATGCGCTTTTAATTATATGCGATGCGCTTTTCATCATATGCGCTTTTTATCATATGCGCTTTTCATCATATGCGCTGCGCTTTTCATCATATGCGCTTTTTATCATATGCGCTTTTAATCCTATGCGCTTTTTGGTGCTACATAGATATTTCTCATTTTCGATTATCATTGACTGATAATCATATCCATTATGATATATATCAGAGAAACTTAACAAATTTCTCTTTGATTTGGGAGAAAACAAGACATTGTTTACCAAAAAATTCATACCATTTGGTAATATGAAATTTTGCGTTTTTCGTTTCTTATATCAAGTTTGCAAGAGCTGATATAGTATTTATAATTCCTTCATTTGATTTAAATCAATGAATTATTTCTTAGATTTGATCATAGTGTGTATGTTACTACTATCTGCAATACATAGGTCTTTACCATTTAATTGATGTTGTATTTCTGCAGGATTCATACTAAAACTTCAAATAAGATATGCAAATAATGAGTTATATTTCAGCAAGATAATCAAATTATATTACCTGCAAACAAGTTATAATATGAAGTACATAAAAGATAACACTTAATAAAACATATGCGTTATGGTCTAAAACCATTTATTTATGAGTGATACATAAAAAAAACTAGGCATCTTAGAAAATTCAAACCATTCAAGTCTCAAGGTAGCTCAGGGTTAATTTAATCAAGATTTGTCAACAGATTCACTCTCGTTTTCTTTTCTTTTGGGACTTATTTGTAGAGCTAAACAAGATGTTCATGTATTCAAGAAATACTAGACTAGTGATCCACGTTACCAGATCATTAATAAGAATCTCCGGAATTCTTATAAGAGCGTCTACTAATATCTTTAATTTTATTCTTTCATGGATCACTGTTGTTATTTTTTATTTTTTATTTTATTTTTTATTATTTATTATTTTTTTATTTTATTTTTTGATAATTAATATCGTATCTATCTTTGAGTATTTTCCATAATACACTTGGATTTTCGATCATATAATATGTAGATTCTAAGGACTCGTCAATATGTTTGCTAAGAAAAATACTTACTATTGCTTTCTCTTGTTCGGAATAATTGTTATTTTCATTCAGGGTTTCTAAAATACAGTTTGATTCGAGATGTTTTTCTACATTCATAACCCATGTTAAGTAGTTGTTCCCACTTGTTCTAAATGAGCAAATTTAAGCCTTTTCAAATTCGACATTTTCTATTATCATAAAGATGAATAACATAAATCATAATCATAATCAACTTCTATTCATAGACAAATAATAAAATGAAATTAGAATCATTTTAAATTCATAAGCAGCAAACAACAGAATAATGGTATGATTACAAATAATAAAATCACAAGGGCAGGATAGAATATAGGTTCACCCGGTGGTATATTAGCAACAATGATGATAGTTAATATGACCAATACAATAGGAAAAATCATCCTTGTGTGAATCATTTTTACAAAAACTTTTTGAGAGTAGTAATCTGAAAAATGAAGATTGATTTGTGAAAATGTGAAAACGGAGATGTTTATTTTATATTTGAAAAATATAGTTGTTGTAACGTCGTCAGTTGACGTTAACAACCGTTATGTATATATGACCGTTGTAACGTCGTTAGTTGACGTTAACGAATAAAGTCACTATATCAAAACGCGTATGAGTAATATAAAGGACAAGATTTTTTTTCTTATTTTAACTTTTAAGATTTACTTTTAATAAAAATACAAACTACCTTTTCTTATTTTAACTTTTAAGATTTACTTTTAACAAAAATACAAACTACTTTTTCTTATTTTAACTTTTAAGATTTACTTTTAATAAAAATACAAACTACTTTTCTTATTTTAACTTTTAAGATTTACTTTTAATAAAAATACAAACTACTTTTCTTATTTTAACTTTTAAGATTTACTTTTAATAAAAATACAAACTACTTTTTCTTATTTTAACTTTTAAGATTTACTTTTAATAAAAATACAAACTACTTTTTCTTATTTTAACTTTTAAGATTTACTTTTAATAAAAATACAAACTATTTTTTCTTATTTTAACTTTTAAGATTTACTTTTAAGAATAAACATTAGTATGCATGAAATAAATAATGATTAATTGCATAAGTAATCATAAATGTTAGATAACATATAAAGACCCCATCGTATTCGTATTGATCGGAATTAATCTCGACCCATGGTACCGTGTTGTCAAATGACGTGTTGCGTACATAAAGTACCGTGTTGTCAAATGACGTGTTGCGTACAATCATGAGGTCTTATTAACATAAATATAAATGTTAGTGAAGTTAATAAGAGTCAGATTACAGAAAATATAATTCGGGCGGTATAACCGACCATATATAACTTAAATAACATAAATATAAATGTTAGTGAAGTTAATGAAAGTTAGATTACAGAAATATAATTCAGGCGGTATAACCGACCATATATAACTTAAATAACATAAATATAAATGTTAGTGAAGTTAATAAAAGTTAGATTACAGAAATATAATTCAGGCGGTATAACCGACCATATATAACTTAAATAACATAAATATAAATGTTAGTGAAGTTAATAAAAGTTAGATTACAGAAATATAATTCAGGCGGTATAACCGACCATATATAACTTAAATAACATAAATATAAATGTTAGTGAAGTTAATAAAAGTTAGATAATTTCTTACATTGATTAGTGACGTGTGCTTGCTTAGATAAACCTTGATTATACGGAGCACTTCGTGCTGATAACGTGTTATAATTCAGTAGGCTTATAACTACCTTTAGTGGCCTAGTTCTTGACTGTAGACTACTAATAAGTATATAGAGAGAATATGAGAGAATATGAGAGAATATATTTAGTGTGTGTTTTATAAACTCATAACACACATATTTATACTCAAAAAATCTACTATACAATATCTATAATAATAATAAAATTAACATCCAATTTAACTTTTATAACATAAATCATCTTTTTACTCTAATTTTCAATATTAATTCATCTTTCAATTGATTGATTGATATTAATTACCCGATTCAATATGAATTATGTCTTAAACGTGGTGGCATGGAATGAGTTAAAAACACTCTCAATACTCCACTCGGGTTTGATAAATCTATATTTTATTTATTTTATATATAATATATAATAAAATGAAGTTTGAAGTTAAGTAATGATGTACTTCACTAAGTTTCATCATTTATTATTTGATGATTCAATGATTAAATGAAAACAAAGATGACACATTAATTAAGTTTTAATCATTTCGGTCAAATCAAATTGAGCTAAAATTCAATCCTTAATGATATATTACCTACTTTTAATCTATTTAACTGTTTTTTATTAAAACCGTTTCGAGATTCATATTTTTGAAAGTATAATGGAGTATCAATACTTACCTATGATGCTATTATATGTATCCTAAATCTTAAGTAATGAATAGGGTCGGATATTGGGGCGTGCAAGGCGTGCGATCACACATGGCCCAATATATTTAGGGGCCCAAAAATTTCAACCCAATATTATATATTTAGGCTCATTTGTTAATTAAAAGGGTAAAAATTTTAAAAAGAAAAAACATAATCAATGTCGAATACAAAAGGTTTACTTTTGTTTATTGAACTCATTATTAAATATGAAAAATTTTGTATATAAAGGGTCCAATTTTGTTAATCGAACATGGCCCATAAAATTGACAGGACGGCCTTGGTAATGAGTCAGTAACGAGGCAGATCAGTAAATATTTTAGTAAGTGTTTGGATGTTGTGATGTAACTGGAAATCATTAGACCAACTGATAATCATATATAACGGGTCAATGAAACTAATATTATAATATTTTAGCAAGTGTTTGGATGTTGTAATGTAACTGGAAATCGTTAGACCAATTGATAATCATATATAATGGGTCAATGAAACTAATCTTATAACGTATAATTCTTCACCAACCTGTGAATTCACGGGTCAATGAACCAGTTTTATTGTAATTTGCGACTCGACTATATATGATTATTACCTGAAATTTGATACTGTTAGTTTGTAATGTAACTGGAAATCGTTAGACCAATTGATAATCATATATAATGGGTCAATGAAACTAATCTTATAACGTAGAATTCTTCATCAACATGTGAATTCACGGGTCAATGAACCAGTTTTATTGTAATTTGCGACTCGACTATATATGATTATTACCTGAAATTTGATACTGTTAGTTTGGGTTGTGTGTAACGTTCTAGTTCTAGAATCTTTGAGTCACACTAAATTTCCAAAAAAATAATAAATAAATAAATAAAATCACAAAAGATAATCAAAGGTATGATGATTTTACTTGCTCAATATATTAAAACAATAAAACCGGTTTTCTTCCATCACTTTTTCTCTATCAAGAAGAAACAACCGTAAAGATTTGAATGTGCAAGTGTTTAAACATGGATCAATTTGGAGGTGGAAACTGGAACATGATCCCAACCATCAGCAATCCTACAACACCGTCATCCACTCAAGACCATTTATACATTCAACAACAACAATTTCAACAGCAGCAACGACAACAATTTCAGCAGCAACAACAACAATTTCAATTACCACAACAACAGCAACAGAGCTATAAGATATCTCAACAGCAACAACCACCACCACCACCACAACAACCTTCACAGTCACTCGCTTCACACTTTCTCCTCCAAAACGTATTAAACCCACTTTCTCCTTCAAAACGTATTAAACCCTAACCCTAAATTCTATAATTTTTGTTAATTACCACTTAATGTTTCTTTTCATTATTTTATATAGTTGGTGGAGAATTTAGCAGATGCAATTGAAAATGGAACTCGAGATCAGCATTTTGATACACTGGTCAGTTTTCTCTGTGCAATTGACCGTTTATTTGTTTTAATCTGTTTGTTTTTCTTACTGAAATATCAAATATTGAATATTGAAGGTTACTGAATTGAGCAACCACTTTGAGAAATGCCAGCAGCTCTTGAACACTATATCAGGATCTATTGCCTCTAAAGCTGCGGTACGTTTGTTGCGTGTGCATAACTTATGATGTTTACTTGTCGCTCGTTCTGTTCGTTGTACGTACATTTAGATTAACTGATGTTGAACAAACACAAGTTAGCTAACAAATGCACGCTAGCTACATTCTAGCCAATTATTTAGAGCAAGTTAACTAGGCGTCACATGACTCCCCCACAAAGGATAGTGTGATATGTAGTCATGTATTAAGACCATTGTTGAGGCTTTCTGGGAGTTTTATAGGTGACGTCAGACGTGGCACGGTTGTAATAAAATTGTGAGAAAAGGTTTTATGGTGGGCTTTGTGAGGGGGCTTTCTGGGTGGAGGGGGGTGAACTTGCGGGCATAGCCCAACGGTTCACCCCATGTCCTTGAGTCATGGGATAGGGAGAGGTCATGGGTTCGATCCTTAGCGATGCCCCTGATTTCTGTAAACCAATTGAACACTAATAGTGGTGGTATATATACCCTATAGGGAGGTTTTACCGGCCCGCTCGATGGGATAAAGGCTCGACCACATGCCCGTATGGATTGTGGTTCGATGTCCCCTTGGTTAGCGGTTCGGGTTTCCGCCCGAACGTGTGTGTGGTTGCATTGGCGGATCCATGATTTTTTTTCACCGGGGTCAAAAAAAAATTTAAACCGTAGCAATTCTATTTGGCAAAATATGAAGGTTTTGGGGCAAAAATTGGAAGTTTGTAGGCAAATTATGGAGGTTTTGAGGCAAAATTTGAAGATTTGTGGTCAAAATTTGAAGGTTTTGGGGCAAAGTTTGGAGAATTTTGGGCAAAATTTGAAGGTTTTGGGGCAAAAAAAATCCACAGGGGGCAAAGTCGAAAAATTCAAAATTTTTACACTGAAAATTGGAAATCCAATGGGGGCGCCGCCCGGTCCCCACATAAATCCGCCCCTACGTGGGTGACAAATGAGAGTATGCGATGTCAAAATTGCCGTTAAAAAAAAAGTAAATTATATATTTACTGAACACACACACAGACAAGCGGGAGAGACAGCCTCCAAAACGCCCCTTGAAAGCCCTTTGATCCCACGCAAAACGCCCCTTTTTTTTAATCCTAGAGGCGAGAATGCCCCAGAAGGGGCTTTGTGGAGTTGAGAAAGCTCCCACAATGCCCACATAACAGGTGGTCTAAGTTCTTAACTTAAACTCAGTTTGACTTGAGTTTACTTGCCTAACACATTATTGATTAACGGTTAAGAACAAAAAAAAAAAACATAATAATTATCGAAGCACTAAAATTGGAGCTCTAAATGAATGGAATCTTGATCTGATTATAGCATTATTGGTGCTCCACTTTTGCACAGTGTACAGTTGTTTGAAGTTGTCCTGTTTATCCTGCATTTCCATTTTCTCATCTATGGTTCACGTTTTATTTCTCCCCATTATTTTATGTACTGAAACTGTGCCTTGTTAACTGAGTTAAGATTACTTTGATATCTCCGTCTGTATGTTGCTCTATGAGACATAGTGAAGACTTTGAATCTCTCTTCTTCTCAAGACTTATGTTTCTGTTATTTTGTTTTGGGCAGCTATATCCCGTGCCTTTATTGTGTATTGATCAATTTTTATTAATATAATCCTTATTTTTGCCCAAAAAAAGAAGAAAAAAAAAAAGATGCATAAGTGAACCACACTTAATTTTGATTTTACATTATTACTATCGTCTTACAATTATATTTGTACCAAAATGAGATGAAAGGCTACTCATTCGATTTTATGCTATGCGAAAACATTTTAAGTACACATCCATCATTTGTGGTAGGCCTATATTTTGTTGAATAAGTTATAATATTGTTTACTTGGGATTGTTGATAGACGGTGGAGGGACAAAAGCACAAAGTTGAAGAAGCTGAACAAATGCTAAATCAAAGAAGGTACGTGGCATTCAATGTATACAATTTCTTACGCGATGTAGTTTGTATAAGATTAATTAAATTTACTAATCTATTGCTTTGCAACTGTAGGGACGTGATCGCAAAGTACCGAAATTCTGTTGATGAAGTTACAAAGCCTGATATTTATTAGTGATTATCCTGGAATGTGGACGTATAATCTTTTCCTTACATTAAGATGTTGTTACTTAAATTCTTCTTTAGAGGTAGAAATTAATGAATTAAGAAAATAGGGTTTTTTTTTTGTTTTTGTTTTTGTTTTCTTAGACCTTTTACTAAGAGGAATGAATAAGAGTTATATTTAGCATGCACTCTTTTTTGCCTTCAAGTAAATCCTGCATCTAATTTGGTAATATGTTTTTCTTGGAGCTTAATTATTCAATGTCATTTTTTTGCACAATTTGTGTTGTGTTTCTGTTTGCCTGAGCAGCCACATATGCATGTATAATCAAAATATGATTTCTTTCAAAATTGAGTCTGGTTGTAATTGAGGAAAAAGTTCAGGATCATATAGCAAGCATCAGTCTTAACCAAAACCTAACCAACTGGTTCTTAGGCTTGTTGTTGGTAGTTGGTTGTATGCCCATTTATGCTGTTTTGTCAAAAGAAGTGAACAACTGATATTGATATTTGAAGTTGAAGCATGCTAATAGATTAAACCAAAGAGATGTGTTTGGTGTTAATCCTTCCCAAGATAATCTAGTGATTGGGGTCGTGGTTTCGGGTTCAAACCTCACAATTAACATATATTCCAAGGAAAAGGATCATAACCAGGGCCATCTCATTAATTTTGAAAGCCCGGTTCGAAGCGTAGAAATGGGCACTTATTATTTTAGGTTAATGACTGTTGTGACCCCTCGTATTAAAAATAAAATTTGTAGTCCTTTGAGTTATAAATATTTGGTCTATTTGAATCAAGGGGATATGATCAAAATAATGAAAGCTCGAAAATTTAACTAGTTGTGACCGTTTTGGTTATATCTACATACGGATTCGGATTTAGTTGATTTAAAAGATCGAAAGCTCGTAACTCAAAAAGCCTACAAATTTTTATTTTATGGTTACCTTAAGTTCAACTTATGCCATCAAGTAAAGGCCCTATTTTGTCCGGAATATCACCATCCTACTAAAAAATCGTTTTGTATTCTTGATAAAAAATTATTTTGTATTCTTGATAAACAGGGCCGGATTTTGAGCGGGGCTGAAGGTGCAACCGCACCTGGGCAACATAATCCAAAGGGCATCATAGTATTAATCCAGTTTCACATATACTAGGTTCATTAAGACCAACATTTCAGAGCATATAAACAATAAATTGTTTCATAAAAACTAAAAAAACCCATTATTCCATATCATTATATCAAATCAGGACTGGAAGCTAAAAATTAAATACGAATTATAATTGATTTGTCGTATCAGTATCACTAGGGCATCCAAACGTCCCATGCCCTCATCCTCATCAATTCGACGATTTCCAAATCATTATAATCAATTTCTTTTTATCTCTTCTATACAATACCATAAATAATCTCCATGATTCCACCATGATATTATATATCTGATTCAATTTTTCCCCAATTTGATTCTTTAGTTCTTTTAATAAGCTTTATTATTGAGTTTTGGTTCTTTAATATTTATGCAACAATCAATCGACAATCATTCAATTTGGTTTCAATTTTTTCTTCTGGTTCGGTGGTTTTACAAGTCTACAGAGGCTGCAGGCTGCAGGCTGCAGAGCTCACGCCCTATTGCTAAAGCATGTCATATCCACCCCTGATAAAATTTGAATTACTGTAGTAATATTATACCTTTCTCTCTGAAGCCTATATGAATTTACCAAATGTTCGTTTTTATCGTGTTTCTATCGCTCAAAATTAACAAGCTTCATGCTTCATATTTCTCATTCAAAATCAAAGCACCTTCTTCACATCCCCAATGCATTACTTTCCCGCCACACCGTTTCTTACTCCCAAATTAAATCCAACGACATTTTTGATCAATTCGATCACCTTCTACGAAACTGTTCAAAAGCCAAACAATCAAAACAAATTCACGCCCAAATTATTCATTTTGGTGGTTTATCAACTGTCTTTTTACCTTCTAGACTTATATCTACATACAGTAATTTTAATCTCCTTACTGATGCCAAAAATGTTTTCAACACCCTTCCAAATGAACGTATTTACGATACGATTATATGGAACTCGATGTTACGTGCCAATGTTACTAATAATGAGTGTAAAGAAACTGTTAACCTTTATACTCGAATGCAAAAAGTTGGTGTTTTTGTTGATGAATTTAGTTTCCCTTTAGTAATTAAGGCTTGTGCTATGATGGGTAATGTAAAGTTATGCGCTTTAGTACATTGTCATTCTATATTATCAGGATTTAAAGATAACATGTATGTTGCAAACGAATTGTTAGTAGCTTATGGGAAGGTTGGGCGTATGGGTGTTGCTCGCCAAGTGTTTGATGAAATGCTTGTGAGAAATCTCGTTTCTTGGAATACTATGGTTTCTGGTTTCTCTTCAAATTGTGATTGTGAGGGTGCTTTTGAGATGTTTCGGCGGATGGAACGTGATGGGTGGGAGCCGAATATTGTGACGTGGACGTCTTTGTTGTCCAGTTATTCTAGGTGTGGTCGGCGTTGGGAGACGTTGCGATTGTATAACGTGATGAGAAATAAATTTGTTAGTGTTACAGCTGAATCAATTTCTGTGGTTGTATCTGTTTGTAAAGATTCGGATGTGTTAAACAAAGGTAGGGAGATCCATGGATATGTTGTAACGGCTGGTTTTGAGGACTATTCGTTTACCAAAAATGCTCTTTTATGCATGTATGGAAAGTGTGCAGAATTTCAAAGTGTGGAGAAATTGTTTGCAGAGATTAAGATTAAGAATGTAGTCAGCTGGAATGCTTTGATATCATTATATGTTCAAGTGGGGCTATGTGATGAGGCTTTTACAACATTCTTGAAGTTGGAGAAATCGGAAAAACATCTTGCGCCTAATGTGATTAGCTGGAGCGCGATTATAAACGGATTTGCAGCAAATGGACGATCAGCAGAATCTTTGGATCTTTTCAGGAAAATGCAGCGGGCGAAAGTGAGACCGAATGTTGTAACTGTAACTAGTCTTTTATTAGCTTGTGCAGATTTATCAACAGTCGTTATTGGTAAGGAAACACATGGTTATATTGTTAGAAATGCAATGGATGATTATTTATTGGTTGGCAATAGGTTGATAGATATGTATGCTAAATGTGGTAGCCTTAAGGACGCGCATATAGTGTTCAAGAACATAAAAAACAAAGATGTATGTTCATGGAATACGATAATTGGAGGATACGGAATGCTCGGAAATGTTGATATTGCGTTAAATATTTTCAAACAAATGATTGATAATGGGTGTAACCCTGATGGGGTTACATTTGTTTCGTTACTTTCTGCTTGTAGTCATACGGGCCTTGTTGATGAGGGACGTAAGTTGTTTAATGAGATGAAAAGAAAGTTTGGGATCGAACCAGAAATTGAGCATTACGCTTGTATGGTGGACCTGTTTGGACGGGCCGGGCTTTTTCAAGAAGCAAGTGAAGTTGCTAAAAATATGCCTGGAGAACCAAATGTGTGCGTTTGGGGCGCTCTTTTGAACTCGAGTAGAATGCATAGGAATGTCGATTGGGATCAGGAGTTGGTTTCGAAGATACTTGATGCTAGTCCTGCAACTGGTAATTATATGCTGATGTCAAATATATATGCAGAAAGTGGTCAATGGGAGGACTCTGCGAAGGTGAGGGTGTCGGCTAGGGCTCGAGGTTTGACTAAAACTCCAGGTCAAAGCTGGATTGAAGTGAATAAAAAGGTCCATATGTTCACAGCAGGTGAGTTTGTGGAAGGTGAGATGAAGGAAGTTCATAAACTGCTCAAAATTTTGAGTTTTGAATTGAAACCTGCCATCACTTAAATATTACTATTCTTTGCTAGTTGTATTTATAGTTTATATTTAAGAGTTTTTTGAGATTTTAAGGACAACTATATAAACATTGAAGGTATGTGCAGCTGAAGTTGTTAGCTAGTAGCTCGAGCTTTTTGGATATAATTAGGCGTTTGGTAAAGTAGTTGAAGCTATTAAAAAAGTGGTAAAATGACAAAAATAGACGCGAGAAAAAAATATACTCCGTAATAGTTCACAATTAGCATTTAAATTTTCAACACATAAATACACTTTTTTACAAATACAAATTCACAAACACCGCTTACGAACATGCATGCGTTCTATATATATCATAATTTTTTTAGAAAGGGAAACACACTCCCAACACAATTTTACACGAATATATACACAATGTCTACCGTAGGACTTGAACCCATAACTTCAAAGGAGAGAATCACCTTGACACAGGCCGATAGCCTTTTGGCATATATATTATAATAATATCGTTAATTTGTATCTTATATAATACGAAGTATGTAATATCACAATATCCTATATAAAAATAAATTGACTATAACAAATATCAATTACTTTGATATCAATACATCTCTATATATAAATTATATCGATTATATTGGATATATTAAATTAAATTAAATTAAATATTGATATATCTCTATATATTGAAAAACCGTATGGGCCATGTCTTAAACGCTACGTGAAATAGCGTTTCAACAAGGAGCTACTTGAAGCTTTTTCCATCTCAATAAAAGCTTAAACTTTCATAACCAAGCATAACCTTTTACTACGGAGTATATAGGAATTTTGTGATAAAAATTAAAAATTCTAAAACTTATTTCCAAACATACACTGAGAAATTAAAATTGTCGGAGATAAAAATGTATTATATAAGAAATAAGTGTGTCAAATTAGTTGGAGGAGTTGGGGTTTACATCTAAAAACTTTTCATTTGAAGGCAATTTTAAACAAAAAATGTCGATAGAGAGTGAAAGTATTTGCTAAAAGAATATAAAAAAACGAGAATGTAGACTTTTCATTAGATATACGCCTTTGAATTTTCATTATTTACTTTTACCATTTTAATTAAACATATGGATTTGAGAAGTGAAAGTGTTCTCCAAAACGTATGTATCGGTAGGAACACGTTGATCATGTATTGTCTTTGACAACTCACCAACAGATCATCGAAGGGCTGATTACATACTATTACCTCCTCTAGAAAACCAACCATATGACAGGCTCGAGCACAGACCTATGCCAGTCTCTATATAGCTTTCAAATAGTGGTATCAGTATCAAAGGCACGAGTACTACCGAAGTCTGAACTACTAGCTCATTTGTAGAAATAAAAATGTTTCTCATCTAATAATATATTAATCAATTTGTTTTTCAATAAAATTGAGACTTTCTTGAATTACATAATAACTTAATTGATCAAGTTGTGGTTAACGTGAGAAAAAAAATAAAAAAAAATTGTAGCACGTAGTCACTTAAAAATCTTACTTGTAGTTTATATAATTTGACTTATCAATAATAATAATAAAATTATTAAGAAGATATTCTCATTGAAGTTAATAGTTTTGCATTGAAAGATTAATAACCTAGTAAAACGATCCAATGATTGCAGCTGGACAGGTTCGATTGAGTTACTAGTATCCAACCTTCTCAAAACTAGAAGTGTAAACGAGCCGAGTCGAATTCGATTGGGCTCGAGCTCGGTTCGTTTAGAATTTACAGAGCTCGAGCTCGACTCGGTTTAAGCCTGACATATAAAGTTGACTAGTCTGAATTTAATAAAGCTCGAACTTGACTCGTTTATGTAATAATATTTTTATTAGATTTCGATATTTATTTATTTTATTTATTGCATACATTTAGATATGTTTAATGCACTTTACTTTTTATATTCTATATTTTTGTAAAGAATAATAACTATTTTGCACTTATTTAGTAAATTACTACATTAGACAATAACATTAAATTAGTATATTATATATGAAAAGATCGTTTAGACTCGCGAGCTCGATATAAAAAGTTCGAGCTTGTTTAGTAATGGATCCTTAAAATAAGCTCAGGCTTGAACTCGTTTAAACTAGGGCTAATGCTCGTTTAAACTCGGCTCAAATCGAATTTTTAACGAGTGAAGCTCGAGTAACTCGTGGGTAGCAAATTCCAAATTTTGACTCGTATACACCCCTACTAAAAACAAATTCCAAATTTCAACCTCCTTAAAAATAAAATAATTAAAAAAAGAAAAACCACCAATTAATCCCTCATTTCTCCCAACCCCGCCGGACCCGGACCCCTCAGATTTCCCCTTCTTTTTAGGTAATAAAACAAAGCCATGCCCAACCATAAAACCGTCGAAATCCGTACCAAACCGTGCGCCGCCTGCCGTTTCCAACGTAAAAAATGCGGTCCAAACTGCATTCTCGCACCTTACTTTCCACGACACCACCACCGCCAATTCCAAAACGCACATAAACTCTTCGGCGTATGCAACCTTACGAAGCTGATTCGTAACCTCGATAATCAACAACAAAAAGACGATGCGATGCGTTCCATCATTTACGAAGCTGATGTTCGTACGATTGATCCCGTTGGTGGTTGTTATCGCATCATTCGTGACGTATGTACAGAAATTGAAACGTCACGTGCTGAGCTTGAGTTTGTTTTACAACAGCTTTCATTTTATCGAACAGTTGATGCGCATTATCAAACACAGATTGATGATAATGAGAATAACGACGATGAAAAGAATTTTGTTGATGATGAGATTGGTTATGATTTTGATGTGGAATCTTTAACCCTAGAACAATGTGCAGATCAAAAACCGTTTTTTCGCTATTTCAATTCGCTGTTAATGAAAGATGAAAACTAGTTGAGGTATTATTTCATAATTATTAATTATTTAGTTGATTTCGAAGTTATAATATGATTTTTAATATGTTTGTTGTTGTTGTTGTATTGCAGTAGGTGAAAATATATAGTAATTTTGGTAAAGTTGAAAGATCGTAAACCGTGCCGAATCTAGAAAGGAAACTCAATGGTCCTAAAAAAATTTTCAAAAGATAATTATATTTGAAAGGTATCTTTGATTTTTTAATTCTAAAAAAAACATATAGATCCTCAAAATATATAGGGTGATATTACCATATAATTAAAATTAGTGATCTTTTATACAATTTGAAGAGAAGAATGTAAAAGAAAATTTCATAATAGTGGGATCAAAGGACCCCACACCTATCATACTAGACTCGGCCTTGATTGTAAAGCTAATTAGATTTAGATTTGATTTATAGACGAAATTGGATTAACGTAGTGATATCTGAAAATACTTGTCTTTAGATAATTTGTGTAAGAATATGATTTTAGTGCATATAAAAATATGTCATTCGTTTTATTATTGTTATTACGGACAATCAAAGGGTCGAGGTACTACAGTGATTTTTTTTTTCCAAGGTAAAAAATATATAAATTACAATACAATTTACAACTGGACTAAGTATATTCTAACCTACCATACAACAATACAATGACCAAAACTGCAAAAAACAATACAACACCATCCTATGGCCTAGATCAAGCCGTCCCATCTTTAATGACGCGTTAACACTAAGTCATCTAATGTGAATTAGTAAATACATGACCAATAAATGGAAATCTTTATAAATCGATAGATAGATAGATAGATAGATAGATAGATAGATAGATAGATGGATGGAAAATATAATGATAGAAAGGGTTTTTTTTTTTTTTTTTTTTTATCAAAAAAGAGTGATAATTATGTTATCATAATCTCGATTTCGAAGAACAAGATTCGTATTTTAGTTTAGTTTGAAACGTTGATTTTTATTTATATTGGTTCGAAACATTGATGATCCATAAAACGAAAACATGATTAAATTCATATAACATGAATTAAATGATTGACCGAAAGGTTGAGCATGAGATGTCATTGTATGATTGTTTTTTAATTTTTATTTTTTAATTTTTTAATTTTTTTATTTTTTATCATTTGATGGAGATGTTGACAAAGACACCAACTGTTTTTTTTGGAGTATATAAGAGCACTCCCGATGAGAGTTTTAATCCTGGCCAATTTCTTTGTCAAAACCATAACACTATTGAAAACTTCATGTTGATCCATTGTTAATATCCACTAGCCAACCATTCCGTGTATTTTTAACTTTATGAATCACGAAGTATGTGTTTGGTTTACTTGTACATATAACATTACTATTTGTATATTGATTTTATGAATTAATTTAGTGAGTATGTTATGGTTGTAGTAAAATGTGATGGGTTAATGATAGAAATGAAATGAGAAGGAAATAGTGATGTAACGCTAATGTGATAGCGTGTTAATATGAAGAAAGGCTTCATGGTTGAGAATGCTCTAACAAAACTGAGAACAAACACTAAATAAATTAAAGTATACAAGATTGTCTACTTGTATGACCTTTTAGCCTTTAGGTTTGAATGAAATTCTGTTGCTTTCTAAAAAAAAGAAAGAAATTGTTTAGTGGTTGCATTATGACATCATCGCAAGAAGTTTTGGTTCAAATTTAAGTGACATAATAACATCTTAAGGTGCTCAGAAATGAGTCAAAACGATTATCAGATAACTCGATTTGATCGAATACATCTGAGTTAAAATACCTTTTTTTAAACGTCAATTTTGAAATCGAATCTTCTCATTTGCCACTCACACACCCATTAGGAAGAAACTCCTCGCATCCATCGCGCAAATCTTACCCAGAATGCTTTAGGTTAACTATTCGACATGCACAAAGTGAATGATACCAGATGCACAACTTTGGAGAAAACTCCCCCCCCCCCCAGGATTTGAACCCGCACATTTTTTTCAAGAATACATGCCCGGACCAATTGAAGTTTTTTTACCACTCAACCAATAGTTCGGTGGTGTTAAAATACCTATCATTACAAAGTAATCCGGACAATATAATAAAATGTAAATGTAAATACGTATTATTCACCTGTTTGTTTACTGTTAACACCTATTTCCTTATGAGGTAAGGCTTAGTGTGTCAATACAATACTAGAAGTAGTCTGGCTTTAGGAGGGCGGAGTGTTGCCGATTGATGTTTACCCTTGGGAAATAATCCCTGCAGACCCGGTTCACAAGTATAGAAACTTGTGGGGTGGCTTAATCAATCTGTCGTCCGTAGAGCGTAAAAGTGCTAGCCGGATGACTTCTAGTGAGAGAAAGTGCTAGAGAGAGAGATGAAATCTCAGCTCTCAAGTTTGACAGAATGTCTGAACCGTGTAAAATGACGACTCAAGGGGTCTATTTATAGTGTCAGATCCACCAGATTGCTCGGGGACACGTGTCAGATAATGATACGTTATGTTACTTGTGATCCAAAATTTACGCTGAAGGTGGCGTTCTCCGGCCAGGGCTTACGCGCTAGGCGGCCTTCAGGGCTTACGCATGACGGAGCAGCCTGAATAGCGAAGAACGCTGGACGGATAACTCCACAAAACTGTTGTTTTCAGTCTTCCTGATGCTACTTTTATGCAACCATTGTGCCTTTTATGTGTGTATACGATAGGATACACCATTAAGTCCCCCCAGTTTAATGACTTAAGCATTTTGAAAAATGATTAAGTTATTAAACTTTTAATAACGCACGCCAAACCAGCCTGTTCATTACCCACTTGCATCGAGGAAAACACTACAGGCATTAAATGATAGGCGAAATTTACTGACATTGTGATGATTGGTTTTTGCATGGCCACAATACCCCACACGCCTCTAGCTGTAAAAAGACATTTCGATGTGCTCGCTTTTTAATCATGTCCTTACACGTGTGTGGTTGAAATTAAAACCCCCAAATTCACCACCTGATCACAGCTGTTATATCTTTTTGCTTTTTAACCACCATAAACCCTAACCGATCATTTACTTTCACAACTTCCTTCTACAGTATTCATCTTCTTCCATCAATACCTTCTTTACTTCTGTTTCATTAGAACATTAATGGCAGCCATAAAGGATGTTTCAGCTATTCATAGCAGAGTAAATGAGAAATATTTGGGCGAGCTACTGCAACATTTTCCTAGATTAGCTGGTGTTGAACCAATGATTCCTGCAATTAATGCCAGAGCCTGCTCGCCGCCCCCTGGCAAGGTTGTTATTTATGGCCATTCAATTTCAATTTTTGCTTGCGACTGCCATTTACACCATTCTTCTTAGAAGTTTGCAAGTTTTACGGTGTTGCTGTTGGTCAATTCGAACCAGCATCAATTCGAAAGATTCTGATTTTTGAAATGTATTGTCGCTCAAGGAATATAGAGCCATCTGTTCGGATATTTTTCCATTTGGTACGTATCGCACGCCATGAAAAAGGTTGGTTCACATTCAATAAAGTTCATGGATTTCTGAAACCTGCACTTGATCATCCCGGCGATAATTGGTATGCTTCATTTATCTTTATTAATGAAGATGCAATTGATGACCAATACTCAGCTACTCGAGTGTGGCGCAAATACTTGCATACTGTATCAGTTACCTTTCCAAAACTTGTTACCAAGGAAAACATCTTGTTTAAGAAAATTAAAGCTGAACAAATCAATGATATTAAATATGGGGAACATATGCTTTCGCTGACATCCCTAAGCCAAGATTGGGATATCACACAAGGTTATGCCTGTATTCTTGCTGGGAGGAAGAGTAAGTGTTTATTTTTGCTACATACGCTTAATAAGATGCTCTCCTTTATCTATCCAATTAACCACTGTGACTTTTAAACTTTTGCAGAAATTACTCCGCTTACCGCCATGCGGTCATCGTCTTATTCACATCTTACCTTTACTACTCAGAAAATTATTGATGATACCCCCAAAACAGATGAAGTGGGGGAGGAGGAGGAAGAAGAAGAAGAAGAAGAAGAAGAAGAAGAAGAAGAAGAAGAAGAAGAAGAAGAAGAAGAAGAAGAAGAAGAAGAAGAAGAAGACGTAGGTATGAATCAAGTTGCCTCTAGAGAACGTCGTGCCTCGGGTAATGAAAATGATAACACTGAATTATGTAAAATACCACACCAAAACCTGTACTTGTTTTCTTGTATGCCCAGTACTGGTGGATTTTATAATCCAAACCCTTCCTTATATTTTATGCCACCCTTGAAATGTTGTGAAGCATATTGGAACTCTTTTATAAGTAACAATTTCCCTTTATCTCCAACAGCTAGTGCATCACACCAAGACACTACATTAGTGACTCTTCCGCCTTCTGCCAAAAGGAGAAGAACTGGTCAAATTCCTCCGTCATCCACTCAACAAGGAGCTGGCCCTAGTTCTTCTCAACAACAAACTACGCTTCCCAATCTTGACACAAATATGCTTTCCTCCCTTTTAAAAGGACCACCACACTCTTACGAAGATTTCATGACTTTTTTGAATGCCATGGTGTGTCCTTCACTAGCCCAATTTTTTAGCAGCCTATCTGATGCGGATGCCAAGAAGGTTAAAGCACAAAGTATCATTCTGAACATTGCTTCTGGGTTAAATGACCTTCAACGCCTATCTGAGTTGCAAAACAATGAAGTCACCACGAATAAGGAGCTATCTGCTGAAAAGGAGAAAGTAGCCAGGACTGAACAAATAGCTACGTCCTTAAAGAGGGAATATGAGACGATGAAGAGGCTTTATGATAATAGCAACAATCAGAGGGTGGAGTATAAGGAGCAAGTCAAAGAACTATCCTCCAGAGAAAAGCGGCACTTGAGTAAAATTGATGAACTAGTAAAGGAGAATGAAAAAATACTTGAGCAGAATAACGCTTTGAAAGAGCAGTTTAAAGCTAAAGAGGAGAATGAAAGACGTATGATTGCTGGAATTCCTGCCCTTGTAGAGCGTATCTTTAATTGTCAAGCTCTGTCTCACAGAATACACGAGTTTGTCCGCCTTGCGAAGTCTGCTGAATGACTAAATTTTTTCAATTTTATGAAAAGAAAACTGCCAGAATTGCCAAGTCTAATGCCTGTTGTTATTACATCAAAGATTAATGAGAATGCCATGATAGAAGCTGATGCTGCTGGTGCACTGATAGAAAATATGAAGTTTACTGATCTTGAAAATCTTTGTAAAAAACCAAATGTAACGATAGACGATGTACTTAATTATACCCCTCAAGATGAATGAAATTCTATGTTTATATACATACTCTTTGCACAACATTTAATTTTGCACTTGATTGTAATTATTAGAAAGATGTTGTAAGTTAATAAGATTTTTATAGTGAACAATGCACAAGATATGGAGATTGTACTTTGCAATCATTATGCTTGTAAATATTGAAATCATATTCTCCGTTATACGCTTTCCGTCATGAAACTCATGAGGAAAAGTTATGAATTATTTTTGCCTTTAAATATTTTGCTGGACACCATGGTCCGTTTTCCGTTTTGCTCTGCATTTTGTGTATATAAGTTGTGTAATGACATTTTTTGTGGATTCGTTTCATCGCTTCGATGCTTTAGTGAGTTCTACATGTCTCACTATCAATACAACCATTTTGAGTATGATTGTACTTCTACCACCGAAAGGCTTTCTTTCTTTCTGCGGGTAGGGATGACACACAGCTATGTGACACCTAGGCTAAAAAATCCTTGGTCGGATAAAATTTATGAAAAATATTTCCATAAGAATAATTGCTATTATTCATATTCTTAAAGAAATTTTTACATTTATGACTATATCTCATGCATTTGATAGTTGATCAAGCTGTCCATGCATATAGTGCTACGCATAAAATTTCTTTAAATTCATTGCATTCCAAGCTCTTTCATATTGCTCGCCGGAAGGCGCATCAAGCATGTATGATCCATTCTGATTTACTTTTGTGACCGTATAAGGTCCTTCCCATTTTGGGGCTAGTTTTCCAAATTTGATTTGCCTGCTTGCCTCATTATCACGTAGTACTAAATCACCTACTTCAAACTGCACATGCTGCACTTTCTTGTTGTAATATTTTTCCATTTTATGCTTGTGATCTGCTTGCCGGATGGCGGCCATCAACCTTCTTTCCTCCAACAAGTTGAGATTCTCCCTTAATGCTTCAGAATTAGCCTCAACATCAAATGCCATAATGTGTTGCGTTGGCACACATATTTCAGCCGGTATCACTGCCTCTGTTCCATACACTAGACTGAAAGGTGTTTCCCCCGTGCTCCACTTTGGCGTCGTCCAGTGTGCCCACAACACATTTGGCAGCTCATCCACCCATCCAGTTTGACTCAGACCCAACCGTGCCTTAATGCTAGCAACGATTTCCTTGTTGGTAACCTCCACTTATCCGTTCGCTTGAGGATGAGCAACAGATGTAAAGTTTTGCTTTATACCCAGCTCTTCACACCAAATCCGAAATGAATTTTCTGCAAATTGCTTGCCGTTATCGCTGACTATTTCATTTGGCACCCCATAACGGCATACAATATCATGCCAGACAAACTTCTTGACATTTTCTCCTGTAATTTTTGCTAAAGCCTTTGCTTCAACCCATTTCGTGAAAAAATCGATTGCTACCACCAAGAACTTAGCATTACCAGTGCTTCTATTGAATGGCCCCACAATATCAATAGCCCACTTGCAGAACGGCCAAGCGGATGACACCGGTATCAAGTCATACTTTGGAAGACGCTGAATTGTACCATGCCTCTGACAATTCTCACATGTTTTTATGATTTCTGCGACATCTCGATAAAGGGAAGGCCAAAAATACCCTTGTCGCATGATCCGTGATGCCACAGTACGAAAACCGGAGTGTTGAGAACAAACTCCTTCATGCATTTCTTTGACCACCTTTAATGCCTCATCATCGGTTAAACACCTTAACAACGGACCATTGTATGATTTTCGATAAAGGACATCATTAACAATTTCATACATTTGGTCACTTTTATTCTTCTTGCTTCCGCCTTATCAACAGGTAACCATCCGTCATGCAAATATCTCAAATATGGAGTCATCGAAGTTTCCTTAGCTCCTTCAACTATTGCAATAATTGGTTTTCCATGTATTGATTTCTCCTTAAGCTCTTCAACCAACACTCGTTTGTGCAAATGATCAAAGGTTAAAGTAGCTTACTTGCTCAAGACGTCAGCTTTTTTGTTCTTATTTCGAGGGATTTGCACGACTTCAAGGTTATCAAATTTCTTTGAAATTGCCTCCACCAACTTTACATATTGCCTCATGGATGTATCTCTTGCATCGAACGTTCCATTAACCTGCTGGGCGACAATTTGAGAACCAACATATGCTCGTAAATTTGTTATGCCCATTTCTACCGCTATGCAGAGGCCGGAGAGTAATGCCTCATACTCTGCTTCATTGTTTGAAGCATAAAAACAAAATTTCAATGCATAAGTATACTCTTCACCGTCTGGACTTGTTAAAATTAGTCCTGCGCCTGCTCCCTCTTCACTGGATGCTCCATCAGTGTGTAACTCCCACTCATGCTGTGACGGTACCATTTTGTTGTCATACTCTACTTTTTCATTTGTCTCCAAGAGGAAATCTGCCAAAATTTGTCCTTTAACTGCATTCCGGGAAGCAAAATTGATTTCATACTCCCCCAACTCGATGACCCATTTTGCTAAACAGCCAGATGATTCTGGACGCCGGAGTATTTGCTTCAATGGTTGATCTGTTAACACTAAAATGGGATGACCTTGAAAATATCTTCGTAAACGTCGTGCAGTATGCACAAGGGCATAAACCATGCGGTGAAGTGGTGGATAATTTGTTTCACTAAGCTGCAACACTTTGCTAACAAAATATATAGGCATTTGCACGCCGTTTCGTTCTGCGATTAGGACAGAACTTATTGCTTCCTGTGAGACAGCTAAGTATAAAATTAGGGTTTTCCCCTCTTTTGGTGTTGTTAATGTAGGTAATTTTTTAGCAACTGCTTGACCTCTTGGAATGCATTTTCGGCTTCCGCCCTTTTCGGCTTCCGCCGTCCACACAAAATCTTTTTTTATTTAAACAGCCCTTTAACACCTTCATGAATGGAAGCGACTTTTCAGCTGCTCTGGACAAGAATCTTGTTAATGCTGCTAGACATCCATGTAACCGTTGAACATCTTTCTTGCTAGTTGGTGACTTCATATCTTCAATTGCTTGAATTTTCTTAGGATTTGCTTTAATACCACGTTCTGTGACAATATGACCTAAGAATTTTCCCTCTTCCATACCAAACGTGCACTTCTTGAGATTTAATTTCATGTTAATTTTTCGAAGAGATGCAAAAGTTTTCTGTATATCTCGTAACATCTTTTCTTCAGTATGACTTTTGATGACAATATCATCAATATAGGCTTCTAAGTTTCGCCCAATTTGATCCTTAAATGCCATATCAATAAGTCGTTGATATGCTGCTCCTGCATTCTTCAAACCAAAAGGCATTTTCATGTAACAGAATATGCCTTCCGTCGTGTGAAAAGCCGTTTTGTCTTCATCTTTTAAAGCCATTGGG
Organism: Rutidosis leptorrhynchoides; assembly: GCF_046630445.1. Lineage (NCBI taxonomy): Eukaryota > Viridiplantae > Streptophyta > Magnoliopsida > Asterales > Asteraceae > Rutidosis > Rutidosis leptorrhynchoides. The sequence goes on along the minus strand of NC_092336.1, from coordinate 597,159,709 downwards.
ATTTGATGATATCCCTTAGCTGCATCTAGGAAACATTTGAATCGATATCCTGCCAATGATTCAACCTTCCAATCAATTTCAGGTAAAGGATAATTATCCTTTGGACATGCTTTATTGATATCTGTAAAATCCACACATATCCGTCATGAGTTGTCCGGCTTCCTAAACATGACTGGATTGGGTACCCATGTCTGATATTTGACCTCTCGCAAAATCCCAGCATCCACCAAACTTCGTACCTCATCACGGAGGAATTTGCTTCTTTCTGGCGCCATGCCACGCTTTTTCTGACAAACAGGATGTATGTTGGGATTCACGTTTAGCTTATGCTCTGCAATTTCCCTTGGAACACCGGTCATATCAGATGGTTGCCATGCAAAAACGTCTAAATTTGTTGTCAAAATGTTGTATAATTTTTCTTTACATTCGGCGGACAACGTGTGCCCAATTATGATTTTCTGATATGGAAATTTAAGATTCGGTGAAATTGACCCATCATCGTGTATGATTGGCTTAATTATTGCCTTTTTTACTTGAGAACACTCAATTGACTTCTGCCGTTCTGCATATAACGTTGCTACTCCGCTTGGCGTTGAAAACTTCATCATACCATGTACAGTTGATGTTACAGCTCCAAACGTCATTAAAGCAGTTCTTCCCAAAATTATGTTGTACTGTGAATTTGCTTTAACCACCAAGAACTCAATGTTGGCTGTACGTCTTAGGGGTGGCTTGCCCAAGGTTACTTCAAGCAGAATACTTCCTTCAGACCAGGACGGCTCACTTGTAAAACTTGCTAACGGCACATATGTTTCCTTCATTTTTTCTTGTACATCTTTGGGAAGCTGTATGAAGCAATGTTCATACATAATGTCTGCTCCAGCTCCTGTGTCAGTGTAAATGTTGCGTATTAAGCAATTAGAAACTCGCGCTTCTATAACCACTGGACCATCGGATGGATTTGTGTTGCACATAGAAGGAAATGATATTAATTGCTCTTTCCAATCTTCTAACACTTCTGCCTTCCTCCGTTGTCCAGCTTTCCATGGATGTATCATGCCTACTTATATGGGTATGAATTCGTTATCCTCGCCGTCTTTATCAGTGTTGGTGAAATGATTCGTCTTAATAATGGATGGTGTGATGCCCCGTACAAAACCATCGTGTACGAATCATCAACAACAGGATCATTACAAGGTTAAGTACTATATGCTGTAATTAAAGAAGTTGCATTCATGATAAAAAGGTGATGTTATAACCGACATCAAATGTTTTACATTTAAAAAGCATGCTTCACTAAGTAGAAGCAAATAATAAGTGTACGTGACCACAATGGTCGTTACAAGTCATAGTTCAAAAGTACGAATGTTTGAATGCAAAGTAAAGTAGTTCATGCGTGGACAACTCTAAGCAGCAGGTTCTACAGCACGACTAGTACACAGCGGAAGCAACCTCAAGCACCTGAGAAATACATGCTTAAAAACGTCAACACAACGGTTGGTGAGCTATAGTTTAAGTATAACAATATGTAAGGTAGGCCACGAGATTTCAGTGCTACAAAGAGCGTTTCAAAACAGTATGATAAAGTATATGTTAACCGTGGGCACTTGGTAACTAACTTAACGTTTAAAATACCCCCTGAATGTACACTTGGTGAGTGCGTAGATTTACAAAGTATTAAACACTCGTTGACTGCTAGCGCGACTAGCCCGGGTGGGGATGTCAAACCCTATGGATCTATATCTAAGATTCGCGTTCACCGGTTCATAAACCAATGATTAAACGTTACCGAGCTAAAGGGAATGTTTCTGCCGTTATATAACCCACACATATATAAAGTTTAAGTACTCGTGCCTAGTATGTAAAACATAAAATTCGCATGTATTCTCAGTTCCCAAAATAAGTTAAAGTAAAAAGGGAATGCTATAACTCACAATGATATGTAGCGGTAAAGTAGTAGTCGGGAAAGGTGTGCAAGTAAATGGTCCGAAGTCCTCAACCTAAGTCAAATAGTACTAAGTCAGTAAATCGTCTTAATAGGTTTAAAAGTATGTAATTAAGGTCTTAAGGGTCATCATCGTTCATCATCAAACAAAAGGCGTAAAGTAAGTTTCGTTTATGAAAGTAGTTTTCAACAAAGTCTGACTTCAGTCAGTCGCCACAGCCTCTACCCTTACTGAATTAAGGTGAGACCAGTGGCCACGGCTCCGTCTATGAGTCCCTTAAGTGTGGTAAAATTTACAGAAGAAAACTCGTCTTGGTTTGACCGTGGCGACGGTCTAAGTGCGAGTAGGTCAGAAATTTCTGCACAACGTTAAAGGACATAGTAACGATCGGAGGGCCATAAATCCTAAACCGTAACTCGGATTAAGACGAGTCCTATATGAAAAGTTATCTACTCAAAAAGTTCTATCTAAAAATCAAGGTTAGAACAGCCCAGGTCTACTGGTCTGTTCCAGAAGCATCAGGTCAGTAGGTTTTGGACAGAACAGTGAGTTTAAAAGGGTTCCGGTGGTCTTGGTGCTTGATGTTCATCATGGTTCTCATCCTTGATGCATATAGCTTCAAGTGTAAAACTCATTGATGTATCTACATCATCTTAACCAAGTCTTGACCATCATAACCCATGTGCAAGTCTAAGACATGAAGCACAACTCACTCAAGAGTTGTATGAAGTTTGATGAACCAAAGTTGCATCAAGGTCTTAGATCTAACACATACATGGACTATAAGACTAATAATAAGTTACAAACTTGAAAGTAAACTAACTAATCAAGATCATAAGTAGTAGAACATGGTTCTTAGTTTGATCTTGAAGATCCAAGACTCAAAAGTCTAGATCCAAAGTTATATTTAAAGAAAACTTATTTGTGTGTTTTTTGAACTTTCAAAGTTAACTTAATTTGTTCAAGAGATATGAGATCAAGACTAACTTGTAGTACTTGACCATATAAACTAACTACATGAAATTAAAGTGCATAAATTGAGGAATTAAACTTAAATAAACAAGAAAAGATTCATGGTTGTTCATACTTTTAAAGATTCAACCAAAGTTGATCTTTAAGCAAAGTAAACTTTAAGTTTACTTCCATGACTTACAAGTATGTCTTTAATCAACACAAGAACTTTATAATCTTTGAAACATTATATGTAGAACTTAAACTAGAGAGTTTAGTTCTTGATTGTTCTTGTTAAAACAAGATAAAAGATGAATTAAACTAGAAAGTTAGATTCTTGAAACATGTAAGTAAATAACAACAATTAACAAGACAAGTAACATTAACAACAAAGAACAACAAATGATGATGATGATTTGCATGTATGTATAAGGTTTTAAGAAGAAAAGAAGAAGAGAAAAAGTCTTCAAGATTACTTACAAGAACTAGAGAAAAGAGAGAAAAGAAATGTTGCAAGTAAGAGTGTGAGTTGGAAATGAGAGATGCAAGTGAGTACTAGTGAACAAGTAGTGTAAAAAAAATTCAAAACACCACTAAATGGTCACCATGGTTTCGGCATTCAGCAGAAAAAGGGAGGGGGAAGGCTAATGTTTAATGGCTCTTCATGTGTTAAAGCTTAAAAGTTGGATAATGAGGATGCATGCATGGGAAATGTATGTTAACTAGATTCCAAGTGTTGAAACTAACTAGTTACCTTACTAAATGATACTTACACTTGAAGACATGGGCTAACTAAGTCCACTAGTAGTGTAGGGTGGGCTTGGAAGTCCAATAACATGAGTCCATTACACTAACAAAGCCCAAGTTCAAATAAATCACAAGTTAAACCAATTAAAGCCCAAGTAACTAACTAATAGCCTTAGTTAATTAAAATGATTAATAAATTTAATCATGAATGTAAATAATATCTAAAAATATTATTCGTGAAAGTTCCGGGTGTCACAAAGACGTTTCGGGCCCTTAAAAGTCAAGTACGGGCAATCATGGCAACATGTAAATGTAATAACGTACATTCGTTTAATCACACGTATTAATAATAATTATTATTAATAAATAAATGTTGGAAATTCCAGGGTCGTTACAGATGGCGCCATTGTTAACACCTATTTCCTTATGAGGTAAGGCTTAGTGTGTCAATACAATACTAGAAGTAGTCTGGCTTTAGGAGGACGAAGTGTTGCCGATTGATGTTTACCCTTAGGAAATAATCCCTGCAGACCCGGTTCACAAGTATAGAAACTTGTGGGGTGGCTTAATCAATCTGTCATCCATAGAGCGTAAAAGTGCTAGCCGGATGACTTCTAGTGAGAGAAAGTGCTAGAGAGAGAGATGAAATCTCAGCTCTCAAGTTTGACAGAATGTCTGAACCGTGTAAAATGACGACCCAAGGGGTCTATTTATAGTGTCAGATCCACCAGATTGCTCGGGGACACGTGTCAGATGATGATACGTTATGTTACTCGTGATCCGAAATTTACGCTGAAGGTGGCGTTCTCCGGCCAGGGCTTACGCGCTAGGCGGCCTTCAGGGCTTACGCATGACGGAGCAGCCTGAACAGCGGAGAACGCTGGACGGATAACTCCACAAAACTGTTATTTTTAGTCTTCCTGATGCTACTTTTATGCAACCATTATGCCTTTTATGTGTGTATACGATAGGATACACCATTATTTACACTATGAATATTTAACTAGAACAAATTTGGAAATTCTCAAACTACAAAATAAAAATCAAAAGTTTCGACATTCGATTTTTTCATACGATAAGATAGTCGATGAGAAAAAATAACCACATTTTAAATTTTTTTTGTATCTTTAAACTATTGTTTATTCTATCGTACGAATACTTCATAAACAGATGATTTTAATCTTAGGTGGACAAGGTTACTGGCTCTCCGGCTCCATTTCGGTTAATATGAAAAAAAATAAAAAAAATAAAAAAAAAGGTAATAATGTATGTGTGATTGAGAATAATGTATGTCTGATACCATAAAAGAATAATTCTCCACACTTTTGTGGGTTGTATATCATTCAATATATATATAGATACAATATACAAGTTATATATGTATACAAATATAATAAGGAAAATATCAATTCCTATTCTATACAAAGAAATAATCTTTATATAATCTTATCTCTAATAGCGGTTTTATGTAGGGGCAGAGGGGGGCGCCCGCCCCCCGTGGATTTGTAATTTTCGACAATTTTCAGTGTAAAAATTTTGAGTTTTTCGGTTTTGTCTTCAGTGGATTTTTTTCCCCCCAAAACTTACACATTTTGCCTCAAAACCTTCAAATGTTGTCCAAAATACTCCATATTTTGTCCAAAAATCTCCATATTTTGCCCAAAAATCTTCGTATTTTGCCTCAAAAAATTGCTAGGTTTAAAAAAAAAAATCGCCGAAAAAATCTTGCTTCCATTAGTGCGTATTCTAGAGTTTACCTAATACTTTGCGGTTTAATATAAAAAGTCTGTGTCTTCAAGATATATTTTCTGCATTTGGAATAACGCGGTTTACTCATTAGTAGTATATTTAATTAATGTCATTTTCACAATTGTAACTTTCTTCACTAAATTGTTGGTTCCATTAAACAAGATATATTATAGAGTGACTGAATACAACTTTTTTTATGGCAACTAATATTAGTAACATATGAATATGAATACAATTCTTTTGTCAACTGAAAGATTTTAACAATTAAGGAAATAATTAAATCAGAGCCAAAATAATTTTCAACATTATTCTTTCATTGATATAATCTCAAAAAAAAAATTATCATCTTATAACGGAATGGATGATAGGCTGATACAGATTACGCCTTGATATCTTTGAAAACTCTTAAACATATACAAGATTACGGACTCTTTGATTTAATATCCTACACCACTAAAATAAAACTTAATGGAGTTATCTATTTATAGAGAACCTATTAACCATGTAAACACTCTTTTATCTGCTGGTCCAATGGATATTTGTACTTCAGCCGACATATAAGCTATTTCCGGAACTGCTAAAATTAGGCGGACATACTATTTGAATAAAAAATAGAATGTTGGATTTTCAAGGCGTTGACATTAGGTATAACCATGAACTGCGCACAAGTTATACCTTTGCATTCCATGTTGTCTTGTAATATCACTTGTCAACCGTCGATTTGTGTCATTTTCTCTTCAACTACATCTTCGAGGTTAGTTGAATAACCATGCTTTGATGTAGACAATACATGAATCTATTATGCTTCTGAACAACATAATTCATCTAAGTATTTTGTGCTGCTTCTTCTACTAGTTCTTCTATAACCTTCTGTGGTCAGCATACATCCTTCTGTGGTCACAAAGAACCCCTTTAACTATCTTGTGTTGATAGTTAAGGCAGCACACTTACAATGCTAGGACTATACTACTAGTTTGTACTTTGTATCATTTACATGAACTACTGCTGGTTGCACATTACAAATAATGCTAATAACTATGCTTTTGTTGTAATCATAAAAGTCAACAATGGATGGCAAATTTTATTATTATTTTAACTATTGTACAGTAGAATTTTGTAGTATATATATAGGCACCATTATGCTTGCAAGTGATGCACATCTCTTAAGATATACACTTATCATATATCATATATTCTCTTTTCTTCTAAACATTTGTTAGTAGTCTATAGCCAAAATCAAGCCACTAAAATGGTAGTTATTGAAATGTCCCGTTCATATTGATTATAAACGTTCCATATTAATTGATTTCGTCGTGAGGTTTTGACCTCTATATGAGACGTTTTTCAAAGACTGCATTCATTTTTAAAACAACCATAACCTTTATTTTATCGATAAAGGTTTAAAAAACATTACGTAGATTATCAAATAATGATAATCTAAAATATAACGTTTACACACGACCATTACATAATGGTTTACAATATGAATATATTACATCAAAAATAAGTTTCTTGAATGCAGTTTTACATAATATCATACAAGCATGGACTCCAAATCTTGTCCTTATTTTAATATGCAACAGCGGAAGCTCTTAATAATTACCTGAGAATAAACATGCTTAAAACGTCAACAAAAATGTTGGTGAGTTATAGGTTTAACCTATATATTATCAAATCATAATAATAGACTACAAGATTTCATATTTCAATACATCCCATACATAGAGATAAAAATCATTCATACGGTGAACACCTGGTAATCGACATTAACAAGATGCATATAAGAATATCCCCATCATTCCGGGACATCCATCGGACATGATATAAAAACTCGAAGTACTAAAGCATCCGCTACAACGGATGGGGTTTGTTGGGCCCAATAGATCTATCTTTAAGATTCGCGTCAATTAGTAGACTGGTTTACTAATTCTTAGGTTACCAAGTAAAAGGGGCATATTCGGCTTCGATCATTCAACCATAGAAAGTAGTTTCATGTACTTGTGTCTATTTTGTAAAACATTTATAAAGCTGCATGTATTCTCATCCCAAAAATATTAGATTTTAAAAGTGGGACTATAACTCACTTTCACATATTTTTACTTCGTCGGGAAGTAAGACTTGGCCACTGGTCGATTCACGAACCTATAACAAATATGTACATATATATCAAAGTATGTTCAAAATATATTTACAACATTTCTAATACGTTTTAATGTTTTAAGTTTATTAAGTCAGCTGTCCTCGTTAGTAACCTACAACTAGTTGTCCATAGTTAGATGTACAGAAATAAATTGATATATATTATCTTGACCTAATCCACGACCCAGTGTATATACGTCTCAGGCTAGATCACAACTCAAAGTATATATATTTTTGGAATCAACCTCAACCCTGTATAGCTAACTCCAACATTACTGCATATAGAGTGTCTATGGTTGTTCCAAATAATATATATAGATGGGTCGATATGATATGTCAAAACATTTGCATACGTGTCTATGGTATCCCAAGATTACATAATATATTAGAATATATGTAATATACAATATAAGTTAGCTAGGATATGATTAATAAAGATTTGTTACCAATTTTCACGTAGCTACAACAAGTAAAAATATCCAATCTTGTTTTACCCATAACTTCTTCGTTTTAAATCCGTTTTGAGTGAATCCAATTGCTATGGTTTCATATTGAACTTAAGTTTATGAATTTATATAGAAAAAGTATAAGTTTATAATCGGAAATACAGGTTACAAGTCGTTTTTGTAAAGGTAGTCATTTCAGTCGAAAGAACGACGTCTAGATGACCATTTTGGAAAACATACTTCCACTTTGAGTTTAATCATGATTTTTGGATATAGTTTCATGTTCATAAGAAAAATAATTTTCCCAGAATAACAACTTTTAAATCAAAGTTTATCATAGTTTTTAATTAACTAACCCAAAACAGCCCGCGGTGTTACTACGACGGCGTATATCCAGTTTTACGGTGTTTTTCGTGTTTTCAGGTTTTAAATCATTAAGTTAGCATATCATATAGATATAGAACATGTGTCTAGTTGATTTTAAAAGTCAAGTTAGAAGGTGATAAGGCTAAAAAGGAACATATATTTCATAGCAATATCCCTCCTAAATAATAGGTTTTCATATGTAATTGTATTATATTTTCATTGTAATTGTTTAAATAAATAAGTGCGAAGACAAAAGGCGAAAATGAAGATTTGAAGACACAAACGTCCAAAAAGCTCAAATGTTCAAGATACAATTCAAAAGGTTCAATTTATTGATGAAAAACGTCTAAAAATGACAAGAGTACAAGTTACAAAACGCAAAGTACAAGATATTAAATTGTACGCAAGGACGTTCGAAAATCCGAAACCGGGACATGAGTCAACTATCAACGCCCGACGCAACGGACCAAAAATTACAAGTCAACTATGCACAAGAATATAATATAATATTTAAATAATTATATAAATTATTTATATATTATATATATTTAAAAATTATGTCGACAAGCTATGAGACAAATGATCCTGAGCTGGATTTTCAAACTCCGCGACTCGCGGAGTTTGAAAGCTAAAAACTCCACGACTCGCGGAGCTGTCAGAAATCAAAACTCCTATAAAAACTCACGAATTCTGCAAGTAAAAAATAATAATAATAATAATAATACTCTGTAATAAATAAATAAAAATATATATATATATGTATATATAGTATAGATTAGTGTTATATTAGATTAGTTTGGGTTATGTAAAAGTTATTTTTACGGGTTTTTAAAGTCGGAGCTCTGTCCGTGTAACACTACGCGATAAATAATCAATGTAAGCTATGTTCTCCTTTTTAAATTAATGTCTCGTACTTAAGTTATTATTATACTTATTTGAGCCAAAGTAATCATGATGTTGGACTAAATATTAAAGACGGGGTAATTGGGTTTTGTACCATAATTGGGGTTTGGACAAAAGAACGACACTTGTGGAAATTAGACTATGGGCTATTAATGGGCTTTATATTAAATTAACGATACCTCGTTAATTTAATATAAAGGTTATGATTTGAAGTATCTATATATAACCACATACGCTTAATCGGACAAGATGGGCGGGATATTTATAAGTACGAATTATTGTTCATTTGACCGGACACGGGGATGGATTAATAGTCAATGGACTCATTAAAACAGGGGTGGATTACATTCAAGGGTAATTGGTGTAATTGTTAACAAAGTATTAAAACCTTGGTTTACACACAGTCGATAACCTGGTGTATTCATTAAGCAAAGTATTAAGACCTTGTTACAGTTCGAATCC